>NC_081359.1:81249204-81621899 GCF_030684315.1 Stegostoma tigrinum
TGATGGGTAAGTGATTATTGTAGCCAAACTTTCTAATGGCATAAAGATTAAAGAGGAGAATTGGGAAGAGGTCACAAGGATTCTGCAATGTGATTAAAAATAGATTATGTGAGTGGGCAAAAAAATGACAAAATATGTATGGGGAAGATGTGAACTTGTAAACTTTGGCAGGAAGAATGGAAAAGCAACATGTTACTTAAATCAAAATAAATTGCAGTACAGAGAGATGTTACAGGACACTTACATGAACCACAAAGTTAGCATCTAGATAGAGGAAGTGAGTAGGAAGGCTGGAAGAATATTGTTGTTTATTGCAAAGGGAATGGAATACAATTAGGGGTGTATTACTCAATCTATTCAGGGCATTGCTGAATCCTATTTATATATCATTTTGGTCTCCTTTATTTAAGATAAAAAGCTGAATTGCCTTAATAGCAGTTTAGATAAGATCCATTTAAATTTTTTTCTGGGATGAAAGGGTTATTCTAGGACAAAAAGAAGTTCAAGTTAGGCCAGCATATTTTGGAGCTTAGAGTGACAGCTGCTCTTAACACAATATATAAGATCCTGTGAGGACTTCACAGGGTTGATGCTAAGAAGTTGTTCCCTTTCATGGGGAGATTGTGGTGTTGTGATTATGTTACTGGACTAATAGTCCAAAGGCCCCTCTAAAACTTTGACATGTGGATTCAATTTCCAGCGCAGCAGCTAATAGAAGTGAATTCGATCAATAAAAATTGGGGAATATAAAGCTCATCTCAGTAATAGTGACAGGACGTTTGCTAAAAACCCCCTTTAAAATTTGCAAGCTGCCATCCTTAACTAGTCTGGCCTGCACGTGACTTCAGATTCACAGCAACATTGTGGACTCTGAAATGGTCCAACATGATCTTTTTCAAGTAAGGTGTCCAGAAGACAGTATTTCTTAGAAGGCAAAAATGCAGAGTTTTAAGGAGAAGGCAAGGGAATGGTGCCAGGTTAATTTCTTTTAAAATAGCTGGGTATGAGATGGCCAAGTTGTTTCCTCCTGTGCCAGAAAAATTCAATGACTACAGGAGATGCTAAAACTAGGATACACAGTTTAAAAATAAGAAGTCTCCTCACTGAGATAAGGAAAAAGACTTCCTACAGAACATAACATAAGAACATAAGAACTAGGAGCAGGAGTAGGCCGTTTGTACCTTTGAGCCTCCTCTGCCATTCAATAAGATCATTGTTGATCTTTTTGTGGACTCAGATCCACTTACCCATGTTCACACAGTATCCCTTAATTCCTTTACTTTTCAAAAAAAATCTACCCTAGCTTTAAAAATGTTTACTGAAGCAGCATCAACTACTTCACTGGCCAAGGAATTCCATAGATTAACATCCCTCTGAGTGAAGAAGTTCCTTCTCAATTCAGTCCTAAATCTGCTCCCTCTAATCTTGAGGCTATGCCCTCTTGTCCTAGCTTCACCAGCCAGTGGGAACATCCTCTCTACTTCTATCTTATCTATTCCCTTCATAATTTTATAAGTTTCTACAAGATCCCCCCTCAATCTTCTGAATTCCAATGAATATAATCCCAATCTACACAGTCACTCCTCATAAGACAACCCCCTCAAATCCAGAATCACCTAGTGAACTTCCACTGCACCCCTCCAGTGCCAGTACATCCTTCCTCAAGTAAAGAGAGCAAAACCACACACAGTACTCGAGATGTGGCCTCACCAGCACCTTGTACAGCTGCAACATAACCTTTCTCCTTTTAAACTCAATCCCTTTAGAAATGATGAACAAAATTCCATTTGCCTTCCTAATTACTTGTTGTACCTGCAGACCAACCTTCTGTGATTCCTGCACAAGGACACCCAGGTCCCTCTACATAGCAGCATGCTGCAACTTTTTACCATTCACGTGATAATCCCTTTTACTATTACTCCTACCAAAATGTATGACTTCACATTTATTAATTCCAGGTTATTAATCTGTAGAATCCCCATCCCTGAGAGTGGTGAAGGAATATTTTAAAGGATGACTTAGATTCTTGATTGGCAATAGAATCAAATAGAATCAATACAGGGAGTAGACAGGAAAGAAAGGGATCGGCCATGATCTTGTCAATTGGCAGAGTAGACTTGAGGAGCCAAATAGCCTATCATGTCCCTATTTGATTGTATACTCAACAGCTGTAATGCAAATTAAGGATTAGTTTGCAGTTTTCCTTGAAACATTCCAATATCTGAAACAAATGATTTTGCTTCAATGTGTTTTCATGCTTATATTTTGTCCAAGAGTCAATTTTACATTGAATTTGGTTTTTGTGCTTTTTGGGGACTGGAAGACTACTTTTGAATGTTAAGCTGTCATTTTGATGGTATTACCTGACAAGAGAATAATCAACCAATGCATTCAGGAAACCATGCGTAAGTTGCCATCAATGTTTCCTACTGCAGAAGACAACTGATTCATGAACCCCACACAAAATTCTGGATGATTCCCTGGACAGGGCTGTCACTTATTACCAATAGATCAACTTCAGCCAAATTAAAAAAGAAGTGAAGCTGAGATGAAAACACACTGAATAAATATTGGGACTATCTACAACATATTTCACACAACAATGACCCTAGTTAACATTGAGAAGTACAGCTTTGTCTCATGGGCCTGCACAGCCACACCGAGATTGAGAAGATTCAGCAAAACACTGCCAAGGAATTGGTCTCTGGAACACTTGAGTATACTTCAGTAGTGGCTCCCAGTGGTCTGTCATATTAGCAACCTTCCATTCACCTTACATCTCTGTACTTTGTGAAATGGAGAAAATTACGATTAGAAGATTATGCCAATCTTTTCATTCACAAAGTCTCTCATCCTGCCATTCAGCATTTAAAATGACGGGGCCAGTACTGAACTTCTAGTATTCATGTAGCTGGTCCCTATTTTGAATCCATATGGGATGCATGCAGAATTTAAAAAAAAACGAGACAACCAAAACACTGATCCTACAGCATGGTGCTTGCCTACAACTTAACTCAAAAACAGTAGGCAATGTTTAACTGAACCTGCATAGAGTATGGATGATGTGATCACATACTTCAGAGAGGAAGGTCAACAAAGTTACCTATGTGTGGAACCATAAGAGATGAGTGGGATACTAAAGAGTATTTTGCATCAGTATTTACTCTGGACAAGAAAATGGAAGCTAAAGAACCTGGAGAATTAGGTAATGATACCTTCAAAAGTGTCCATATTACAGAGGAGGAGTTGTTGAACATCTTAAAATGCATAAACGTGGATAAATCTCTGGGACCTGATCAGGTGCACCCCAGAATTTTTTGGAAAGCTAAGGAAATGATTGCTGGGCCCCTTGCTGAGATATTTGCATCATTAATAGCTAGCCAGGGGTGAGATGCAGAGAGACTAGAGAGTGGTTAACGTGATGCCATTATTTAAGAAAAGTGGTGAGGAACAGCCAGGGAACAATATATAGATGAGCCTGACATCAATGGTTGGTAAGTTGTTGGAGGGGATTCTGAGGGACAGGATCTACTTGTATTTGGAAAGGCAAGGAATGATTATGGATAGTCAACATGGCTTTTTGCGAGGGAAATCATATCTCACTAACTTGATTGAGGTTTTTGAAGAAGTGACAAAGAAGACTGATGAAGGCAGAATGTCAGAAGTTGTCTATGTGGACTTCAGCAAGGCATTCAACAAGGTTCTGCATGGTAGGCTGGTTAGCACGGTTAGACTCCATGGAACCCAGGGACAGCTAAGCATTTGGACACAAAATTAGTTTGAAGATAGGAGACAGAGGTGGTAATGGAAGGTTGCTTTTCAGGCTGGAGATCTGTGACCAGCAGTGCACCACAAGGATAGGTGCTGGATCCACAGTTTTTTGTCAGCTGTATAAATGATTTGGATGTCGATATAGGAGGCATGGTTAGTAAGTTTGAAGATGATACCAAAATTGCTGGTAACAGTGAAGAAAGTTATCTAAGAGTACAACAGGACTTGATCAGATGGGCCGAGGAATGGCGGATTGAGTTTAATTTAGATAAATGTAAGTGGTGCATTTTGGCAAGGCAAATTAGGACAGGACTTGTACACTAAACGGTAGGGTCCTGGGAAGCGTTGCTGAACCAAGACACCTCATTGAAAGTGGAGTCACAGGTAGACAGGGCAGTGAGGAATGCATTCGGTACACTCGGCTTCATTGGTCAGTGCATTAGGTATAGGATTTGGAATGTCATGTTCAGGCTGTACAGGAAATTGGCCAGGCCACTTTTGTAATATTGTGTTCCATTCTGGCATCCCTGCTGTAGGAAGGATGTTGTGAAACGTGAAAGATTTCAGAAAAGATTCACAAGGATGTTGCCAGGATTGGAGGGCTTGAGCTATAGGGAAAAGCTGAATAGGCTGGGGCTATTTTCTGTGGAGTTTCAAAGGCTGGTGGGTGATCTTATACAGGTTTATAAAATCATGAGGGGCAAAAACAGGGTGAATAGCTAAGTCTTTTCACCAGGATAGGGGAGTCCAAAACTAGAACGCAGAAGTTTAAGATCAGAGGGGAAAGATTTAAAAGGGACCTAAGAGTTTTCATGCAGATGACGGTGCATGTATGGAATGAGCTGCTACAGGAAGTGGTGGAGGCTAATACAATTACAACATTTAAAAGGCAGATGGGCACATGAATAGGAAAGTTCGAGAGGGATATGGGCTGAATGCTGGAAAATCGGACTGGATTAATTTAGGATATCTTGCCGGCCTGGTTGAGTTGAACTGAAGGGTCTGTTTACTACTGTACAAATCTGACTCTATGTGAGGAACAAGCTGAAATGTGTCCATGCCCAGGAGTCCCGGACCAGGAATTGCATCATACCAACCTGCACTCTAGGATCTGTTGGGAAAGGCAGCTCATTTTTCATTGAGAATGGTCAGTCTGTTGATAAATCACAACTGCGTTAAGTGGGAATTCCTAGATGATAGCGTGATCCAAGGCAAACACATCTATAGTAAGTGTGTATGGTTCCAGAAGCTTTGACTCAGAGTCATTGCCTGCAGTTCAGGCTCCATTCTCCCAGGAATTTTATAAGAGAAGGTGGTCACGCCTCTTAGGCTAGGGCCTCCTCATTTGGTATATAATCGGGTACATAGAAGTGCATCTGCAGCTAATGTAAGTACAGGGCCAGAGGGCAGGAATTTAGGAGCCTCAGATTCATAGTTGCCCAATAGATTTGAGGTTGTTTCTGCTTTAGGGTGGATTAGCTAACTGAACAAGGTACCATGGTACAGGAAGCCATTCAAGTGTAGGGGGGTGCGGGAGGGCAGGGGAGAAAAATGGATCGGAGTGGCGGCAGCATGGTGGAGTGACACTGCTCACTGCAGAAAGAATGAGAGTCTAGAAGAATGCTTTGCCTGCCTGGTTCCAGGGTTCAGGACATCTGATCAGGATTAGAGATGCATATACATTGTGAAGGGGAGGATCCAGTTGTCATGGTCCATGTATGTGTCAATAACATTGGCAGGATAAGGAAGAAAGTTCTGCAAAGTCATTGTGAGGAACAAAATACCAAAATAGGAATCAGAGCCACAAAGGTAATAATCTCTGAACTAGTCCCTGAGCTGCGTGCAAATTGGTGGGATAAAGTGGGTTCAGATTTCTGGGACACTGGCTCCATACTGGGAAAAGTAGGAGCTGAACTGTTGGGATGGTCTATACCTGATAAAGTGAGAGGTAACAAACAATAAAAGGCTTAAAACTAGAAATGTGTAGAATTGAAAGTGCAAACAGAAATAAATGTGTGTAATCTGAAAGCTATTACAAGGCCATAAATGCAGAATGACATAGATTGGGACCTGAATATTGAAGGGTACATGACATCTATGAAGGAGAAGAAGGTTGGAAAAGGTAGAGGTATGGCTCCATCAATTCACGGTGGTATTACCATATTGGAGTGAGGGATGAACTGCATTTTGTAAAGCAGAATGTGAAAGTTATTTATATAGAGGTTTTGGAATAATTAAGGCAATAAGTCATTTGTGAGAGCAGTGTACAGGCTTCCCAACAGTGGCTATGTAGTAGAATGGAGTAGAAAGGAAAAAAATGATGAGAGTTTGTCACAAAGGCATGGTGATACTTATATGGCCTTACTCCATTTTTCTCCCTGTTCTACATAACCCTTGACTCATTTTTCAAACAAAAATCTGTAACACAGCCTTGAATATGTTTCCGTGAACCAGCCTCCACTGATCACTGAAGGAGAGGATTAAAAAGAGTAATGATCCTCTGAGAGAAGAAAATCTTCCTTAAATGGGAGACCTTTGTTTTGAAACTGAGTCCTCTGGTTCTAGATTACTCTGCAAGGCACAATTTTGAAATATAAAACTTTCTATAAGTTTTTAGCTCTTTGTTATTCTTTGCTATTTATTGTACATTCTTGACAAACACTTGCTTTGCATCAAATATGTTTCTCCATTTAATACAGAAATTTAATTCACTTATTATGCTATTCTACATAATTCCAAAATATTCAAAATTTGTTATTCTATACGTTTTTAACATATTTTTAACACGTAACATGTTACTGCAGTAAACTATTTTTCAATAGTTATTTGTTGCTGCTTTAATTACTTTTCATAGAAGTTATTACAAGATTGTGCATGCATTAAGTGATAAGATTCTTCTAGTTTGCAGGTCAATACCTTTCTTTACATATCAAGTAAATCGATTGAATGCGTTATACATCACCATCGTACAATCATTTTGGCTTTTTATATATTTTGATGTTAGCGAGTTTTGAGAAGATTTGTAGCTCAGGTTGAGGTTCTGGATGTGAGTTTGCTCGCTGAGCTGGAAGGTTAGTATTCAGACGTTTCGTCACCATTCTAGGTAACATCATCAGTGAGCCTCCGACGAAGCGCTGGTGTTATGTCCCGCTTTCTATTTATCTGGTTAGGTTTCCTTGGGTTGGTGATGTCATGTCCTGCGTTGGTGATGTCACTTCCTATTCTTTTTCTCAGGGGGTGGTAGATTGGCTCCAAATCAATATGTTTGTTGATGGAGTTCCGGTTGGAATGCCATGCTTCTAGGAATTCTCGTGCATGTCTCTGTTTGGCCTGTCCTAGGATGGATGTGTTGTCCCAATCAAAGTGGTGTCCTTCCTCATCTGTACGTAAGGATACGAGTGATAGTGGGTCATGTCATTTTGTGGCTAGTTGATGTTCATGTATCCTGGTGGCTAGCTTTCTGCCAGTTTGTCCAATGTCGTGTTTGTCACAGTTCTTGCAAGGTATTTTGTAGATGACGTTCGTTTTATTTGTTGTCTGTATAGGGTCTTTTAAGTTCATCAGCTGCTGTTTTAGTGTGTTGGTGGGTTTGTGGGCTACCCTGATGCCAAGAGGTCCGAGTAGTCTGGCAGTCATTTCGGAAATGTCTTTGATGTAGGGGAGACTGGTTATGGTTTCTGAGCCCGTTTTGTCTGTTTGTTTGGGTTACTTAATGAACACTGTCTCAAAATCAATAAGAAAGGAAGTTACATTTATACGCCACTATTCATGACCTCATAATGGCTCAAGTTGACTTGCATCCAGTAATATATTTTTAAACCATAATCACTGTTTAAGACAGGATCCTGGTAAATAATTTCAGTGTAGAAAACATCTGGCAAACAGATAATCATGAGATTGTAGGTTTAGTGATGGTGATTGGTTGGTCAGTGTTGGACAAGATGCTAGAGAGAATCTGAGTTGTAAAACAAATCCTTTGTCTAATGTCTTATCAGGAAAAAGGCATCTCTAATATCACAGCTTCCCTTTACATTACATCAATTTGACTGTCTATGCAATCTTTAAAACTTCTGAACTATCTTTCGAAGATTCAAACTCTTTTTGAACCCACATCTGTGAAAATTATTTTGTTGTTATATTAATTCACTGTTATGCCATCCTGCATATTCTTCTATCTCTTCCCTTCTGAGATATTTCTGCTAATTGTGAATTGAATCAGCATTTGGTAGTAATCTCAGCAAGTTTATCTGCTACAGGAGATCATGCAGGAAATGAACAGGTCAACGAGGGATAGGTGAACAGATTGTATAAGTTTGCCTCCAATCTATGGACATACCTGACAATTAACTTCCACAACAATAAAGAACCAAAACACTGTCCTTTGTTCATGGAATGACGTTAGCAAATTCACCAACAGTCACCACTGATCAGACATTTAATCAGCACACAAATAATGAGGTGACAACAAACAGGTTCTGCAGTAAGTAACTCACTTCCTGACTTCCCAAAACTAATTCACCATCTCTGAGTTACTTTCTGGACAAGTACAGCTCCGTGAATGCTCTGGAATTGAGCAGCTGTTTTATAGGGCAGTTATTCTCTGGGAAAATAACAATGGACTGAAATCTTACCAAGTTCTATCTTTTGGACAACTTGAGAGTGTGATCCCTTGTCATTCCTAAACTATTTAGCTGAACCAAATTTGGGGTGGACACAAGCTTCAATATAATGAGACATCATATCTTGAAGCAAGGACATTGTTTATCGATCCATATACTGACAGGTGAATCTGAAGAACGTCATGCACAAGGATCCCTTCTACTTCACGAGAGCTAAGGTGCCAAGATAGACACTTACCAGGCTTGGAGTCACACTTCAAAACTAGGATATGCTCCCAGAGCTGAAAAGACCTCGCATTATTTAACCCGCACATACTTTGCACGATGGTTCATTTCTGCACCAACATTTTCACAGCACTTTTTGATTCCCATCAACCTTCACTCTTTTATGCTCCCACTGCTGCAGGAGATCCCACTTACTCATTCTAACACAATGGGTGATTTTAGCAATTAGAAGTCCTTCTAGCTTTAGCTGCACTATCAGCACTTGTTGTTCTTTTCACAGGATGTATAGCAGCATATCACAGTCTTTTAATGTGCAAGCAGGCAACCATTAACCCAGCTTGTATTTGTGAGCAGATATCATCATCCTGTAGCAATCCTAATTCTGACACATCCATATCTTGTAACTGATCATACCCATAAACATATCCCTTACACAAATGCACATACCTTGGTGGAGTGACTCATTGATAAGCTGCCTTTCTTTGTTGTCTGCCTCTCTGCAGGGCAGCAGTATGCAAGACTGGAAGCTAACAGAAAAAGTGACATCTTTAATTTGGGTCCAAGTTTCATGTAGCAGGAAGCACTGGAGATGATGGCATAAGCCTAGTCTAGAAGTTTAGGGATAGATGTCAAGAGAATTGGAACAGCAGAATCTGTGATATTTTCTCATCACTTCTATTTATCCTCACTACATGGCTGTTTCAGGAAGAGCTGATCAAACTGTTCATGCCTTGTAATCCCTTAGATCACTAGCCAATTTAAATGATTTTCAGTTCATTTATATCTAGGATTTGCTATGGCAAAAATTACTTCAATCTCCAACATCCTGTGCTATATCTTTAAGCTGTCGGATTGTCCATGCAGTCTTTTTCATCTCAATGTGAAAGTTCCTTAGTGGTTTGACCTCAAATTGTTACTTTTCTTGAAGTGAAGGAGTCTTGCCCTTTTTTATTTCTTGCAAATATTTTGTTGTAGCATGTAAACTCCTCCCAGGGATCAGTGTTGGCAGCAGTAGTGACAGCGAAGCTTCTCCCAGTGATTGGAGACAGCAGCAATGGCCTCCCAGCCCTGACTTTAAGAAGATCAAGATGTTTTTCTTGCCTTTTGGTTCTGTTTCTTTTATTTCCTCTGATTTTTTAAATTCTGTTTTTATAACCAAGTTGGCTACAGAGATTGGCAACTTTATACACTTTTCACTATACTCTTGTATTCCTATAATTGAGCACACATGACAATGAAAAAATCTAATTCTAATTCTAATGTTGAATATTAGGGAATTCTCTCTGTGTAAGTGTTCATCAAATGGAAGTATTAGAATTTTGGTCTTGGATATACACAAGAGTCTCCAGATCAGCCACTGGTTTCAGCTTAATAATTCTTCCTCTCTTCAGTGCAATTCAAAGGGTTATTTAATATGTACAAATTTTTGTACATTGTTTTTTTTCTTCATGAGTTAATTATATTATAAACCATCATCCATCTTTCCCGGGTCTCCAGGTTAATTCCAACATAATAGTGAGAAAGGATTCTGAAGTGAGTGCACACAAGCCCATGATTGTTTAATCAAACAAGGAGATTCTCACATGATTCTGACATATCATCACCATTGGTGATGATTGTTTTTGTCTCAAATGTTATCCACAGGACTAATCATGAATTAAAACATTGAGATCTGAAACAGAATGAAATGTGCACAAGGCGATCAATTTATAAAGAAAGTGCATGCAATCATCTTCATTTTAACAAATACACAGAAGTTATATCATTCCATTATAGTTCTAGTAATCTGAGTAATGTAAGTGAGGACATATGTAGCTTCATGATTTTGTTTAGAATTTTCCAACTGATCCCAAAGGGTGAATAAATTCTACCTGGGTCATTTCAAGGTAATCAAAAATCAGCTATGCATTTGGTTCAGTCACACTGCAGGGAAAATTGCTTTGCTGTTATCTAACAGAAAGTTCTCCTAAGGACATAAAGTAACACTGAAAAAAGTACACCAAATAGAAGTGATTATGCCAGTACCATTATTAGAAACTCCAGGAGCACTACTTGTCAATTCAAAATAAACCTCATTTAATAAATTGAATTCCTTTATTACTGAAAGTCATTAGCGATGCTGCAGGTAATACGCTGTCGGCACTAAGAATCACCGACAGCTGTTAAAACATTCTCTGTTCAAGGACTTAACTGTGGCAAAGTTCCCAAATTTAAGTATAATGAAATTGCCTCCGTAATGGCATATCTCAATATCAGGAGTATTTCACTTTATTGTTTATGCATCGGCCAAGTGGTGAGGCATGTTTCTTGCTAGGCAGTTGTGAGTTACCAATTAAGGGGGATTATTGCATATTAAAGACCTAGTTAATGCTCATTAATATTCAGTTTCTAGTCAAGCAAACTCAATGCCAAGAACTCACTATATGAATGTCAAAGCTGGGAGGCGGTGACTTCAGCTCATCACTTCCTCCAAGGACCTGCAGATTAGGAGCTAGCCACCAGTATCACAGGGCATGCTCCACAGGCATGAGCCACAAGCACCCCATATTCATAAACATTGGCATCTGACATGCACCAGCCTCTAAGAACTCTCACAGCACATGTCCAATCCATTTACAAGATGCTTCTGTATTCAATACTGTACCTCCAGCTGTAATGGCAAACATCATTGTAAAGCTGCAGCCAGGAACATGCACCCAGATTGTGGGCTTGACAGCATCTCTGGGCTCTTTACTCACTGTCATAGCACTTATCCTGAGCCTACCTGGATGCTCACAGCAACCTTGCCTTGTATTACCTTTTCCACATTGTTCCCTTAGTAAAGATGCCAGGTTCCTATTGCTTCTGTCTTGCCCACACTGAATTCACCTTCAATTCAATTCTCTTTCCTAAGATGGCTCAAATACCTGACACGCAAATCAGACTGGATACCTGTTGGTTCCAGCCTCACCAATTGTTGTCCTGGTCATCATCAACAGTGTCTCCGCCATAATGTCCCTTTATACTCCATGGCCACCTCTTCCAGCCTTCATTCACACAAGTAAGCAGTGGCAAACCATCAGTCTCACACCACATCATCATGCGTACTGTCAGACTAAGTCATCCGTTCATTTGGCCATCAACCATCTAGCTTGCAGCTCTAGCTTACCCATGACTTGCATGGTTGGCGTGCAAGGACACATGCACCTCATCTACAAAGGATGCACTTTGTAGCTTCGAGGTGACTTTCTTAGTGCACACTTTGTGCTGACGTCGATGCTACTAGCCTTGTAGTTTGCATTGTCATTTAGCACAGAGGGTGAAGCAGTCAGATTGGGAGCACGGAACAGTCAAGGGAGTGGACGTGTCACACTGTAGCACTGACTGTATCAACATCAGACCTGGAGCATGTGTCAGTAACCTGTGCAGCAAATACACTGCATGCAATTCAAGCAAATGTCCTTGTCTGAAATTTGAAGGGAGTACTCCTCAGTAGGATCAAGGAGGCAATGGCCAGTCAGGAGGCACCTTCAAAATCTTCAAAGGGTTTGTTCAATTCCAGTCCAGACGATTGACCATGGTCATCAGGCATTTGATCCTGCCAGAGAGTGAGTCTGAGGACTGAGCCGTGGTCAGGCCTGCCTGTGAAGTGCAAATACTACAGGGATTACAGGTGCCATCAGTTGTTCTGTCTTGTGCTGTGCAGACATCAGTCCAGGGGCTGGGCAATGCTCAAATGCTCAATACCGAATCCGTTCTGTGCTGAACCACAGTTAGTCCTGGGGGTTTTGTTCAGTATTGGTTGGAGGGTTTATCGTGGGACAGTCCATGAAGCCTTGAGGAAAGAGAGAAACTCATGTCTGTGGATGGGATTCATTGCATTAGGTTAGTAAGACAATGATTATGTTTAAGAATGGTACGTTAGACCCGAAGAGGAGATAGGGAAATCCAGAACGGGGTGTTCCCTCCATTCCTGGTCACACTGGACTCTACATGAGGAGAGTGTAGCGTCAACAAGGGAATAACAATTCATAAGGCTGTGGATTCTGGGGATAATCTGTGGACCTTAATAGCTGGATAACTGGTCTCAACAGAAGTGGGGGGAGATTGAAAGTTTGTAGGGATCACTGGGACAGCAACTTAAAACTGAATGTGAAGAACTGGGGGATGGTCTTGCATCTAAGTGGAGCCAGTAACTCACTCACAAGAACACTACTTTGTAATCTTGTCATCGTGGATCAACGGACAACTGTGTGCATGTTCAGTTATTGCAATAACTGTACAAAACCCTTGGTTGTCGCCATGTGCAAAGTGGGCAGAGAAAATTATGAGAGACTTCTGGGATGAAATAATTTTATGAAAATTTGAGGATCTGCTAAGGGTATTCACAACAATAGTGACAGCAGCAAAAATCCACCAAGGAGGCAGAGGAGAATGATGCAACTCTGGTTCTACAGGCCTCTCTGTCATTTTTTTTCAACTTTCTGAAAAACGGTGCAAACATGAAACATCTAGGTTCTACGCTTCTGCCTAGAAGCATGGCATTCCAACCGGAACTCCATCAACAAACACATTGATTTGGAGCCAATCTACCATCCCCTGAGAAAAAGAACAGGAAATGACATCACCAACCCAAGGAAACCTAACCAGATAAATAGAAAGCGGGACATAACACCAGCGCTTCGTCGGAGGCTCACTGATGATGTTACCTAGAATGGTGACGAAATGTCTGAAAACTAACCTTCCAGCTCAGCGAGCAAACTCACATCCAGAACCTCAACCTGAGCTACAAATCTTCTCAAAACTCTCTATTTAATGATGACGATGAAACCATTTTCAACTGTCAGGAAAAACCCAGCTGGCTCACTAATGTCCTTCATGGAAGGAAATCTGTCATTCTCACCTGGTCTGGCCTACATGTGACTCCAGACCTACAGCAATGTGGTTAACCCTTAACTGCTTTCTGGGAAATTAGGAAAGGTAATAAATGCTGACTGAGCTAGCAATGCCAACATCCAATGAATGAATAAAAAAATTATCAGGACCTAGCATCTCAGGACATTGGTTAAACTAAGATAGCACTTTTCGCTACCAAGCACTACACTCTGAACCTTCCAGCATTCTCCTGCACATCAGTCCTCAGATTAAGATAACCAGGTGTGGAGCTGGAGGAACACAGCAGGCCAGGCAGCATCAGTGGAGCAGGAAAGCTGATATTTCGGGTCTAGACCTTTCTTCAGAAATCTGCTTTCTAAAGAAGGGTCCCAACCTGAAACTTCAGCTATCCTGCTCCTCTGATGTTACCTGGCCTGCTGTGTGCCCCCAGCTCCACACCTTGTTATCTCAGACTCCAGCATTGGCAGCTCTTACTACTCCTCAGACTAACACTCCTTGCAGCTCCAGTAATTTCTCTCTCTCAAAGCACTCCTCATCTTTAGCATATTACCCTCTTACGCACAGTCATCTTCTGAAAATGTCCTGTTGCTCTGATACCCACACAAACTTCATAACTCACTGTTAATTTCTTGCAAATGAAAGCACACAATCTTGAGGAGGGGAAGAGATCTTAAGTTGCTATCCCTCCAGTGCTAGCACCTTGATAACCACTGAGACTGCATTCTCACCTGACTCAGAGAAGGAGCCCTTAAGGCTACAGCTGTCAGTAATGGCCTGTTGTGATCAACCTGAGCCTCCTTAGGAACTGTGCTCATCCATATTAACAGAGCTGATCCTCTGTAGGTTTTGTGCAGAGTGGGGTTCAGCTCCTCCAGGCTGAATCTCTAGTGCCCATTCTTTCTGTCCTGTGGAGCAGCCTATAGCTGAGGAGAAGCAGCTTTTGTGCTCCTGAGATGCTGCTGGGCCTGCTGTGTTCATCCAGCCTCACATTTTATTATCTCGGATTCTCCAGCATCTGCAGTTCCATTATCACTTATTATTGTGGTGGTGTTGGTGCTCCTTCTCCTGCTCCAGACCAATTGGTGCTGTTACTCCTCGTGTTTCTCATCCAAAGGGTGAGGTGGAGCTTCAGAATTCTGCTCCCATGCTGCGCTGAAGCCTGGCGGGAGGGAAGTGCAAATTTATACAGCTGAATAACTTCCAATAAGTTGACAAGTACCTGTCAAACACATTCTGTGAAGGAGTGCTATGAGCAGCAGTTATCTTGGTCATGGTTGCAGCTTTTCAGTTTCCCTCTTCAATGCTTCCTAACTTGTCATTCTTGCTGAAAATAAGTACTCCCCACTGAGTACTTGCTCCACTTCATTACTTTTAAAGACACAATGTTCAGACCTACAAATAAATAATGGTGTTTACCATTATAAGCTCCCCAGCTTGGAATTGCATTCATGCTCAGTTTAATCACAGTCTAAGTGAGCACAGAAGCTTGAAGTGCCAAGAAATATCATTTGATCTCACAAATGAACTAAAAATGTTTATGGGCCAACTGTGGCCTTTTCTTTATATACCTCCTAGACATTGTACCATAATTATCTATATGAATAAATTTTACATTCATTGGGCAGTTTATTCAATACGTTTGAGTTGAAACCTATTGATTTACATTTGAGTTTGACACAGTGGATGTAATCAGAGGCATGTACATGAATCACATCAATGTATACCTTTCGAATACATTGCTGTGTGCAGGGTCAAATAAACTTAGTGCAGTACTGACATTCCTAACAGCAGTGCCAAAAAATGTAAGACTCTGGCTTGAGACTCTTTTGATATGGAGTTGAAGCATTGATGAGGAGGGGATTGCTAGGTGGTGTAAAGAGCCCACAAGAGTGAGAAAGGTGATCACACAGCAAGTTAATTAGGTCAGATGTGAAATTTTCATTCCCCAATGTGTGGCTGAGGTACAGAGATAAAGCTTCTGGCAATTTCTCCATGTATCAAGTGTTATGTCAGCCTGTGGCGGGATCTCATTGGTTATAATGAACTCTGGCATAAAACCTTGGGACTGGAAAACCTAAATCATTAGTGAAGAGGGTCGTGGAGTGAGTTCAGGGGCATTAAAGAGTAATGTGAGAAGGGCCTGGGATCCTGGTGTGATTGGGAGTGTAATGGGGACAGTCGCTCAAGATAAGATAATTGTACAAATGTGGAACCATTTCAGAGGTTGGAATCTTATTTCTTTTTGGTGGAATGCAGGTTAGAATTAACATAGAATCACATAACATAGAATAGACCCTTTGGCCCATCGGGTTTGTACCCACAAAACTACACTAAATCAACACTAGCCCATTTTTGGGTGCTAGAACCATAGCCTTGAAAGTTATGACATTTCAAGTGCTTATCCAACTTTTTAAAGGTTGTGAGGTTACCTGCCTCAACTACTCTCCCCAGGTTCCAAATTCTTACCACCGTCTGAGTGAAAACATTTCTCATCAAATCCCCTCTAAAACCTCCTGCCTATCTCCTTAAAATTCGTTGACCCTTCGACTATTCATCTGTCCATGACATGCATAATCTGATGCATCTCAGTCAAATGCCCACTCAATCTTCTGTGCTCCAAACAAAACAACCTGAGCTTATCCAACCTCTCTTCATAGCTAAACTGCTCCATCCCAGGCACCATCATAGTGAATTTTCTCTGTATCTCCTCCAGTGCAATTACATCCTTCCAGTGGTATGGTGACCAGAACTGCACCCAGTACCCCAGATGCAGCCTAACCAAAGTTCTGGATATCTTCAATATAACCTTCCTGCTGTTATAATCCATGCCGCATCTGATAAAAGCAACTGTTCCATGTGCCTTCTTAATTACACTATTATCCTGAGCTGCTATCATTCAGGGATTTGTGGAGGTAAGATCCCACTGAACTTCCTAGTGGCTTGCCATTCATTGAGAACTCCCCTAGCTTGTTCCTTTTTCCGAAGTACATCACCTCACATTTATCAGGGTTAAATTCCATCTGCTACTGATCTACCCCTCTGACCGATCTGTTTGTAACTTTCTGTAACCTAAGACCTTCTTCCTCATCCAGCAATCTTTGTGTCATCCACAAATTTACTCTTTTGGAGGGATTTTTTTCCTGGAACCCAGCAATTTTTCTCAAACATCCATCATTAACTCCCCATCATCCTAACATTGTAATGACAGGGTGGATAATTAATGGCATGATGGTGTCCTGCACATCCAATTTTAGCACATCTGACCTTGCACATGTCCTGGAACAACTTGCTACTTATACAAATATATGAACAAGGAACAAGAGAAGGTCATTCAACCCTCAGAGCCTGCTCAGTCATTCAATAAGATCATGGCTGATCTGATCTTAACCTCAACTCTACATTGCTGCATATCTCTGATAACCTTTCATCCCCTTGGTAATCAAGAATCTATCTACCTCTGCCTTAAAAAATATTAAAGATTCTGCATCATCTGCTTATCAAGATAATACAACGCAAAGCAGGGATGCAGTGAGCATCCAGGTAGGCTCAAAGTGAATGAATAATACAGTGAGCAAAGGGTCCGGAAATGTACCCTGATCCAGTGAATTAGCTGGGTGCATGTCCCCGAGTGCACTGTGTCCTGGCTGCAGCATTCCAATGATAGTTGCTGCTACAGCTCATGTTACAGTGGTGAAGAGCAGAAGTGTCCATTGTGTTGGGGATGTGCCATGAAGTTTCATAAAAAGGTGGCACATGTTGAATGTCAATTCTGTGGATGGAGGGTGTGTATGGGCAGTGTCTGCAGACTGTGCCCTGTTGGTGCCTAGTGTTCAACTCAACATCCTTTGGAGCAACAAGCAGAGAGTCTAAATTGCCAGGTACCCACCCTGATTTCCCTGCTGAGAACCCTCAATGCCTAGCTTGTTTGATCAGTTTGGTAACATGGGAAGCTGAATATTGAGCCAAGTTGTGCTGTTAATATGGCTTTTAAGAAGTTGTAATCTACCTGACAGGTTTCATTCATCTTCTCATTTGATTGTATCACAAATCTTGTTTCACTCAGACCTCCGTAAGATTGCTGCCAGGGTGTTTACTGGCAAAGTCCTGTCAGGGATTTATGTTCACCTGCAACATTTCAGTTGCTCTAAAGTTGCTCTTGAATTCAGCCTTTTACAATATACAGACTGGAGAACTTGTTGAGTCTGCAGTGACCTGAAGATGGAGGGAAGGTCATTGAAGGAGCAGTAGATTAGGCCTACGACACTGTCTAGATGTCCTGAAACAACCACAACCATCTTCCTATGTGCGAGGTATGTCCCCATTCAGGGAAGAAGTTTCCCTCAAGCTCCTTGCTGTTGCATCCCAGTCAAATGCGATTTTAATGTCAAGGGCCATCATTCTCATACCACCTCTGAAGTTCACCCCTTTTGTCCACGTTTGAAGCAAGGCTGCAATGTGGTATGGAACTTTCCTGAAACCCAAACTGGGCCTCAGTCAACAACTTACTGCTAAGCAGGCACTGCTCGATAGCATTGTTGATGGCACCTTCTATCACATTACTGATGATCGAAAGCAGATTGATGGGTTGTTAATTGGCCATATTGGATTTGTCCTGCTTTTTGTGTACAGGATATACCTGGGCAATTTTCCCCATTGGCAGGTAGATGACAGTGTTGTTGCTGTCCTGGAGTTGCTTTCAGCATAGCTTTAATCTTGAGAGTTATGCCACCAGGATCATGTATTTTCATCCCCATACACTGTAACTTTTGTTTTTTTTTCAACCACAGTATTCAATCAGACAAAACAATGACACTTGCTACCATATCAATATTTAAATTAAAGGGATGCTCATTGATATAAATGTCTTACAACTGTGACGCCTTATTGTGAGGTTACACCCTCCTGGTCCTTAACTATCCACAAGGGTAAGCAATGTTTCCACATCTAACCTGTCAAGCCTAAAATACTCAGCCTCACCTTATAAGATAGTCCCTCCAGCCCTGGTATCAGCCAAGTGAACCTTCTCTGGACTGCCTCCAATGGCAGTATATCTTTCTTTAGATAATATTTATTGTTCCAGCAGTCATCTAAAAAGTGTCTTGTGTAGTTTTTAACAAACTTTTTATACTCCATTCCCTTTGAAACAAAGACCCACGTTTCATTTACCTTCCATATTATCCCTCATCGTGGATGCTAACTGTTTGTGATTCAGACAAGGACTCTGTTCTGTAGCTTTCTACAGTCTTTCTCCATTATAGTAATATAGAGCTCCTCTGTTTTTCCTGGCAAAGTGCATACCCTCATAATTTCCCATGTTAAATACAATCTGCCATGTTTTTGCTTAACCTATCTCATCCCTCTGCTTATTATGAGGTGCTTTGTTTCCAAAACACAGACAATAAGCAGGCTCAAAAGGCTGGATGATAGATATTAAAGTCAGTGTCACTACTATGTCAGAAATTCCACAGGCTCACTATTCTCTACGTGACTAAATTTCTCAGCACAGTCCTAAATGGCCTATTTGGCATCCTTAAACTGTGATCCCAAGCTCTCTACTCTCCAGCCATTAGGAATATCCATCCTGTATTTATTCTTTCTAGTCTTGGTTTCTATCAAAATCCTTACTCATTTTTCTAAACTCTAGTAAATATAGTCATGATCAATTTAGTCACTGTTCGTACGTCAGTCCTAGCATCCCAGGGATCAGTCTGTACACATACATTGCACCCTCCAAGCCAGAACATCCTATCTCAGATATGGAGACCAAAACCACATTCAATATTCCAGGACCCCTTTTCTGAAGAAGGGTCCAGACCTGAAACGTCAGCTTTCCTGCACCTCTGATGTTGCTGGGCTCGCTGTATTCATCCAGCTCTACACCTTGTTATCTTAGATTCTCCAGCATTGGCAGTTCCTACTATCTCTGATTCAATACTCCAGGTATAGTCTTACCAAGGTTCTGAGAAATTGCAGCAAAATATCCCTGGTCCTGGATTTGAATCTTGCTAGGAAGAGCAAAATATACAATTCGACTTCTTCATTACCTACTTGCTTACTTTCTGTGGCTCATACCAAGGACACCCAAGACTCATTGTACCTCCTCTTACTCCCACCTATCACTTTTCAGATATCAATCTGCCTTCCTGTTTTACAACCAAAGTGGATAATCTCACATTTATCCACATTCTACTTCTTTTGTGATGCATCTGCCTATTTAGTCAACACGTTCAAATCTCACTGAAGCAAACAGAAAACAAAATTGCTGGAGATATCCAGCAGGTCTGGCAGCATCTGTGGAGAGAAAGCAGATTATTGTTTCAAGTCCAGTGATCCTTCTTCAGAACACTGGGATTCAAAATGTTAACTCTACTTTTTTTTTCCTTCTACAGATACTGCCAAACAGCAGAGATTATCCAGCAACTTCTGTATTTGTTTAACCTGATCTCCAGCATCTACTGTGCTTTGTTTTATTTTATCACACTGAAGCATCTCTGCATCTCCTCACAATTCGCCCTATAACCCAGCTCTGTTGTCTAAAAACTTGGAAATATTACATTTAGTTCCCTCATGTAAATCATTGCAATATATTGTGACTAGCTAGAGTCTAAGCACTGATCCTTGCCGTGCTCCAATAATTACTGGCTATCACTTGGAAAAAGATCTGTTCGTTCCTTGTTTTTGTTTCCTGTCTTACCAACAGACAGACTAGAGATAGTTCTCTATCCAAGTCGTGCACAATCCCTAATCCCAAACACTTTAATTTTACGTACTGATCCTTTACGTGGAACCTTATTGAAAGCCTTTTGAAAGGCGAAATAAACCTAATCCACTGGCTTCGACATCCCTCAAAAAAAACTGTGTAAAAACGTCAACACACCTCCTAAAATCAATGTAAAAACATGCAGGAACAAAAGCATAATGCAAGGGATATAGAAATGGCTGTTTTGCTTTATTAATAGCATAAATACTTGAACATCATAGTATTTGAGGGTTATATTTTTTGCCGGTTTGCCAAGAGTACCTGTTTGTAAGGTAATGGATAAAACAAAACGTTTGCTGAGTTTGCTACCTCTTCATTCCTTATTATAACACTTTATTTCTGATTGATTGTCAGGGACCGATACTTGTCTTTACTAGCTTTTTTTCTCTCTCTCCACACATATATAGAAGCCTTTAGAATCAGTTTATATGTTCCCAAGGTTTGATTTGTGATATTGCTTCCAGCACAATCATCTTAGTTGCCTCCAAAGTTAAATCTTCCTTGGACTGCGCAAAATCTGGCCAAGTTTCACCAATGATTCCAACACCAATTCTATCTCTGATAAGTTCTGACTTCAAATCTCTGCCGTCACTTTCCACAAATCTGTAGTGATTCTTAATGAAATTACCTATAGATTCCCCTAGATAACGAGCTTGTATTCAATCTTTCTCTTTCAAGAATTTTATTTTTTCTCAGATTAAAGTAATTATTATAATTTGTAGATCTTCTTCAAGTGCTACCTGAGGTTTGTTTTACGCTTTGATGATTTACAATATGAACAATTAGGCCTCATCAAAGAAGTCCTGTTGAATACACCAGTGTATTTACTCATTTTACCATCTTCTACTGTGTAGTTCAAACCCAGATCCCAGAATGTTAGCCTGGGGTTCTGAATTATTAATCCAGTGACATTGCCACTGTCCTACCACTTCGCCAACCAGGATAGCTTTCCCTTGATAACTTTGATGTCTGTAAATAGTAATGCTGCCTTCTGATAGGCAAATAGATCATTGTGCACCTTTCATGGCCTGATAAAGAATGTTTGACCTTTTCTACAACATTCAAAATAAAGTGTTATGCATGCAGCCTTAATAAATTTTTGCCACAAGATATGCAGTTTAAATTATTGATCTTTGATTCTTATTTCAGCCTCAAAATTTTTCTATCTCTTTCTATAATTCCCTGTCTGCTATTGCTGGATTTTGAACAGGTGGCATATGTGTTTTGGTTATGTGTCTGAAAGTGTTTCATGACCAACTCATCAGTATTTCTGGGCCCATGATTTTATTTTAAAACTAGTATGAGAAAAAGAGTTTCTGGACTGCTAATGGGAGTTTATTTACATTTGGGGAGTTTTACAGCAGGAAAAAAAATTGAAGCGGGATCAGCATTGATTTTGTTTTTGCTTTAGCAAAAAATTCAAAGCTTGGAATGCTTTGGTTTCAGTTCACCAAAGATTTAATTGTTGTTGGATGTAAGAACATGGTTCTCCTGAAGCCAGGAGTTCATTGAGGAACATTAGAAATACATTATCTCAATATTGGGGTTTTACTTTAAAAGGTTCAGACCAGAAATGCTTAGTTAGATTGCTGAATGAGTTATTTAAAGTTTTGAAAGTCTAAACTCAGATGTGTGAAAACTGAAGGAAGAGGCTATTAGACTCTCAAAACCAGGAATTGAAAGCAACAATTGAGTGAAAGCTGCAGATGTGAAAGAGAAGCAAATTATTTTTAGTGTTTGAGTACATAAATGGATGCTGTTGACATAGGTGGAATATATTATTTTCTTCTATGTTTGAAAAGCTTTCAAATTGTGTTATATGAATATAGCTTTGTTTAATTTGTTTTATTATGTTTTCTTTTCCGGTATAAACTTTTACTTTATTGTTAAAACTAAATCTGCAGCATTGCTCCCTTGTGTATGTACCTCATTAGACAAATAAACTATTAAACTAAATTTCAATTGGGTATCGGACTTGTCCAGTAGTAACATCAGCTGGGATTGTAACTCTTCTTATACTGACACTCTAACTGGAAATGCTCCTACAAATCTTCAGTTGCCACTAGAACCTGAAACTATCAAGTGTGAGAGATAATGGGAACTGCAGATGCTGGAGAATCCAAGATAATAAAGTGTGAAGCTGGATGAACACAGCAGGCCAAGCAGCATCTCAGGAGCACAAAAGCTGACGTTTCGGGCCTAGACCCTTCATCAGAGAGGGGGATGGGGTAAGGGTTCTGGAATAAATAGGGAGAGAGGGGGAGGCGGACCGAAGATGGAGAGAAAATAAGATAGGTGGAGAGGAGAGTTTAGGTGGGGAGGTAGGGAGGGGATAGGTCAGCCCAGGGAAGACGGACAGGTCAAGGAGGTGGGATGAGGTTAGTAGGTAGGAAATGGAGGTGCGGCTTGGGGTGGGAGGAAGGGATGGGTGAGAGGAAGAACAGGTTAGGGAGGCAGAGACAGGCTGGGCTGGTTTTGGGATGCAGTGGGTGGAGGGGAAGAGCTGGGCTGGTTGTGTGATGCAGTGGGGGGAGGGGACGAACTGGGCTGGTTTTGAGATTCGGTGGGGGAAGGGGAGATTTTGAAGCTGATGAAGTCCGCATTGATACCATTGGGCTGCAGGGTTCCCAAGCGGAGTATGAGTTGCTGTTCCTGCAACCTTCGGGTGGACATGTCCATCATGGACCTCCTGCAGTGCCACAGTGATGCCACCCATTTAGTAGGTTATTTATGTCTTCTGACCTTTATGATGAAAGGATCTGGCTTGACTGTAATGCCAACTATGAATAAATAATCTCATACTTGCTATCCTGGCTTGCACATGAATCTCAGCAACAGTCGCAGCCTGCAAGTGAAGAAAATAGAATAAAATTTGAAAAGGATAATATTTAAATTATTTTGCTCTTTAACGTGTAAATAAAATCACTTTGGGTGACAACACTCGTCAAACAGGTTATTCCCTTTTGTATCAATTTGTAATCTTTGCATTTTGTACATCCTGATCGCCTTATTAATTCACTGAAATCCTTTACATAGTTCAATAAACTTGACAGTGACCATCTTTCACAAGAACAGATCTTTAAGTAAAACAGTTTCAATGATTGATTCTCTTTTTTTCCCTTTTCAGAATTTGCAATGCCAGAAACTATTCTTCCCAATCCTAATTGTCCAATTGGATTTTTCCCATGTGGCAATCTCTCAGTTTGTACACCTCAGTCATCACATTGCAATAAAGTTAAAGACTGTGAAAATGGAGCTGATGAGGAAGATTGTGGTAATGTACTTTTAATAATCTAAAATAGAGTAACATATCAACCTGTTTATTATGTTGCATTTACTTCCAGTTTGAGAAAAGGCTTTGTGGAATAATTACAATAATCTGGCATGTTGTTACATGTTTTTTGTTTAATTAAATGCTTATTCAATAGAAGTTGTGCGAAGTTGCAAGGTCATACAATGTAGAAAATTTATGCTGCACAGTATGAATTTGATAGAAATTCTTGTTTATTGATTCAGACTGGGGCTTAGTCTATAGCTCACTTGCAATACTTGTTCAAGTCTCGGTAGCTTTGTCTGCCTCCTTCTCTGACAGCAGGTCCTGTGCCTGTGATGCGCTCACTGTTGTGTGGATTCTGTGGAACCGACACTCAGACATACTCATTGAACTGTTAGTATTTGTGCTGGTGCTATCTGCAGAGCAAGGATGTGACAATGCACCTTCTGACTCTGTCTCTTCAGAGTTTGTCAGTGGTCCTTTGGACTAGTGGCTGTATTTGCTGATGTTAGTTCTGCAGTGGGATAAAATGAGGAAAATCTGTGGTGCGTTTGGAGAGACCTACTTTCCCAAAACTGGAGCTGGTATCATTGGCAGCATTCAACATTGAGATACCCTTCCTCCCTGAATTGTGCAAGCCTTTAAAATCTAAAAACGACTTCAAGGCCAACTTCCCTCCAGCCTCCTCAATTTCAAACACCCTGCACGTATCACCTCCGTCAGCACTGTTTGCATGAGAAAGATACACACCCTTGGAACTTCACTATACAGGGGGCATCCAGGAATCTTTGATGTGCCTTGTAATATTTCAAAGGATTTAACAGCAATTACCTGCGTGGTCTTGACCAATTTTTGGTTCATTGCATGGCCTCTCCAGGTGCCCTGCCTTCAGGCTGTGCTGCCATCAATCTCCTCAGTGGTTGGCAGGCTTCCAATGGGGGAGTCCTTAATTAGCTACAAGACAGGTTAAAAGGGATGCTGGACTCTCACCCAGCACCAAGCAGCATCAAAGTCAGCCGTGTTGTGCATTTATGTTTCCATCTTCAATGATTCTAAATGGTTAAGAAAATCAAAGTTGAGAAATACTATTGAAATTCACTTAGTATTTTCGCTCAGGCATCGTTTGTGTTTAATTTGGTTTCAATTACACTAATATGTTTGTTCTTACTTTCTTTGTTAATTTATTATAAATATACAATATACACATTTATAAATAAATACAAATATACTTAAGCAAGTTTCTTTTTGAATATGTGTTCTCAGTTCACTTACAATAAATTTATTTTTTTGTCTTCTGGCCCAAATTCTTAGCTTACTTCAGGGTAATCAATTGATTGTTTACCATTTTAATTTTGATTTTAATCTGGAAAAAAGCAGAATGTTTCTACAGTAACTTCAAATGCATATTTGTATCTAAAATTCATTGAAGAGTTTTCTGTTATCATTCTAGATGATAATACTGGCCTGGCAGGTGTACTTGAAAACCTTTTCACTCCAAGTCACAATGAAAATATATCAGAAGATTGTCGTAAGTGATTTAGATTTTAGACTTAAACATCAGTTCTCAAAAGAAGTATCTACGTATTCCTGATGTGTGTTTGTTTTTAACCTGGTGGAACTGGAATGTTAGTTCAGATTTTAAATTTTGGCAATCATTCCAATGCCAGAAGTTAATGAAATGGAATTCCCACAGACCAATTCTGCCTTCCTTTGGTCCCATTCACGGAGATGGGATCCGAAAAATATTTGGGCTGGCACCCATATGATCAACAAAATAATAGACACATTTGACCCACTTAGGAAATGTAATCTCACAGTGCCATTCAAGATCCAGGAGGAAAGGTCAGTAACCAGTTGGGCTGAAGAGAAGAATGAAAAGTAAATTATGTTCTTCAGTGATCACCTTAGGCAGACAGATCAAGTGCTATTTTCCTTTATCTTTGAGGCTAACTTCAAGCTCACATTTCTCTCACTGAACCACTGAGGATGTTTCAGATGGTATTTCCCAGGGTATCTGGACAACAGAATAATATGGTAGTAATCCCACATGAAGATAATTTTGTTAGCACATTCATAAGTATAATTTCAAGCTTTTTTAAAAACAATTGTCCTAATTATAGGGCCATTCCATTGAACTTCACATATCATAAGTTTCATGAAGAAATGAATGGAGCAGTTTACTGGTAAACTGATCCAAGGGAATATTTTTCCACCTCAGTGGTCACTTGATTTCTTTTCTTATTTTGGATGAAATAATTCTACTCAAATCACATATTCTCAATTAGGCATTAGGAATTATTATTCTCAATTAGGAATTAACATGGTTCGGGGAAGGATTGTGACAGTTAAAAGTTGCTCATTCCAATTATTGTTTGGAACTAAGATTTCAGAATATTGTTATACTCACGATAGGTAAGATTGTAATAGGATTTTGTAGGGTTAAGAAATCCAATTTAGTTTTAAACTTTGTGAAGGCAATTTTCAGGTGCCCAATTCCACGGGGATTTGGCAAACATTTTTAAGTCCTACTGGCTGTCTCCTGGAATCCATTCAATACTCAACTAATTATCACAGCAAGCCTTATTTCCATGTTGTCAGCAAACTGCTCATGCATTCTGAGCAAGTCACCTATCAGAGAGAGGTGGAACTCTTGTATTTACATCATGATTCTATTAATAGAAGAATGAAGAGAAAGCAATTCTGAGGACTGACTGAGGATCGTAAGTTGATTTTTCTTGAGTGGCTTGACAGATCCCTTTTAAAAATTATAAGGTTTTAAGGGATCTTGTTTTGTGAATCCTTCAGACTGCTCCAAGGTCTGTTATCCCTGAAAGGAGTGTGTGTAATGCACTGTCTGCCAATAGGTATATAAAAATTATTATTACTGGAATAAAATTTTAATTTAGCAACAATTACTTACATTTACAATTTAAAATAGAATCACAGAATCATTGCAACACTGAAAGAGGCCCTTGGGCAATTGTGACTGCTGCAGCTCCCTACATGAGCAGTTCAGCTAGTGTCATTCTCCTACCTTCTACCCATAACCTTGCATGTTCTTCCTCTCCAGGTAACAGTCAAATTTCCTTTTGAATGCCTCAGTTGAACCAAACTGAAAGGCAATGCTTTGAAGACCTTAACAACTTGGCTGCTTGGAAAGGTTTTTTTCCTCATTTCATTTTTGTGTCTTCAGCTAATTACTTTGAAACTGTGTCCTCTCATTCTCAATCTTTTCAAGAATGGAATCTGTTTCTATCTATTCTGCCCAGACCCTTCATGATTTTGAACACCTCTGTCAAATCTCCACTCAGCCTTCTCTATTCTGATTAAAACAGCCCAAATCTCCCCATTTCGTATTGATAAATGTGTAGTGGTGGGGTGGAGGGTACAGTGGCATGAAAATATTTGACCACCAGCATGAGAATTTTAAATATTGAATAAAGTTTCTGCCTGATTCAGGAGGAATCTGTCAGTCCATTTCAAGGCCCAATCAAAAACTGAATTCGCTTAACCAGCAATACATTTTAAGAACAGTTGACTGCCTTGCCTTATGGTGTTAGTAAGTTGGCAGACAAAAGTAATCCTCTAGTGTAGTTTAATTGGACCTGGTTGAATATCCATACACTAGTCGGCTACCTTTTAGGTCTTAACATAATTATGAAAAGAAGGAACTATAGAAGTTGTACAAAAGTTGGACAGAATTGTTTCAGACGTCGAATGATATGCACATTTTTTACAGTACTTCAGGATTACCCACAGAAATGTGACTGCCAGGAAACAGAGTTGGAATGTGTAGATGTGAACCTTCGCTATGTGCCAAAGGTTTCAGTAAATGTAACTTTACTGTAAGTATATTCATTATTTATCCCATTATTGTGGTATGTCTTTTAAAACAATGGAAAGCCCTTCATACACATTTCAGTGCTAAATTGTGGAATTTGTCTCTAGAAAGGATGTAAGATATTTCACACAGGATCTCTTTAATAATTTCACATGAAAAGAAATTAACACAGTTACAGCATTCATAAAAAACTGATTTTCATAAAATTATAAGATAACATAGTGCAGAGCTGGAGGAACACAGCAGGCCAGACAGCATCAGAGGAGCAGAAAAGCTAACATTTCGGGTTGGGACCCTTCTTTCATAAAATTATGTTGCTAGTAATAGGATTTTACTTTATTCTAATATAGTAAAACAATGGTTTAAATAGGGTTCTTGAAAATCATGTTTTTTCCTCTCAGTTGTGCTGTTAAGATTGAAGAAACATGTATTTCACGACAAAGCTGTGTGCTCAATATGTCCCTAACTTTACGGATTATTCAATAATAAGGTATGTGGTTGCAACTGATATTAATGCATTGTTAAGATTGAAATGCATCAGAGTAACTAATTAGAGTGAAAAAGATTTACTTTAAGGAAGCTTATTGGCCACTGTAGATATTGTCCACAAATCCTACAATAGGTATGAGGTTCTGGATATGTACTATGTGTGTAGGACGCCTTCCAGTTGCTCCATCTCAAACTTAGCTAAGCTTGAGGAGTAACTGGAGTCACCATAGGATAGCTAGGAAGTTCAGACTTTCCTGCAACAGCTGAGCCAGAAGGAAGTCACTCCGTAATTATGGACAGTTCAGGAGGACAGTCAGCAGGTGGCTATCTGGCAGGGAAGGAGGAGGCAGTCAGGACCAGGATACAAAAAGCAATATGACATTCTCAAACCAGCTTTCAGCATTGAAATACAAATGAGGATAACAGCAATGTGTAGAAGTAGCATGGGTCCCTCATTAGATCATAGGACATAGAACAATACAGGACAGTATAGGTCCTTCGGCCCACAATGTTGTGCTGACTCTAAGATCAAAACTAGCCAGCATCCCTTTCAGTTTACTATCATCTACTTGCGTATCCAAGAGTCGCTTAAATGTCCCTAACGTACCTGACCAGGGTACAAGACATCACCAACAGGATGGGGAAAGAATTTTGATGGAGAAAGAATCAGCTAGAAGTTGCAATGCACAACATAGGACGGAAATAACTTGAGGCCCCGTTGTCAATTTCAGGAGCTCGGGAGGAAGTAAAGGTATCAATCTCTGGATTACACCCACTGCTGCACATTAGAGAGGCAATTTCTTACAGCAATACATTTTATTGCCAATCATGGAGCAAAGTATTTTAGACCTGGCAATGTTCTGAGGAGGAGATCCCTGAATCTTCACCGCTGTCTTTCTAAGATTCTATGATACTGTGGATGTTGGAAATCTGAAACAAATGCAGAAAATGCTGGAGAAACTCAGTTAGTCTGGCAGCATCTGTGGAAATAGACGCACAATAAATGTTTTGAGTACAGTATGACTCTTCTTCAGAAATGGTTTAAAAGTTGAGTAAATTTGACCTATATTTTCTGGAATATGGGAGAATGAGATTTATCTCATTGAAATATGCAATGTTCTGTAGGATCTTGACACGTAGCTTTTTTCTGCTGGCTGGAAACTGGATCATGAAGGCACAGTTTCAGGATAAGGGAGTGATCATTTAGAAATATGGAGAAATTTCATCACTCAAAGGGTTGTGAATGTTTGAAATTCCTTGTCCCAGAGACTTATAGATTTTTTTTAATGTTCATTAATGGGATGAGGTCACCGGCTAGGCAATATTTATTGTATATTCTTAATTGCCCAGAGGGCAGTTCAGAGTCAACCCGTAGGCCAGATCAGGTAAGGATGGCAGTTTCCTTCCCTAAAGGACTTTAGTGAACCAGGTGGGTTTTTGCAACAATCGACAATGGATTCACGCTCATCATTAGATTCTTAATTCCAAATATTTTATTGAATTCAATTTCCACCATCTGCCATGGTGTGATTTGAACCCAGGTCCCCAGAACGTTATTCAGGTCTCTGGATTAATAGTCCAGCGATAATACCATTAGGCCGTTGCTCCCCCTAGTTGTGAATACCCCATTCTTGACTCTGTATAAAGGCTGGGATAGACAAATGATAGTTCTTTCTGAGAATTAAAGGATATAGGGAACAGATGAGAAAGGAATGTTGAAGCTTAAGTTCAGTCATGATCATATAGTCTACTCTCCTTCCATTTTATAAAGTCATTGGTTACACAGCAAAAAAATACAAAAAAACTACATTAATCCCATTTGGTTCCACTTGGTCTATTGTCTGCTATGCCTCAGTGTTTTAAGTGCTCATCAAGATACTGCTGGTAGGTTACAAGAACACCTGCTTCCACTGCCCTCTCAGTGGAGGTGGGAATGGAGACTCTGGGTGAAAAAATGTTTCTTCTGATCCATTTAGTCCTCATCTTGAACTTTTGCTCTCTGGTCTTAGACACGTCTGCCATGAAGAATAGATTCTCATGAGCTGCCCTATCTATGTCTCCCTTAATTAGCCAGTGAAATATTAAATATCTCCATCAATATCCTACCTTTCCTCCCGTAGCAGCCTAGGATAAAGCTCATTAAGCCCTGGGAATTTATGCACTTTTATATCTGCTAAAACATCTAATACCTCCTCCTTATTAATCTTACCATGATCTAGAACCTGACCATTCCAAATGACACCCCCAGCTATAATGTCTTTCTCCTTTGTGAAGACAGATGAGAAATATTTTTTGTAAAATCTCACCCTCATCCTCTGGGTCCATATATAGGTTGCACCTTTGGTCTCTAATAAGTCTCACTCTTTCCTTGGTTCTCATACTCCTAATAAACTTATAAAATGCCTTGGAGTTTCTGAAATCCTATTTGGCAGAAATATTTCCAGGGCCTTCTTAGCCCTCCTAGTGTTTTTAATCATTTCCCCTTACACTCTCTTTATTGTGGAAGGCCTCCCCTGTTTTTAATTCCCTGTATATCCTACATGTGCTTCCTTCTTTTTCTTAATCAAACTCTTGATATCCTTAGACATCAAGCGATCCCTGGACTTGCTGCCCTTGCCCTTCACTCTTGAGAAGAACACGATGGCCCTGAACTCCCACAGTACTAATTTGGGTACTAATTTTAAAAGGCTCCCATTTTCCAAATGGAAACTTATCTGCAAGTAGCTGCTCCCAGTCTGTGTTTACTAAATCCTGTCTAATGATATCGACATTGCCTTTTCCAGTTTAGACACTAATATCTACACTATCCTTATCAATAATGACTCTGAAACTTACAGTTATGGTCATGATCCCTAAAATGCTCACTCATTGACCACTTGACTGACTTCATTCCTGAGGATTAGATCTAGCACTGCCCCATCACTAGTAGGGCTATTCATGTACTGGCTCAAAAAGCTCCTAGATGGACTTTTAAAATTCCTCCTTCTGCCTAATACTTTAATGCAATCTGAGTTAATGTTAGCGAAGTTGAAATCCTCTACAACTGTAACCCTATTCCTCTCACACCCATCTCTGATTTGCTGACATATCTGCTCCTCTATCTCCATCTAGCCATTGGGAGGCCTATAGTCTAATCCCAGGAAGGTAACAGCCCCTTTTTTAAAATTTCTAAGCTCTACCTAGATGGCCTCATTTGAAGAGCCTTCTAGGACATCCTCCCTCATTATTGTAGTGATGATCTCCTGGATCAATAATGTAAAGTCACTGCCCCTCTTACATTTCCCCCCACACTCCACCAAACTTCTATACATTGGAATGTTGAGCTGCCAGCCCTGTCCTTCCTTTAACCACATCTCAATGATTGCAACAATAGCCTATTCTCACATGCTGATCAATACTCTTAAGTTCCCCCAGCTTACCAGTTCAGACTGCTTGTATTTAAATAGATATGATTTAGATTTCTGATCCTCCCACGCTCCTTATCCCACCCAAGTTTTCTCCATCAACTGGGCTGTCCTAGCGTTCCTTCTTTATCTGATTGGGTCTTGCTCCTGACTTATATCTAGTCTGTGTTCCTATCCCCCAAGTTAGTTTAAAATCCTTTAACAGCATGAGCAAAACCATTCTAGTTAAGGGGCAACCCATCCAGCTTGCACATGGTACATGTCCCACTGACGCCAGAAACTGTCCTAATGATGCAAACCTCTAAAGCCCTCCCCCTACAGCATTTATCTGACCTATCTTACTATTCCTATACTGAGTAGCATGTGGCACTGGGCGTAAACTGGAGATTACAACATGAGTAGTCATCCTCTTTAATCTACTACTTGTGGCCATTTGTAAGTCAGCTACGGAGAGGCAAAACATTGCCCTTTCTATCTCTCTCTCTCTGTGTACCATGAAAGGGTCTTTCACTCAACCTCTCCCAACACCTAAGGTGCGGTGACCCTCATGTTCAACCATAACCAGTCAGCTCCCTTTATTGTGAGAACAGCTTTCTTGTCTGGTAAGACTATGGCAATTTTATCTTCTACTAGATACTGTGCCCTAAAGGGGATTGCTGGCCATGAACTTTGAATTGATGGTTAGATTTGGCAAATTTCTACAATGGTTTACTATTACCTGCTGCATGGCTGACCAGGAATCGTTCACCCTTATTGGAATATTGAAAGGCATATTGGAAGAACGTACAATCTGATAAACAAGTCATTTGGACAAGTTATAAATGCACATTCCATGGCCATCAAATTCTGAAGTGGGGCTTGAACCCTGGAGCTTCTGACTCAGAAATAGGGATTCTACCAGTGCCACAAGAGTGCCACCTGATCCCATCAAGCTTTGAAACTACAGTTCCTCATTTAACTGTAACAGCTTGGCCATGACCCCACATTATCAAAGAACTAATCTCAAGACTGCAAGATCTTGACCCCAACCTTGAGACTCTCCACAGGTTAAGCAGTAGCTACTGTCTTGGGATCATAGTTGTAATAATTCTAGTCCACTTCTAATTTTGTAGCTTGAACCTTTTGCATTAATGCCATACATAAAAGATCTATTATGCACATTTTTTTCCACACATGCCATTGTTAATACAACATTATTGGAGTCAGTTTAATTTGCATATGTTGAAAGAAATTTTACACCATACTAATTGCATTTTAAATATTAAAATCACTTTTCTCTCTTATAGATCTTTGAAGATCAATAAAATCAAAAGTTTGCCTGGTGATGTTTTCATCATTTATAAAGACCTGGAGGAGTTGTGAGTGTATTTCTTTTGTTTGCATTATGTTTTACTTTCTAAATAATTCCATAACTGCCAAATTTTATTTGTTTTTGTTTTCATGATCTAGCTTAATTTTTAAAGTCTATACTGAATATCAAATTCAATTTACTTTTTCAATAAGTTTAACAGGCCACTGTTCCTGCATAAACATCCTGCATAAAATCTTATACTTTTATATTTCCTAAATAAAATTAGAAAACATAAAATGTAGGGAGTGGAACATAGGCCTCATGAATCTGTTCCTCTCTTGAGAATGTTCATTGCTTGCTGTCATATTAACTCTATTTTCCATTCGGATCCACATATTCCTGTTTTCCCCAAAAGACCAAAAATTTTTCCTGTTTCCTTCATAAGCTAGTAACAATAGAGTGTCCACACATTCTGGGATACTGAGTTCAAAAGATGGGAGTGAAAAAATTTCTTGTTAGTTCAATGCTGGATGATTGATGCCTAATCATGAGACAGTGCAACCCTGTTGTCAACTGCATGTCACTTTCAAATGCATGAACACACCACCACCTGCCGGTTACTTCAAGCCACACATTATCATGACTTGGAATTTTCTCTGTTTCTTCACTGTTGCTCAGACAAAATCCTGGAACTCCCTTCCTGTAGGTTTTCCTATACCCCAAGAACTACAGCTATTCAAGAAGCCAGCTCACCACCACCTCCTCAAGAATAAGAAATAGTAAAGTTAGATAGGACATTGGTTTACGTCTCGTGCTTGAAAGTGGCAGCAGAGGAATAAAATCAGGATTCTACACCAAGTTGTGTCATAATTTTCCTGCTTTGCTAATAGCTGTTAGGTGTTCACAAACTACCAAGATTTTATTTTGAACACTTACCAGTAGAAGTATGTGGTTTGAGTCATTCCATGTGACAGCAAGGAGAGGCTGAAGGCTGACATTTGTGATGCTGGGATCATCATGAGAAGGCCATATGGATCAGCCACTCAGCACTGCTAAGGATTCCCAGCCTGTAACACCCTGTAGCCCAGGAATCAGCTGAGTGAACCTCCTTTTAACTACTTCTAATGCATTTATAGCCTATTTTTAAATAAGGTGACTAATTGTACACGGTACTTCAGATATGACTTCATCAACAGCCTATACAACTTTAGTAAGATTTCTACTACTTTTGTATTCCATTCCCCTCCTATTAAATGACAATGTTTCATTTGCCTTCTTAATCACTTGTTGGATCTATATACTAACTTCTTGAGACTCATGAGCCAGGACATCCATTTTTTTCTGCACATCTGATATCTGCAATCACTTTTCATTTAAATAAAATATTTCTTTTTATTCTTCCTACTAAAGTGGATGAGTTCACATTTCCCCACATTATACTCTATATGCCAAATGTTTGCACTCACTTACCTATATCTCTTGACAGACTCAGTTCGTTCTCTTCACAATTTACTTTCCTACCTATTATGTGGCATTGACAAATACAGCAACTATATATTATGTCCTTTCATCCAAGTGTGCGAGATAAACTGTAAATAATTCAGATTCTAGCACTGAACCCTGAGACATTCTCCTTGTCACATTTTGCCAACCTGAAAATGACCCTTTTATGCCTACTCTGTTTTCCGTTTGTAGTTAGATGTTTCACTGCATGATTCAGATCTTTGGTGGAAGCATTTTATGTTGCAAAGAAAGTTATGATAGATAATTGCTTGGTAGATTAGAACCCAAACATTGTTGAAAAGAAACATGAAATCAAAACTTTTCATCTGGCGCTTCCCAGAATTACCATATGAGAAATAAAATTTAGAAATAGAATGCCAATTTATACAGCATGAAAAAAGTGCATTAATTAGATGGATCATGATTGATGTGGAAGGTATAGCAGGAACTATTAATTGTCAATCTTAGTTGAATGATGAAATTCAGATCAGAAATGAAGACTCTGATCACAGTGTTATCATGGCTAATATAGCAGTGATTGGCAGCCTACAAAACCCTTTCCTCAATAGGTTGTGATGTCAGCTATCTGTCCGCAATGGAAGATTTTGCAGATCTTGGTTCCAAGGTTTGTTCAAGACTCTCTGCAAAGATGGAGTTCAGCTTCTCCATTGCCTTCAACAGCTATTCAAACAATCAGGCAGTCACTGCAATGCATCAAATACTTGCGCACACCCAATTAAGAAAACAAAAAAATGCTGGAGATGGAATTACGTTTATTGATTAATGGAATGATAACGTGGAATCCTGTGCTGTTCTCAAAGTATGAAACTTGGGAAAGGGAATATATTTGTTCAGGAAGATGAAAATCTGCTTCCCAATGCCAGATGGAACTAAAGAACTAAGTTCACAGAAGTTTGAAGATGTGTGAAGTTTCCCATTTGCAATTATCAGCAAGCCTTTTGCATCAATTTGTATGTCATGCACGCTCATGAAAATCCAATCTCTCCAGAATTAAGTGAATTTTTCTCATTAAGTTTGTGTGCAAACCAGAAATATATACCTTCAGATTGACAACTGTATGAAAGTGACATATAAATCTGAGATAGTATACTTGTTGGAGTTGGAAAGAGTAGCAATTCAATTTCCTTGTTTAGGGAATATTGTTCAGCAACAGATGATGATTGTATTGGTAGGCGGTAGTCAGAAGGCAACAGGGCAGGTTTGCCCAAGGCACAGAAGAAGAGCAGGAGGTAGGCTGCAGTCTAATGGGCACAGAGTAGACCTGTCCAAGGCAAGGAGAGAGATAATGAGGCTGTAGGGTCACTCATGGGATGATGTTGTCTGAGGCAGGGATGGGGGAGGGAACTGCAGTCTCAAGGACCATGTTATCAGAGTCAGGAAGAAATAGGGATGTGTAGTGAAAACAATGTCTTAAAGCATAGATGTGATGGATGTCTTGAGAGAGGAGGGAGGCTTTCCCAATAGGAATGGCTAAGAAAGTTGGTCCTAAATAGCGGTGTTGATGCTGCCAAAGGTATGGGTTGAACTGAAGGTACTGTGCAGTGTAGAGAACTGTCATTGTGAGAGGAGTTCATGGGTGTGATAGGGTGGGAAATTCAGGATTACAGTTGGGTATCAGATGGTTTCTTGCGAGGGCGGTCTCAGAATCTAAACAAAAGAAGATGGCCAGATGGTTCATGGTCAAGGTGATGGGTGTAAGCTCAGAGGGGAGAGTAAGAGAGAAAGATGATAATTATAGGATCTTGATAATGAGGGAAGTTAATGATGGAACAAGAGTTGTAAGAAAATTGAAGAACAGTTTTGCTTAGTCGGTCTTCAAAATGCAATATCTTCAAAAGTACAAATCCTCAAAGTGAGAAGAAGTTTGGGCTGGATGGAGTTCACAGAGTCCAACTAAAGAAAATTTGTGATAAATGGATGGGAACTATTGTGAGGTATGTTCACATCTCTATGTCCAGCCCAAAATAATACCAATTCTACATGACCCATAGACCTCATTCACCTTTGATCCTGCAAAGGTCAAAATAAGAGAAAAAAAAGACTTTAAAGGACAGCTAAACAAGGTTGGAGATGGGTAGCTGCAAAGATGTTTCAGCAATATGATGCAGGTGAGATTGATATCAAAAGCCTGGTGAAGCATGATTGTGGGAAGAGTAAAGATTCTACTGGAATGATTATTTCTAAAGTCCTGAGACTTGGTAGTAACTATGGAAGGTTCAGTGATAATAGAAGGGCTACTAGACACAATTGATGGCAGGTTAAAGGTTACAAGTTAGGGTGGGGCTGGAGTGTGCCACTGTGGTCACAAAACAAATGCAAAGTCCCTGATAGCTGGCCCTGGCTGATAAAGGGGGTGAGTGGAAACTTATCTGAAGACAAGGTAACCATGATGGACTGAGAGCTGGTCTTGCAAAGAAAATATGGAGACACTATTACCAAACAGAATGGAAACTTTTAATGAACTTAAAATGAGAACTTCAAAAAAAAATTTGTTTGTTGAAAGATTACCAGGTTTAAAGCTACTAACATTTATTACACCTATTGCTGAATCATTAAATCCTTGAGGTAAACAACGCAAAGCAGCCGTGACATGCTACAGATTTAAATAATTTTAAAGTAATAAAATAAATTACGTCATGCAGCGGTAGAAAGAGAAATTATATTGCCATCAAGATTTGATGTCAGCGAAGGGCCAAACACAGTATAAAACTGAACATAATGAGGAACATGGTTTTTAAGATGTAGAATTGCTTTCAAATTAAACTCTACTGCTAAGTAAGTAAACACATTATTGTTTTCAATAGGAGCTTATAGAGGGTGACATTATAAATTGTCAAAATATAAAAAGGCACAGATACTTCTGAAGAAGCCGTAATAGATTTTTCCTAACTATTTTAACCTGGGAACAAACAAAATCCTTGAACTGTAAGATTTAAGAGAAGAGTTCAGCATTCAGGGACTCCATAATTAATTTATCATATCATCAGATTAGTGGAAAACTGGAATGATGGAGTTTTGAAATCAAAGTTCATGAGAAACAGAATTGTTGTTGGAATTATTGAACATGTTTTAAATCTGTACAAATAAGATTTGACTTTGGAGGAAGCTATTCAAATGGTGCTGGAAACAGACACCAGAAATACATTAAGAAATCATGAGAGGTAAAGAAAAGCCTTCGGAACTAAACATATCCACTTTGTAAATACTCTTCAGACACAAATGATAAACCAACACAGAGCAGGCTAAATAGCAGATGCTAAGAGTCAGTGTCAAACTGTGAAGCAACAAAAATTCCAAACAAAACTAGTGTCCAGCAATGACAATGGAGGTTACATCTGTAAAAAGATAAGTCGCTCTCAAAAGATGTACAAAAATAGCACACAGTTTCAAAGCAGGATAAATTCAAACGTTTACTCTTACGAAGAATTTACTGTGATAGAACACTGTCCTTTGGAAGATGCCCAAGGCATTCCCAGGGGATGGATATCTCATTAATTTTCAGCTTGATACAGGAATGAATGCACAGCCCTATCAGATCAAATTGCATGGCTGAAGGATCAGAAGTTACAGTTAACAAAGACAGGATTACATGTGCCAGGTGGAATAAGTATTAAGAGTAATGGCATGCTAGAAGTAACACTGCAATATAAAGAACTCAAGAGAGTTTAAATGTTTACATAATTCAAATTCACAATTTCTCATTTTTGAACTTCTGGACATGTATTGACCTCAACATACATGCAATGTCAGAAAGGGTTTGATGAGTTCTGAAAGAGTAACTGGTTCAAAAACAAACTGTTGTCAACAATTAGTAAAGGAACAACTGGCAGAAGACTCCATTAGGCTTCCTAGAATCATGAGGAAACCCAAAGAGAAGAAAAGAGGGTACTTATATCAGCAAAAAAGAATAGTTTAATACTAGCAATCGGATGGTAGCCACAGATTTTACAGGACTGGTGGAAATGTTTTCCATTCCTATTATCTCTGATGAAAAGGCAGAATACAAAAATCAGGAAAGTTTGCCAAAAGAGGCAGGCACTAAGGAAAAGAGTAAGTACATTACAAGTAGGAGCAGGAGTGGGCAATTCAGGCCCTCAAGCCTGCTGCACCACTTAATACAATCTCAGCCTCAAATCCACTTTCCTGCCTGCTCTGTATAACCCTTCAACCCATTACTAATTACAAATCAATCTCCTCTTTAAATTTATTCCATGTCCCAGCATCCATGCACTCTGAGTACTGAATTCCATAAATATGTGATTCTTTGAGAGAAATAATTTCTCTTCATTTGTTTTAAACTTGTTACCCCTTATCTTAAAACTACAAACTCTAGATTTCCAACATGAGGAGGCGTCCTCCCTATGTCTACCTTGTCAATTTGCTTTAGCATCTTCTTTACCTCAATTGGGTCTCCTCACATTCTTCCAAACTCCAGAGAGTAAAGGCCTAAATTGCTCAATCTCTCTTCATCAGACTAACCCCTCATCTCTGGAATCAATCTAGGGAACTTCCTGTGAACTACCTCAAATCAACTACACCTCTCCTCATGTAAGGGGACTAAAAATTGTACACAATACTCCAGCATGCTCTCACTAGTGCCGAGCACAGTTGCAGTGACACTTACCTGCTTTTATACTCTGTCCTTTTAGCAGTAAATGCCAAAATTACATTTACTTTCCTTATTACCCACTGTGCCTGCATGCTAATTTTCTGTGATTCATGCACAAGGACATCCAAATCCCTCAGCACTCTGAACTACTCTGAAATTTCTCTCTGTTTAGAGAATAAATAATTTAATCCACTTGATCCTATGACCGAACCTCTGGCTGAAGTTGTTCATGCAGCAACGCGCCCTGCCAAACACGTTAATATAATGGAATTGATTTTATTGCCGGATGGAGTGTAGGAGTTTCAGAGGCTACCTTTATAGAAGTTTATAAAATTATGAGGGGTATAGATAGGATTAGTGGTCATTGTCTTTTCACTAGGATGGGGGGGGTTTGAGACTAGGGGACACATTTTTAAGGTGAGAGCAGAGAGATTTAGAAAAGAAATCAGAGGCAAATTATTTACCCAGGGGGTGGTTTGCATGTGGAATGAACTTCTTGAGGAAATGGTGATGTGGGCACAATTACAATATTTAAAAGACATTTGATTAAATACATGAAAAAGAAAGGTTTGGTGGGATATTGGCCAGGAGCACGCAAGTGGGACTAACTTAGTTTGGGATTATGTTTGGCATGGATTGTTTGGACCGACAGGTGTGTTTCTGTAAAAACCAAAAGAACTGCAGATGCTGTAAATCAGGAACAAAAACAAAGTTGCTGGAAAAGCTCAGCATATCTGGCAGCATCTATGAAGAAAGAAACAGAGTTAATGTTTTGGGTCCAATGACCCTTCTTCAGAATCCTCCAGGAACATGACTGTGAATTTAAAAAAATCTTGTTCACCAGTAAAATTACCAGAGATGTGAATGAAGATGGTCAACCTAATCAACAATTTGAAACAAAGAATTTACACACTTGTCGTATCAGTACTGTGATAAAGAGAATTAAGATTTTGCTTGAACAAAATGGAGATGAGCAGCTTGCAACTTCATGGAAACTAGATCAATATCTGCAGATTTAGGACACAGGCAAAAATTACCCATTCCCTGATCTGAAAATCAGGTCATTGCAAAGAAGAAATTGCTTGGTCTGAAAATCTAGGATACTGCAAAGTATAATGTTCTTGTTTCAGTAGGGCTGCTGTCTTCCCTGTCATTCATGTGATCAAAGATCCCCTCAATAAGGCTCTGTGACAGCTATCGGAGTTCCTCCAAGGAGAAAAATCAGATGTTTAACAATTCTCCAGATAGGGGGATAGATTAATTTAGCAAGTTTAGCAGCTTTCATTTTCCAAATGAGGGCAATGCCTTGCAAAGAACTCTGTTTGGGCACTAGCAACACATGCACTGTCAAACACTGCGTAAACATCAGAATTGAATAAATTAGTTGAACACTGCCCTGCTGAGTTGCTAACTACACTGAAGTCCCTGACTTTACAAATGATGCCAGTCCGAATGATGTTCCACAATAACTAGTCTGTCAGTCCGCATCACCTGAAACTGGTTGTTACTTTTGGTTCCCATTCTTAAATACATTCAGCATGCAGCAATGAGCACAATACTGAACCTTCAGTATACATGATGCAGTAGAATTAAACATAGACCTGTTTTTATAAGAATGCTGGCTTTGATGCAGTGAATACCTGTGCCATCTTTGTGTCTTCAGAATTTCTTAGTCTTCTGTTTCCAGACACCACACTTTGGTGCAACCTTGATAACCATCACCAGCCATCTCTCTGTAATGAGCAAGCAGCATATGGTCCAGTAGGACTATGGAAATTCTACCTTTTAAGTGCTCAGTGACTGAGCTCCCACTGGCTCTGGAGTAAAGAATTTCAAAAATTTACTACTTTCTGAGTGAGGATATTCCTCCTCATCTCAGTCTTCAAGGGCCTACCCCTATTACTGAGACAATGTTACCTTGGTTCTAGACTCATTAGCCAGAGAACCATGCTGTCACCCCATGCCCCCTCAAACTCTGTAAGAATTTTGTAAGTTTCAATGATATCATATCTTATTCTTTGGAACTCCAGAGAATAAAGATACAGCTTCCTCAATATGTCTTCATAAGGCAATCCCACTACCCCAGGAACCCCCACTGCACTCCTTCCATGACAAGTATATCCTTCCCTGAATAAGGAGACCAAAACCATATACAATACTCCAGGTGCAGTTTTGCCAATTATCAATATAGTTTTCAATAAGAGACTGGAACTCCTGTACAGAAATCCCCTTGTGATGAAAGCCAAAATGCTATTTGCTTCCTAGGTGCTTCCTAGCATTTAGTGGCTCATGAACACAGACACCCAGGTCCTGTTTTTCCACCCTTTCTCTTCACTTTTTACTTTCTTTCTCTCTTTTCTCATTTTCTTTTTTCTTTTTACCTCTTATATTTTACTTGCCTCTTGTTGAAGAGCTTGGTCGTGGTGATGGCAGTGGCAGGTAGGCCAAGTGCGGATACGTGCCAGTCGGGAGTGGGCTCAGAGCGGATACGTGCCGGTCGGGAGTGGGCTCAGTGCGGATACGTGCCAGTCGGGAGTGGGCTCAGAACGGATACGTGCTGGTCAGCGAGTGGGCTCAGTGCAGATACGTGCTGGTCAGCGAGTGGGCTCAGTACAGATACGTACTGGTCAGCGAGTGGGCTCAGAACGGATACGTGCTGGTCAGTGAGTGGGCTCAGTGCAGATACGTACTGGTCAGCGAGTGGGCTCAGTGCGGATACGTGCCGGTCGGGAGTAGGCTCAGTGCGGATACGTGCCAGTTGGGAGTGGGCTCAGTGCGGATACGTACTGGTCAGCAAGTGGGTTCAGAGCAGATACGTGCCGCTCGGGAGTGGGCTCAGTGCGAATACGTACTGGTCAGCGAGTGGGCTCAGAACGGATACATACTGGTCAGCAAGTGGGCCCAGTGCGGATACGTACTGGTCAGCGAGTGGGCTCAGAACGGATACGTACTGGTCAGCGAGTGGGCTCAGTGCGGATACGTGCCGGTCGGAAGTAGGCTCAGTGCAGATACGTGCCGGTCGGGAGTGGGCTCAGTGCGGATACGTACTGGTCAGCAAGTGGGCTCAGAGCGGATACATACTGGTGAGCGAGTGGGCTCAGAGTGGATACGTACTGGTCAGCGAGTGGGCTCAGAGCGATATGTGCCGCTCGGGAGTGGGCTCAGTGCAAATACGTACTGGCCAGTGAGTGGGCTCAGAGCAGATATGTGCCGGTTGGGAGTGGGCTCAGTGCAGATACGTACTGGTCAGCAAGGGGGCTCAGAGCAGATACGTGCTGCTCAGCGAATGGGCTCAGTGTGGATACGTACCGGTCGGCGAGTGGGTCCAGTGTGGATATGTACTGGTCAGTGAGTGGGCTCAGAGCGGATACGTGCCGGTCGGCGAGTGGGCTCAGTGCGGATACGTACTGGTCAGCAAGTGGACTCAGTGTGGATACATGCTGGTCGGCGAGTGTGCCCAGTGTGGATACGTGCCGGTCAGCGAGTGAGATCACTGTGGATACGTGCCGGTCAGCGAGTGAGATCACTGTGGATACGTGCCGGTCAGTGAGTGAGATCATTGTGGATACGTGCCGGTCGGCGAGTGGGCTCAGAGCAGATACGTGCCGGTCAGCGAGTGAGATCACTGTGGATACGTGCCGGTCGGCGAGTGGGCTCAGAGCGGATACATGCCGGTCAGCGAGTGAGATCACTGTGGATACGTGCCGGTCGGCGAGTGGGCTCAGAGCGGATACGTGCCGGTCGGGCGTGGGCTCAGTGCGGATACGTACTGGTCAGCGAGTGGGCTCAGAGCGGATACGTGCTGGTCAGCAAATGGGCTCAGTGCGGATACATACTGGTCAGCGAGTGGGCTCAGTGCGGATACGTACTGGTCAGCAAGTGGGCTCAGTACAGATACGTACCGGTCGGCGAGTGGGCTCAGAGCAGATATGTACCGGTTGGGAGTGGGCTCAGTGCAGATACGTACTGGTCAGCAAGGGGGCTCAGAGCAGATATGTACCGGTTGGGAGTGGGCTCAGTGCAGATACGTACTGGTCAGCAAGGGGGCTCAGAGCAGATACGTGCTGCTCAGCGAGTGGGCTCAGTGTGGATACGTACCGGTCGGCGAGTGGGTCCAGTGTGGATATGTACTGGTCAGCGAGTGGGCTCAGAGCGGATACGCGCCCGTCGGCGAGTGGGCTCAGTGTGGATATGTACTGGTCAGCGAGTGGGCTCAGTGTGGATACATACTGGTCGGCGAGTGGGCTCAGTGCGGATACGTACTGGTCAGCGAGTGGGCTCAGAGCGGATACGTGCCGGTCGGCGAGTGGGCCCAGTGTGGATACATACTGGTCAGCGAGTGGGCTTAGAGTGGATACGTGACAGTCGGCGAATGGGCTTAGAGCGGATACGTACTGGTCGGCGAGTGGGCTCAGAGCGATATGTGCCGGTCAGGAGTGGGCTCAGTGCGGATACATACTGGTCAGCGAGTGGGCTCAGAGCAGATATATACCGGTTGGGAGTGGGCTCAGTGCAGATACGTACTGGTCAGCAAGGGGGCTCAGAGCAGATACGTGCTGCTCAGCGAGTGGGCTCAGTGTGGATACGTACCCGTCGGCGAGTGGGTCCAGTGTGGATATGTACTGGTCAGCGAGTGGGCTCAGAACGGATACGCGCCCGTCGGCGAGTGGGCTCAGTGTGGATATGTACTGGCCAGCGAGTGGGCCCAGTGCGGATATGTACTGGTCAGCGAGTGGGCTCAGAACGGATACGTACTGGTCAGCGAGTGGGCTCAGTGCGGATACGTGCCGGTCGGAAGTAGGCTCAGTGCGGATACATGCCGGTCGGGAGTGGGCTCAGTGCGGATACGTGCTGGTCAGCAAGTGGGCTCAGAGCGGATACATACTGGTGAGCGAGTGGGCTCAGAGCAGATATGTGCCACTCGGGAGTGGGCTCAGTGCGAATACGTACTGGTCAGTGAGTGGGCTCAGTGCAGATACGTACTGGTCAGCAAGGGGGCTCAGAGCAGATACGTGCTGGTCGGCGAGTGGGCTCAGAGCAGATACGTGCCGGTCAGCGAGTGAGATCACTGTGGATACGTGCCGGTCGGCGAGTGGGCTCAGAGCGGATACATGCCGGTCAGCGAGTGAGATCACTGTGGATACGTGCCGGTCGGCGAGTGGGCTCAGAGCGGATACGCGCCCGTCGGCGAGTGGGCTCAGTGTGGATATGTACTGGTCAGCGAGTGGGCTCAGTGTGGATACGTGCTGGTCGGCGAGTGGGCCCAGTGCGGATACGTACTGGTCAGCGAGTGGGCTCAGAGCGGATACGTGCCGGTCGGCGAGTGGGCCCAGTGTGGATACATACTGGTCGGCGAGTGGGCTTAGAGTGGATACGTGACAGTCGGCGAATGGGCTTAGAGCGGATACGTACTGGTCGGCGAGTGGGCTCAGAGCGATATGTGCCGGTCAGGAGAGGGCTCAGTGCGGATACATACTGGTCAGCGAGTGGGCTCAGTACAGATACATACTGGTCAGCGAGTGGGCTCAGAGCAGATATGTACCGGTTGGGAGTGGGCTCAGTGCAGATACGTACTGGTCAGCAAGGGGGCTCAGTGTGGATATGTACCCGTCGGCGAGTGGGTCCAGTGTGGATATGTACTGGTCAGCAAGTGGGCTCAGTGTGGATACGTACTGGTCGGCGAGTGGGCTCAGTGCGGATACGTACTGGTCAGCGAGTGGGCTCAGTGTGGATACGTGCCGGTCGGCGAGTGGGCCCAGTGTGGATACGTGCCGGTCGGCGAGTGAGATCATTGTGGATACGTGCCATTCGGCGAGTGGGCTCAGAGCGGATACGTGCCAGTCGGCGAGTGGGCTCAGTGCAGACCTATGGCAGTAAGGGAGTGGATCAGTGTGTACTTGGGATCAGCGCAGACTCGCGGCAACATCAGAGGTGGATTTGTGTCCCCGGTGGTTTATGCGTCAATTGGGCAATCTGAGCACCGACTCATGGCTGCTGCAGAAGAAGTGTGTTTGGGTTCCCGGCCTGCATGTGCTCCTAGTGCAGATTCATGGAGGCAGCTGGGAGGAGAGTTTGACCCCGTTTCAAAATCCAACAGCATCAGCAGCAGCTGCATCATCGAGTTGGGCCCAAAGTACAATCATGCCGACGACAAAGTCAAGTTGGTGCTACTGCAGTATCCATTGGCAGCAGTGATATCTGCAATGGTGAGGTCCATTGAGAGCTCATCGTGGCAAGGGCATCAGTGAAGATGTGATGGCATTGAAGACTGGTGACTTTCTTTCCAGCAGTGGTGACGCAGAAAAGGGACGCATGCCTGGTCACCAGGTCCATGGCAGAGCACTTAACACTTTATACTTTGTGTGTCTTAAGATAGGTCTGGAGGGTGGCAACACTTTATAACACTTTTGACTGTATTTTGTAACAAAATACATGTGACAATAAATAAATTAAATCAAATCAAATCAACACCTTCACCATTTAAGAAATACATCTTCTTTTCTACAAAAGCAGATAATTTCACAATTGTTTGTATTATATTCCACGTGCTATGGTCCTACGTTTTGCAGGAAGACTAATGGAATCTGGTGTCTATCACAAGAGGAATTGAGTACAGAAGTGATGAAATCTTGCTTTAATTACGTAGAAGCTCGGTTAGACCTCACCTGGAGAAGTATTTGCAGTGCAACATTGAGTGCCGAAGGGCCTGTTCTGCGCTGTATTGTTCTATGTTCTATGTTTTGGCCTCTTCACCTCAGGAGGACATTATTTTCATAGAGGGAGGCCAACAAGGGTTCACCAGACTAGTTCCCAGGTTGGTTGGACTGTCCTATAAAGAGGGATTGAATGAACTGGGCCTGTGTTCTCTAAAGTTAAAAGAATGAGTGTTGATTTTATTGAAGCCTACAAAATACTTAAAGAGATAGAAAGGGTTGGTATAGATATTTCCCCTGGGTGGGAAGGTAGAAACAGCAAACGCAATTTAAAAATAAGGGGGAGGTCATTCAGAAATGTTTTAGTTCAGAGGGTTGTGAAACTTTGGGATTTTCTACCACAGAGTGCTGTGGAAGCTCAATCTTTAAGTGTGTTTAAAGTAGTGTTTTATCAATTTTTGATTACCAGTGAATAAAATACGTCTAAAAGGCACTGAAAATAAGCCACGATGGGGTTAAATGTCAAAGCAGTCTCAATGGGCTGAATAACCTACTCCTGTTTCTATGTTACTATTCACTTACACAGTCTAATTCTAATAAGAAAGGGAAATATTTAAAGAAACAATTAATGTTTTCAACAAAAATATATTCCGTTGATAAACTCTGAAAAAATGATTCACTTATGGCTTACTAAGGAAGTTCAGGATCATAAGCATTTAAAATAAGATGCTTACAAAGAGTAGGTGTAGGTTGGAGACTAGGGATGTTATCGGCCTCTGAAAGGTGAATAAAAGCAAATAAAATATACTATTAGACTAAAGTGGTCAGCAATATGGAAACAGATTATAAAACTGTAATTCTAAGAACTTTTACACTATATGAAAAGTAAGAAAGTAGCTGAAGTAAATGTTTTATCCCTTAGAAGCAGAAGCAGGAGAAATTATCATGGGATATGAAGTAATTGCAGAGATTTTGAATGTATAATTTGTAATCTGTCTCTATAATCAAAAACACAAGTTACTGCCAGAAATCGAGGGTGATCTGAGACTAATAAAGGCATGGAAATTAAGGTAATAATATCAGCATAGGAAATAATAATGGAGGAATTCAAAGGATTGAAATCTGACAAATCTCCAATTTATTATGGCCTACATTCCGTGTTTCTAAAAGAGATAGCTTCAGAAGTAATGAATTTTCCCAAACTACCTCGATTCAGGGATAGTGTCAGCAAATTGGAAGTTGGCAAATGTAACACTGATGATCAAAAGAGGAAGGAGAGAGAAAACAGAAAAATCCTGTTTGACAAATTTCTTAGTTTTTTGAGAATTTATACAAGGGAAACCAGTAGATATAATATACTTGGATTTGCAGGAGGATAAATAAGGAGATATTCTAGAGGTTATTACGCAAAATAAGGGCTCGTGGAGTTGTGGGTGATATTTTAACATGGATAGAGGACTGGTTAACCGATAGGAAGCAGAAAGTAGTGATAACTGAGACATATTCAAGTTGGTGGACTGCAACGAGTGGATTGCTGCAAGAATCAGCGCTGAGCCTCAACTGTTTACTATTTGTATTATTGACTCAGACAAAGAGGCAAGGAATAATGTAGCCAAATATGCTGATAATACAAAATTAGATGGGAATGCAAGCTCTGAACTTCACAAGAAGTAGCAAAGAGATTTGGACAGGTTAAGTGAGTGGATAATATGGCAGCAGCTGGCGTATAACATGGAGAAATATGAGATTATTCATTTTGGATGTAAAATAAGACAGAAGGCATTTTTAAGGTTTGGAAGTTGTAAATATTGATGCTTAGAGATATTTGACTTGTATAAGGAACACAGCAAGTTAGCAAACAGGTGCAGAAAGCAATGAGGAGAATGAATGACACATTTGGCCTTTATTGCAAGGGGATTGGAATTTGTTGTTATTTATTCTCTAAGGGGATGTAAGCATGCTGGCTTAACCAGCATTTATTGCCCATTGCTAATTGCCCTTGAGAAAGTGGTACTGTGCTTACTTCTTGAGCCAGCCTTTGAGGTATAGGTACATACACAGTAGTGTTAGAATCAGAATTCCAGAGTTTTGACTCAATGACAGTGAAGGAATAGCAACATTATTCCAAGAAAACATGGCGTATGGCTTAAAGAGAATCTTTCAAATAGTGATGTTTCCAAGCGTCTGTGTAGTAGACTTTGTGGGTTTAGAAAGTATTGCAGTGAAGTCTTGGTAAATTTCTGCAATGCATCTTCTAGATGGTACACACTGTTAACATTGGGTGTCAGTGGTGAAGACAGTGAATGTTGAAAGTGGTGGGGCTGTGCCAGTCAAGCAGGCTGCAATCTAGCATCCTGGATATGTTGAGCTTGTATCTACAGTATTCATTTGGTTAAATATGGTTATTTGTATTGATATCACCATCTTCCTTTTGTGCTAGATATGTCCCAAACAGCAGAGAACTTCCCCTGATTCTGTCAATTCCAATTTAGCTAGAGTTCTTTGATGCCATACTTGATCAAATAGGGCCTTGGTATCAAGGGCATTAACTGCCATTGACATTTGGCATTCAGCTCCTTAATCCATGTTTGGATCAAAGCTGTAATGAGGTCAAGAGCTGAGTGGCGTGACAGAACCTGCCACCTGATAATGCTGTCAATGACTCCTTCTTCATTTTGCTCATGATGTAAAGCAGAAAGAAGTTTTGCTGTTATTGTACACTGTTTTAAACAGACCTCACCTAGAATATTATATGTAATTTTGGAATCCATATTTATCCCATTGCAGACACTACAACAAATGTTAGGTAGACTAATCCCTGGAATGATGTGCTTGTCCTATGACTGAGTAAATTGGGCCTAAATTCACTGGAAGAATGAGAGGTGATCTTTTTGAAACCTACAAAACAGATAACAGATACAATAATGTTTCTTCCTTAAATGGGGAATCAAAGAAATGTTTCAGAATAAGGGATCTAGAAATTCTTTCTCTCATAGGATTATCAATGTTTTGTCCTAAAAGGTAGTGAAAGCATCATCATTGAATTTAACTGCATGTGTGAGAGCTTCTCACATTTGCTGCCAGTTTAAGAGCAAAAAATGACTATGAATACCAACAATGGCACCACAATTCCTATTGCAAAATCCAAGCCATTATCTTTAACAGTGTAACGAGAGTGTTGTTATTTCTTTGTCTTGCAGATATCTGCAGAATAACCGGATCAGATCTATCTCAAAAACTGCATTTTCTGGACTTTACAAACTCAGACGATTGTAAGTGAGTTAATGTTTAGTGATAAGGCTGACAATATTTTCATGTTTAAGCATAAGTAGCATGGATTGCATGGTTGCTGCGAGTTTTCACAGTCATGATGGCAGCAGCCTGAGCCTGCATGACACTAAATAAATGTTCCACGGCACCAACTTTAGCTCTGGCTGAACTTCTAATGTAACCTCTGCCTGTGCTGATATGGAAACTGAAATATCAGGCACCTGTTGCTGGACCACATAACAAAGAAATCTGTAATTTTTGTCATGTAGTTGATGCCTTTTCCATGCTGGAAACAAACAGTTCTAAGCCCTACACAAAGTCCGGCACCAAGTTCGAACTGTCTCGTCCATGCTCCTTAATAATAACAACAGGCTTGTGGCAAACCTATCATTTGCATGAAGTATTCCTATGTGTGTTTCTATCAACAATTCCTACACACCCACCCCATTGAAACCATTATCTCAGTTCTCCGCAGTAGAGCTCCTGTAACCTCACCTTGTGGGAAGGTGGGACGCATTTTGAAGTGTCTATGATCAACTCATGGCTGGTAACCCACAATCTGCTCATTCTGCCTCTACATTTCTTTCTACAGTGCTCAAAGTGCTAGAAGCTAATCTGGTTTGAGCAAATATCACAGCACATAATGATGCTTCTTTTTTTGGCATGTGCTCTTCCTTGTCTTCCATAAGAGGAGACAATTGCCTAATGCTATTTTAATGTACTACTAATCCACAGAGCCAGGTATTGGTTTAGGGACCTGGCTGTGAATCCAGCAATAGCAGATAGTGGAATTTAAACTCAATAAAAATATGGAATTAAGTCTAATGATGAAATCATTGCCAATTTTTGGAAAATCCCATCATGTTCACTAATGTCCTTTAGAGAATGATACTGCCATCATACCTGGTCTGATCTTCATGTGACTCCAGACTCCAGAACTACAACATGATTTGTCCTCTGGGCAATTAGGAATGAACGATAATTGCTGGCCTAACCAATGATGCCCATATCCCGTGAGTGAATTTTTAAAAAATTGTGCCCTTCAATGATGATACATGACCTAGCTACATGGCAGCTATTGGGTATATGAAAACACAAATGCACAAGAAAAGGTATGAGGTGAGACAGGAGATGTTGGCTAGGTTAAAAAAAAGCTCCATGGTCACAAAATGTAGGACAGATAATGGGAACTGCAGATGCTGGTGAATCCGAGATAACAAAGTGTGGGGCTGGATGAACACAGCAGGCCAAGCAGCAGCTTAGGAGCACAAAACCTGACATTTTGGGCCTGGACCATTCATCAGAAAGGGTCTAGGCCCAAAACGTCAGCTTTTGTGCTCCTAAGATGCTGCTTGGCCTGCTTGTTCATCCAGCTCCACACTTTGTTATCACAAAATGTATGACTTATACATCTTACTAGGTTGCAGAATGGGGAGGAAGTGGGACTTGAGAAGTTTCAGATGCTAGGAAGATAATCCTTCACATTGACTGGAGTCACTGCCTACCCACTGATTCACAGGGCCATCTCCTCTACACGGCCCAGGAGACGCAGACATGCCAGTCCCCTGCCAATTTTCTGTTGCTACTTCCAGTTATGTGCCATTTTGCCAGCATTTAAGAGTATGGCATTGCAGTGTGCTTGTGTGATACCTCTGACATAACTGAATAATTGGAAGTCTGTGAAAATTATGAGCTGTGGGTTTGAGGTTGCAGCAAAGTATGAGAATGATGGAAAGGATGGGAATGTTAGGCTTGTGTGCTGATCGCTCAAGTCCTCAGATGAGAAAGGGGCGGATTGAACAGTGTACGAGGCTGTAATGCAATGGGCAGGAGATGACATTTGAAGATGCAGTCACTCAACTTGATCCTTGTGTGAGGACATTAATGTTCTTACAACACTACAGTCAGGTTTGCTGGGCAATACTGTTTGAATTAGCCTCCGTGGCTACCTGCTCCTTTTCCCTTGGCAGTATATGCTTTTTGCAGAAACGCTTAGTCTATCCTCCTTTTCACCTCCTGGTCTTAGATCTCCAGCATATAATCAGTGATCCTCTGTCAGACCTGCTGCCTTATTGCCACACTTCCATCACTTTCTGTACTACCACTTGCTGCAGCCAGCATGCGCCTACCCTTTAAGATGCACCAGTTGGCTTTTGGAGGGGCAGGCAAACATGAAATTATGATAGCTGTACATATATCTGCCTCACCCTTCCAAATATGCAGCCAATCAGCAGCCTGTTTCATGTGGGCTGCATGCTATGTGGTGATAAGTAGTTAACACAAAACCCACAACTGACTTATATTGTAGCCTCCCTATTGGAAAAACATCACATCTAACTTAAGTGAGAAAACAGTCATCTATGAAAACATAAGTGTTTTCTGGTCTAAAAAATAACTTGCTTCTGAAACTGCTGATACTGAACAAAAGTGAAAACATCACCTTTAAGCAGAGTTTGGAGAGAGACTGTAGTTTAAACTGGATTTTTCTATCTCTTCCAAATTGCAGCAGATATATTGGCCAGAGCCCTGAGGACAAGAAATCATCCATTTAAATTTAAAGGGTCTTAATATGTTTGGAATGGTGAGAACACTGATTTTGAAATAGCTTTAATAGTACTTAACTTTTGTTAGGGCCATGGCTAAGGGTAATTCCTAAGAGGATCTTTATTCCCACCATATTTAATTAGACATGCACAGCAAAACCGAACCTGAGCATCCTATGTTATGATTTACTTTTATTTGTCTGCTGTTGTCCTAAAACTAGTTTTGTTCATTCCCAAAATATATTGCATAAACTTTAGTAATTTCGCCTCCAGCTATTTTGTTGTTTACCTATAAAAATATTGGCTTAACAGTTTGTCCAATTTGTAGTTATTCAGACAAAGTCTACTTTTTTTGTAGTTACCTTTGCCTCCTCAGAAAATGTAATGGAGATGTACTATTGATTAGTCAATTAATGATGTCATTCCAGAAAATTTCTCCAATTGTAATGCAAGATACAACAATGCAAATGAACAATGTATTCAAGATGATTTGTAATCTATCCCTATTTTTAAAATTATTTACAGATCTACTATAAATAATTATAATGGTCTTGTTTGCAAGATTATTTCTTTGCACATTACATTTTGTTTTCTAGGTACATCAGTCATAATCGAATCACAGCTCTGAAGCCAAGAATATTTCAAGACCTTCATAAACTGGAAATTTTGTAAGTATCAGCCTCTCTGAGAGGCTACTGTTCTGCTGCTATAGTGCAGAATCAATAAGTTTATCGTACATTGTGTCACGAAGTTGGGTAGAGTATTTGACGCTTGTAAAATGATATGGTCCCTTTAAAATACGATATGCTTTTCTAAGCTTCGAGGTTTTAAAAAAAATCTGCAGATGTACAAAGTATTCTCTAAATTGAAATATTTGTATCAAAGGCTGTATGGCTAGAAAAAAAAGCAGCATTTTCACCAAAACAACAGGTTTTGAATTTAGCCAATTAATTTAAACTAAGATGGCAAAGCCCAATTAAATTTAAATCTGATGGGTTTGACAACCTTGGAAAATACTATTTTAAGAAATTAATAGTTTATCAAGGGTATAAAAGAAGATGACATTTGAGAATTGGTGTTAGAGCAAACTTCCATCTTTTAAGAAAATAGCTCTCAACAGCCATTAGCTCTAAAGAAAGAGAAAATCACTCACTCTCACAGAAATCTCTACACTCTCAGAGTAAGCACCATCTAAATAAAGGTTCAACAGCACTTTTAGCTAATATTCCTAACCCAAGAATTCAATGGATGAAGGCGTGCCTGGCTGGAGGACAGCAGAGAAGACAAAGAACATTCCAGAATACTTATCCGGGCTTTAATTTCAAGAGATTAAGTTTTAATTTTTTTTTAGTAATTTGGTTTATATCAGTGATACTTCTATCATTGGAACAGCATATCATTAGAATTTTATTTTATTCGAGAAAAGTTAGTAGTTAAGAGGGAATTGTTTGGTTTGTTACTAGTTCTGTTAATTTGTTAACTGTTCAAATTAACTTAATTAATTGTTGCTTATTGATTGTAAAGTGACTATCAGGAGTTCATTTTATTTCACTTCCTTTCTGTAACAATTGTTTGATCATTTCCAGTTTATTATAAATAACCTTTGAGAATACTTTAATTTAGAATGTTTTTGTCTCCGTAGTAATTAAATGTTTGCTCGAGTAAGCATTACATTAAATTGAAGTTTTGGCCATATGTTTGTTTTAATTTTAAAAGGTCCTTATGCTAGTGAAGAGAATGTTTCATTTGAGTTAGATTTTTGATATACAAGTGTTAAGGCTAATTAGTTGATACATTGGGTACCTTTGGAATTTAAATTTAGATGTAACTTTCTGCTTCTATCTCCTACAAACTGAAACACCAATAAAAATTGTAAGTTAACTTCCTCATATCAATTCATTACTGAAGTTAGAAATGCAATTCATTATCTTTGTGAACAAGCTTGTGATTATGGAGATAATTTCTCAAAATCATATTTGCGTTATGGAGGTTTATCACTGGGAACACATATCAGTAATTTGGAAGGGAAATCCTGAAGAAATTGATGGAAAGTCCATTTGGGTATGGCTCAAAATTTTTGGTGAATACTTCCAGTGGGTAAAATTTCCTAATTAACAACCTTCTATAAATTATGGTATGAGTCACGGGTATGTTATCAAATGTCTAAAGAGAGCTGGCTTGATAAGGGCCAGCACTGTGTACTATGGCTGGCTCCAATGTTAATACACAACATTCCCATAGGTTTGGCGTGGAATTCTAAATGCTTAGTATAGCAATAGCATAAGGCTGTACCAGTGCAGAGGCAGTTTGTGAAATATGGTGTAATACCTTGATCCCAGAGACTAGCTAGTTGGATGGTCCACAGGATTTTGCGTGCAGTACTGCCCATAACATCGTTCTCCACTCACTCTCACCTACCCCACAACGTCACATACCACTAATCCAGCATGACTTTGGCACTGCATTCTCCCTCTCTCAGAACACCTCATCACCTTCAGGCCACCTGCGCCAGCACTAACCTGTACAAAGGCCCAAAGTCTTGCATCTGCTAGACAGGCAGAAATAATGGCTGATGGTTATGAGTTAAACCATGAAATAAAGAATTTTTTCAACACCCCCATGAATTCAGAAAAGATGGAAAATGGGAGAATGAAAGGAAGGCAAGTAGCCAGGATAAAGAATGGATAGCTAGCCATGTCCTAATGCTTTCTCCTCAGTACTGAAGGTAGAGGTGAAAATCAGAAACTCAGATGTATCCACTGCAACAAGGTGGGACACATTTGTTCAGTACACTGGGAGTTGGGAGGGAGGTATTGTAGTTCATAATAATGAGCCTGTAAAAGAAATTCAAAAGGAGAAGGAGACAGAGCAGATTGTAACTTTAACTACAACTAACGGACCAGCAGTAAACCTTGCTGTGAGTACAGAGTACAAAAGGTAGATAAGAGATATAAGTAATTTCAACTAAAGGGAAAATTTTTCTTTAAAGGAAACATCCAAGCTCATAGCTATACTCAGAGATGGAGGGTACTCAAACTCTCTTGCTGGAGATGAATTTAATTTTCCCCTCAGAGAATTCAGTGAAGGCCGAAATGTTAGTAAATGGATCAGGAGGAGCGTGTATCCCAGCTTCATTGTACAAAGTTCAATTTGTGTGTGTTTTGTCTGAATTAGTGGTAGTTGCAGTAGTTGAAATTAGCAATGGCAAACTTGATTTACTCTTGGAGGATGATTTAGCCAAACTGAAACATAGCTTTGCCTATAATCACAGAAACTGTAGTTGTGGTTAAAGAGCTTGAATAGTTTTAGGATTCTGAGTATTTTTCCGTTATGTATAGTGACTAGACCAACGGGTAAATTTAGTCCATCACTAGAGGTTGCAGTAGTATCACAAATGGTATTACGGTTGCTGAATCTTTATTTAGGAATGAGAATAGTTCAGAAGGAGTATTTGGCATGTCTTGTAATTGAAGTCAGGAAGCAGATTAAAGGTAAGGAAGCTAAGAGCCAGCCCGCACTGAAGCTGAGTCTGAAGGGACTCCGGTTTGTGATTATATTAAAAGTAGATTTTGAAGAGGAAGTGGAGGCATCCCTCACAAACCAGCAAATAAAGAATGAATAGTTGTTCATCAAATTATAGTACCACCCAGATATCACAAGGAGATAATGTGAGTAACATATAAAGTTCCTATAGTAAGCCATACAGGAATATAAAATCATAGGAATCAATAACAGGTATTTATAAATACGTACTGCAGTTCTTTAAAACATACCATATGTAGGTTAGATGGGCTTGAGATCAGTATGACAGGTCGGCACAACATTGAGGGCTGAAGGGCCTGTACTGTGCTATAATGTTCTATGTTCTATGTCAGGCAGTAGGTAACCCTTAACACGAGATCAAACCAGCACCTTTGATACCAGTTTTTGATGAGCTATTGAGTTGTGTATAGATAGATTGTATACTACTACTACTGAAAATGAAACCTGTACATCAGTATGTCCTTGTGATTATGTATATAAAAACCTGGTTTCTAGAAGCTGTTACCTTTATGAGTGACTACAACTCAGGTAATAGCAGGAAAGTTTACACAGTTTTTATTTGTTATGGACGACCAATTAAGATACAGTCTGATCAAAGTTGTAAATTTATGGCTAAAGTTTTCCAAGAGATGATTAGTTGTTTGGGTATGAAACAGTTGAAGGCAACTGAAATCAATCAAAACAAGAAGGGAGCTAAAGAAAGCTACCATCAGAATCCTCAAACAATAATTAAGACACGCTATCATGAATATCCACAGGATTTAGACAGGGGATTAGATTTCTCACTATTTGTTACCAGATTCTCAATGAATCTGCTTGGTTTAGTCCATTTGAATTGAATCACGGTCATGAAATAAGTGGTCCATTAAAATTGATTAAGGAAAGGTCCTATGCTGGATTACATGTCCATGTTTCTAGAAAGCCTCACAGGAGAGTGTAAGATAGCACAAGAGCTTTTAAAATATTGACAGGCAAAAATTTTAAAAATGGGCAGATCAACAACCAGCAACTAGAATGTTTCAAGTGCGACATGAAATATTTATATTAGAGCATTTGCAAGGTGGATCTCTGAAAGTGAAATTCAGATGGATCATTCAAAGTATTAGGAGTGTTAGTAAAGTGATTTATCTGATAAGTATTCCTGATTATACGGGAAAGAAAGTCATAGGGAAGAGGATAAGGACGAGCAAGTATGCCAGCTGGTAAGAGTAATGAGAAATAATAGAGACAATAGGAGTGATGTAAAAGGACAAATAGATAGTCCTCAAAGCAAATCTCCTACAATTCAACTGCCTAACACAGAAATATTGGGACAGGTGGACACCTCGGTGGGGACACAGTCCCCTAAGACTTTGTTTGTTTTTCTGCACATACAATATGTTTGTTTCATAAGCTGCTGGCACATGGTGCGGGTCCATAGTCAATGCAATATTCTGCTGCACTGCAAGATGCATACTCCTTGACTGAGGACTGCTGACCAGCAAGGCAAGCTTCGTGGCTGTTTATTGGTAAGGCATAGATGATGCAAGCAGAAAGGTAGGTGCTAAGTGAGAGAGCAATGAGAGAGTAACAGAGTTGCCTTAAGGTACAGCCTGGTCAAATGTGTGAGTTGAGTGCCTGTCCCTGTGTGCAACATATTCCTGTGCTCAAAGTGTCCCTGCTGCAGCCTATCAATCAATGCTAGTTGCTGGTGTGCCCAGCAATGCAATTCTGTGCTCCCAGAACATCTTGCAGTTTATCAGAGAGGTATATTGGTTATGAGGCATTGGCAAATGTTGGGTACTAATATTCTTATAGGCATGTGGATGAATCATGCCCTGAGATACAATTTGACCCTAAATAACATGGAAGTCTTTCAGAGCAAGTGGTGAGCTGATGCCAAGTACCCACTTTGATTTCCATGTCAAATTATCTTTATGTCTAGCTTGTTGATGTGTATGGTAAGAAAGACAGCTGTGTATTAATGAGGCAAATTGGGCCATTTAACAAAGCGTTTAACGGCAATAATTCCTGTTTGGCAAATCACCACTGCTAAATAAGAAATTGACCTCACCTTTCCCCAACACTGTAAAAGATAAAGTGAGATGTTCCTGGTATGAAGATCAGCTCACAGGACCTCTCACAGAATGCTGCCATAAATCTCCTCATAGCCTACATTGCTCAGATTCCTATAAGATTTTGCCTCCTAGCTTCAGATTTCAGGGTCATGTGTTTATATACATATATATTTGGCAAAAGATTTATGGTAGGAACTAACAAACAACCGGATATGATTTGGTGAAAATCATTGATCATGCAGTACCAAGATTGTACCATTTCCTGAAAAAGATCCAAGTTTATGACTGTGAGTTTAAGTACAAGCCAGGTTATCTGATGGTCACATCACCGCAAGATATGCCTTCTTGTAATAGGGTGGGAGATGGGAGTGAGGGCTCAGAGAGAAGGACAGGAATGTGGCCACCATCCCTTCAACCAAAAGATAGTTCATCCTGGTTTCCCATTTGGGAAATTAGTTACATTTCACCGTTGCTGGCGAGGCCGGTGTCTAGAAATGTGGCAGGTCAAGGCCCTTAAGAAACTTTGAATTGACCTGTTAAGGAATTTAATGAAAACCAAAAGAACTGTGGATGCTGTAAATCAAAAACAAAGTTGCTGGAAAAGCTCAGCCGGTCTGGCAGCATCTGTGGAGGAGAAAACAGAGTTAACGTTTCAGGTCCGGTGACCCTTCCTCAGAACAGGAATTTAATGACTTGTGAATAAAGAGAGTCCCAATGGACCGGCTTATCCAGCACTAAATTGATGAGAAGGGAGTGAGTTTCACTGAGGGCCAACTCATCTCATTATTCCCCTCCCCTGCTCATCACCTTCAGAGAGGGGAAACTTGCAATCATAGTCTCAAAAGCAAACTCTTTCAGCCTAAATCTTGGATATTTTGTATGTTTTACTGGAAATATTGTAATTGTTTTTTCAGATTTCTTGATGACAACTTTATATCAAAAATATCACCACCATTATTTATTGGACTAAAGTCTTTGTTGATTTTGTAAGTTCATTTGTTTTCACTTGCAATTTTGTAAATATTCGGAGGGCTCTTTTTATGATAATGTCAGTTTGTTGCAGATTGCATTTTAGTGGTGTTAAAGGTATTGAAATGGTTGCAACTAATTTACTGATACCATTGTTATAGATGAGGCTTATCATATTTCTGTGATGCATATAGGGTATGATGCAGAATGCTTTATAGAAAATGCATTGCTCTCACGAAAGAAATTCATTGAGCTCAATTCTACTAATGAGTCAACTTGCTTATTCTTTTGCAATATTTTACATTGAATGAAATAACCTACATAGCACTGTACCTACCAAATAAATATTCAAACACACTGTCAAACAGTTGATCCATTTTCTCTCTTCTACTTACCTTGGCAACTCAAGAGCAGGAAACATAGTATGATCTGAAATTCAACAGTATCATCATTCTCCAATCAAACTTATCTTAGAAATCCACATTTGAGGCCTGCAGTCATAAATTTGAAATTTGTGCATTCAACATCTAACTTGTTTGGTCTGTGTTACAATGATCAAAATGCTCAAAGGATTTTAAAAACACCAAAAATGGCCTGCAGTTGTAGTCCTCATGTATCACACTTCAAAACTAGAAAAAACTGGCAGTGGAAAATTTACACTTCAACAACTGCCCTGATATAAGTCCTTCACTTTATTGGAAGAAAGCACAACATAACTGCATAAAATTACTTAGAAATACAACTTGAAAATGGACTGTTCCACCCAAACAGTCTAACGTAGTATTTATCCTCCATGTGAGCTGCAGCTTTAATTCCAAATAGTTGTATTGTTCTTTCATCCCTTTATCCTTTTGTCCTTTAGCCATCAATTAAACTGATTTTAAAGTAATCATGGCCTTTGCTTCATTTGTGAATATCAGTTCTCCAGTCTCTGAACTGTTGTGATGTGCTTGTACCTTTAAAGATGGAAGTCCTAAAACTGCTATCAACCACAAGACAGGATGCAAATTATATTCACATAACTCTATAGACAATACAGAGCAGCACTGCTACAGATCAGATATATCTACAGAGCTTCCCAAACATAATCTTATCTTCAAACAAAGAACCAATGTTATTATTTTGCCAATCCTTGACATATAGTTGATAGATATGTGATAAAGCTTTTCTAAATTGTTTATATTTAATCATGTATCTATGATCCTTGTGTCAACTCCTCAGTCACTGGAACAGGTTTGGTGCAGAAATTATGGCATGGTATGTCCCATTTATTATTAGAAAATAGATGTAATTTGAGCCAATTTCAGGAACAAATATTCCTTAGCTGAAGGAAGCTTGGGAGACATCTGATCTAATATCGTGTTAGGCCATTTTTCAAGTATTATTAGAAGTTACTGAAAACAAGGAAGACCCTTTGCATATGGAGGTAGCAAATTGAAGGTCACAGAACTAATATTAACAACTAATAATATCAATATTGATCATTTCAATAAACAATGACCTTCTTTATTTGTAATTGTGATCTTGTGCTACAACACAGTTCTGCAAGTGAGAGAGCATTTAGTTTTCTAGCCGTAATAAATCTGTTTTGTTTTAGATCCATGGTTAACAATTTACTGGAAAAACTGCCAAAGAGAACAATATGTGCTGAAATCCCAAACGTGTACTGGCTGTGAGTGAATACAATTTCTACTTTAGTATTTTTCTTGTGTTTTCAGATCTTTCAGATGTTAGCATTATTATTTAATGCAATCCAATTGATCCAAACATATCTATGCTCAGCTTTGTTTTGTTTGCAACTTTTTTTAGAGACTTTGACAGTAATCGTATCAAGTCCTTAAATTACTCAACTTTCCTGCGATGCGATAAACTGATTGTATTGTAAGTATATTTATGTAGATAAATCTATTGTAAGACAAAAACAGTGGGAAAAATCCACAAATATTAGGTCCACTCATCCACATTGTTGCTGCTTTGACAGGCAAATGCAAATGTTTGAAAGGACAAAATCATAGCTTTTGATTTTATAATGACTGAACAAACAAATTATCTTTACTACATGAGTAATTGTTGGGATTTTTAACCAGTGCTTCCGGCATTGTGTTTTGCAGTTCTGTCCATTCATAATTCAGTTTTACTCTGACTAAATAACTTACATTCTACCTTTACTACATAAGACTATTGATTTGATGGAAAACTATCTGCTGTTATGAGGATTGTATTCCATTATTGTTTCAAAACTTCAAATCAATGCCTTTGAATATAATCCATTGAACTTTACACACATTGTGCAGCAGCAGCTCATGCAGAAACTCTTCAGCAGGAATCTGAAGGACACAGCAAGAATTTCTCAAGATAGCTCAAATTCTGGGTCATGACTTCTGAAGGGAGATTTTTGGTCCTAGGCCCCATGTGAAATTCCATCTGAACAGGGGTCAGCTCAAATGGGAGTCCATTGCATGCCCTTGACACCAGGAAAGCCCTCAGTTTCAGGCAATGCTGTTTAAGCCTCTGCATGATTACACATTGGATTTAACCTAACACCTCAATAAAAACAAAATACTGTAGATGTTGGAACTTTGAAATAAAAATAGAAAGTGCTGAAGAAACTTTGCAGATCTGGCAGCATGCATGGAGAGTGAAGCAGGGTTAATATTTCCAGTTCAGTATGACTCTTCTACTCCAGTGCTCTGTGAACCATGATTCTTTCTCCACAGATACTGCCTCTTCTGCAGTGTTTTTCCAGGCCTTATCTCTTTATTGCAAGTCAACTCCTGCCAGGCAAGTTTCAGCGGAGTCATACTTCATGCCCCTCTGATATCTAGCCTGAGTCTGCTCATCCTGCAACCTGAGCCCTCTCTACCGTAGCCACCTAAGAGCATACTGGTAAATTCCTCTGGACTCCTGAGCATTAGCTCCCTTGTGACAGCCACTACAGCTGTCGGGGGAGAGTCCTGGCATGAGGTAGGTGATCATGATGCAAACCCAGATCATGTTCTGGTAAAAGACAGACAAACCCAGCAATGCATTATGAAGACAGGATTAATCTACAAGCATAAGCTGCATGGCATAATAGAGACTGTTCACCTGTCAGAGGAAATATTTTGCCAGGCACGCCGTACTACCCATGCAGTGTCTGAAGCCTGAAAGTTGCCACTTGAATTTGAAAGCACACTAATTGCTGACTGCACTCTCTAAGCAGGAGAATTTGAACTTCAGTAGTGACCCAGTCTTTCTTTATGGCTCAGAACTGAAGATAACAATTAAGTTTAAAGATAAACATATCAATGTCAACGAGTAGAAATATAGTTGTGACTTTTTTTCATTGACAGGTACATTCAGCAGAATGAAATTACTACAATTTCAGAAAAGACATTTGCTCCATTACATAACTTGATAGAACTGTAAGTTTGCATGTTTCCTAACATCACCAATGCAGTTTTGCTTCTTGAACAGTTCCTAAATATTTGATATTAGACTTACCTAGCCTTTACATTTAGTGATAATGCCAGAATGTGTCTTACTGAAGGTATAAAAATACTTTTTCTTAACAGTAAAGCAATTTACCGAGGTAATAAGGCGGTACTGCCCAAGCCTATTCACACGCTGACCAGTCAGTGAGCACTGGTGGGGTGGTGAGGGGAGGAGGAGAAGACCACATAAGAGAATGGGAAAGGGATTTAGCCATTTCCACCTCAAAGTTTGCAACACGGTGGTGTCCAGATTCCCACTTTGGGAAGCCCTATAATAAGATGAAGGTAGAACAGAATAATCAGGAATAGTTGAGTTGCCAATTATAAGGCAATGCTACATATATTGCCTGGAAAATTTTATTTTCTGTCGGTTACATCCCTGACCTAAGTGTCACTTGATTTATGGTTTGTAAATAGGTGAGTTTAGCAGAAACAGGACAAAATAGGCCAAGATGCAGTTAGTGCAATTACCACTATTGCTACAAAGTACACCATTTCAAGTCAAAATGTTTACCTTAAAATATCAGATTTTGATCAGTTTTGAAGTGCAATCTAACTTATTTTGAATACTTGCAAGATATTGCTCCTTTTGTAAGTTAGCAGCATTTTGTGGATATAATATCACGCATATAAAAAATGCAGTATAATTGTGAAATATAAAGTATTTAATTTCATTTTGTTTTCCATGCTTAACTTGGATCACATTTCAAAATTCCTAGCATTTCCAAACTCTGAACCTATAAGTGTGTCATATGCATGTATATAAACACAAATCACAAGTATGAGGAGATAAGTGGGTGCAGAATTAGGACATCTGACCCTTGGATCTGCATCATCATTCTATGAAATCATAACTGAACATCTAATCAACTACACATTTCCTTGCTATCCCCATATTGCTTGGTTCACCTGGTGCTCACAAATCTGCCTTTCTTTTCAGAAGTTCAGAATAATCCTTGTCTCAGACTTGTAATTTGTTTTAATTGTGATTGCAATAGTAATCCTGCTCAGTACGTAGAGCCAACATATATTGTACAAAGAACCAAGATATTTTGTGTACGTGCTTTGCTGAGAGGCTAATGATGCAAAGTTAGCATCTATGGGATTCTGATTTTCAGTGCAAGGCTTTGAAGCAGTAAATGCCGAGGACAGTGTGAATAGCATCTCACATATAATAGTGAAAGAGGTCACAGAACAGAGCAACTTGTGAGAACAACCAACATGTATTAAACAGAGTCCAGCATACTTTATAAAACTGGATATACTGCTTTTACATGTAATACATTAGTTATTGTTTAAATAAGGCTCAGGGACGTCTTCTAAAGTAGACAAACCAAAAACAACAAAAATCCAGGAACTTCCTCAGAAAAATACTTTGCAAGTTGTTTCAGAGATAGTAGGAACTGCAGAAGCTGGAGAATCTGATATACCAAGGTGTACAGTTGGATGAATACAGCAGGCCAAGCAGCATCAGAGGAGCAGGAAGGCTGACATTTCAGGCCTAGACCTTCTTCCTCAAATTGTTTAATAATGTGTGAAGCTGGATGAACACAGCAGGCCAAGCAGCATCTCAGGAGCTCAAAAGCTGACGTTTCGGGCCTAGACCCCCATGTGCTCCTGAGATGCTGCTTGGCCTGCTGTGTTCATCCAGCTTCACACTTTATTATCTTGGATTCTCCGGCATCTGCAGTTCCCATTATCACTCCTCAAATTGTTTAATGGTTTTTGAAAACATAAGACCACATGAAGATCACACCCTCTAACAAAATAATTCCAACATCAGCTCAAAGAGGTGACCAGGACTGCATTCATTTCTCCTGTCACTAAACCTTCAAAGTTGTGCTTTAAATGGAGCAGCAACAAAGGTAAAACATACCAAAAACTGGTTTAAGAAGAAGGGCCCAGGACTTGCATTGACCAGTCTTTTGAAAAAGAGAATGAGGAAGTGAAATTTGCACTGTCCTTTTCAACAGAGCCTCTGATCTAGGGATGAATGTAATAGATGAGAAGAGGTACGAAGGGCATCCAGAAGATTGTGCTGGAGGCAAGGAGTTGAGGACTCCCCCATTATTTCTGGAACAGGAGTTTCTCTTTCACTAGGTCGGGAAGTGCTACAGTACTTGTTGCAGTATAAAGCTGCTGAGGGACACACAAAAGGGTATCTGAGGGATTCCATGATTAAGTAGGAATGTACCATCACAGACATCTGAATAAGCTGCCAATACAGGACCTATGGGATTTTCTCAGTTGATATTCTGATTTGCAGATTTAACTGGAAAGGACAACCTCTCTCTCTTTCTCTAAGTCTCTCTCTCTCTCCCTCTCTCTCTCCCTCTTTCCAGATTGCTTTTCCAGACTTAATGAAACACACAAGAAAAAAATCATTCACCATCACTTTTTCTTTGTTCAGAGCTTATATTATTTCTTATCATCTTTTCTTCTCAAATGATCAACCTGCTCCAGTTTCTTGATAAACATCTATGGTTATGTTATCCTCTCCAGTAATGTGAACAATTTCTATATTATAAGAGCATAGAACATAGAACATTACAGCACAGTACAGGCCCTTCAGCTCTCGATGCTGTGCCGACCTGTCATACCGACCTGAAGCCCATCTAACCTACACTATTCCATGTACGTCCATATGCTTATCCAATGACGACTTAAATGTACCTAAAGTTGGCGAATCTACTACCGTTGCAGACAAAGCGTTCCATTCACTTACTACTCTCTAAGTAAAAAAACTACCTCTGACATCTGTCCTATATCTTTCACCCCTCAGTTTAAAGCTATGCCCCCTCGTGCTCGCTGTCACCATCCTAGGAAAAGGCTCTCCCTATCCACTCTATCTAACCCTCTGATTATCTTATATGTTTCAATTAAACCACCTCTCAACCTTCTTCTCTCTAACGAAAACAGCCTCAAGTCCCTCAGCCTTTCCTCGTAAGACCTTCCCTCCATACCAGGCAACATCCTAGTAAATCTCCTTTGCACCCTTTCCAAAGCTTCCTCATCCTTCTTATAATGCGGTGACCAGAACTGTACACAATACTCCAAGTGCAGCCAAACCAGAGTTTTGTACAGCTTCACCATAACCTCTTGGTTCCAGAACTTGATCCCTCTATTAATAAAAGCTAAAACACTGTATGCCTTCTTAATAGCCCTGTCAACCTGGGTGGCAACTTTCAAGGATCTGTGTACATGGACACCGAGATCTCTCTGCTCATCTACACTACTAAGAATCTTACCATTAGCCCAGTACTTTGCCTTCTGGTTACTCCTACCAAAGTGCATCACCTCACACTTGTCTGCATTAAACTCCATTTGCCACCTCTCAGCCCAGCTCTGCAGCTTATCTATGTCTCTTGAATATATAAGGTTGAATTGATATGCTCCATCAAAATATTCTTGCTTTTCAAGATTTAAATTTTTCTACTGAAGTCAAGGGATTACAGTCTGAAATATTTGTGTTTTGTTGTGGTCATGGCAGACATAAACTTCAAAATGTTTAAGAGACATTTAAAACCCCAGAATCAACTTTTCCAAAAGTGCTTCTTCTAGTACTGTTGCATTTTCTTAGAAAAGGAACCCTCTGGGTTCTCTATTCCCAATTCGTCAACTTGAATAAAACTGCACCCACCTCCAATACACTATCACCAATTGCCACTATTGAAGGTTTAATAAAGTCAGGGGCAGCCAAGACAGATCCTTTCATTTAAATTACCTTCAGCTTCTCAAAGGCTGTTTGACACTCTTTACCATATATACCTTTGCCTGTTATATTAATAAATATGTTAACTATGTAACTGCAGTGCTGAAGTTAGACAGAAAAGTCTGACTAAAACACACACACACAACCCAAATTGTATGATTTTTCCATTCAATTTTATGAAAGGAGAATTCTCTCAGAGCCTTTATTGTTCTTACTTCCTGTTGCCCTATAATGTTTCATAGCTAAATTACACTCACTTTCACAAAGGCATTCCTGGCAAGATTTATTACTAAGTCAACAAACTAATTCCTTAAGCTTTCTAATTGCTTTGCATGTTCTTCCCGGGGCTGTTATATATATCAAGACATTGCTTAAATAAACTGCAAAATTAGGCACACTAGTTATAACATGATTTAGTAGTCTATGGGATGAAACCCAAATTATATGATTCAACTGATCAAAAGTCACTAAGTGCAACAAAAACTGATATATCTTTAGTTCTTAACATTAATGGTACTTGCATACCCCTTCAATAAATCTGTTTTAGAAAGCAATGAGGTAGTGCCAACTCTATCAACATGATCTTCTAGTTGGGGAGTTGGGCACAAATCTATTTGCATTACTGCATTTACTTTTCATAGTTTATGCAGAATATAGTCAATTAATCTAGTTGAGAAACTAAAATGACTGGTGAACTCGCGCTGCTTTGGCTGGGTTCAATATGATGATTTTCCCAGCATGTATTCAACCTGCACTTCCACCTTTTCCCGGGTTTCATCATTTAAGATGTTATTTTATCAATACTGATTCCCCTGCAAACACATCATGCCTAGCTAACAATATGCATCTATTTGTATTGGTACAGATAAAGGGAAGATGATGGCCTAGTGGTATTATCATAATACTATTAATCCTGTGAACAAGGTAACATTCTAGGGACCCAAGTTTGAATCCTGCCAATGACAGATGGTAGAATTGAAATTAAACTCTGGAATTAAAAATCTAATGATGACCAAGAAGCCACTTTCAATTGTCAGGAAAATTCCATCTGGTTCATTAATGACCTTCAGGGAAGATAGGTGCCAACTTACCTCTCTGTCCTACATGTGACTCCAGAACCACAACAATGTGGTTGACTCTTACTCTTAACTGCCCTCTGGGCGATAAATGTTGGCTCAGACAGCAATATCCACATCCATGAATGAATAAAAAAGGTTTCTCAAATTTCCAATATATCCTTTTTAAGACCTTCCTGTAATCCTTTGTCTAAGCATAAGAATACAGTGTCTCACTGTCCTAGTATATCAGCTTTGGCTATCAGATCATAGAAGATTTGCTTTGTTAATTATCTACTCCTTCTAATCCATTCTTATTAGCCATCTGACATACTTGTTCCTTCTTATTTTCCCCTATACAACGATCTTGCTTTTGTACTTCTGGCTTTTATATTTATTCAGCAAAATCTATTCCTTTTCTGGTGAGTCTAGTAGTTAAGTCACTTTAAATAACCTTGTAAGGATTACTGAATCTTGCTTTCAGAGGTTCACCTCGTAAAGATAATAATGTTTATGCTTTCTCGCCTGTTTTGAAATATTTTAGTTGTAGCATGTTTGTCTGCCCAATCTTTAAACTTTTCCTGTGAAGTTTTCAAATGATAATATGTTACATTGTATGCTCCTGTGAGTCTCCCTTGAAATGTGGAAATGTAATCCAATGTTGAGGATTCGTCTTTTGATCTTAAAAAGCTTTCCTTAGTCAATTTCAATGAACCTCTTGTCTCATGATCATAGATCAATTTGAATGGACTAAGCCCAATAGATTCCTTCAAGCAGGCTCTGGTGGAAAATAACAAAAAAAACTAATTTTTATCCAATCATGCGGGTATTCATGACAATTTGGTTAAAGTCACTTGTGGATGTGGGAATCACTGCCTTGGGCGAGCTTTAATGACTTATCCCTAATATCTGAAGGGCAAATAAGACCCAACCATATCACTGTGGGCCTGGAGTTGCTAAGTAGCCGGATCAGATAAGGATGGCAGATTTCCTTCCCTAAAGGACATTAGTAAACTGCTTGGGTCTTTTTTTTCTTGACAATGATTGGCAGTAGTAATGTTGTCACCTTGAGGCTAATTTTCTAAAATCCATATTTTTATATTGGATTCAAATTTCATCATCTGTCCCATGTCCTATGTTTCAACATTAGCCTAAGTTTCCATTTACATGGTCTTCTGGCTACTACGCTTTAATCATTGTCTTGAGAGTATCTATTCAAACTGCCCGTGCTAATGAATGACACACAGTGGACTTTCACTGTTTTTTACACAACATTTATGTTCTGAAAAACGTTAGACAGAGTTAGAACTTAGAAGGCTAACTGCACATCTATTGATAGTGGATAATGAGTTTAAAAAAAACTGAGTTAAGTTTTTGACCACTACTTTTGCTGTTATTATCCTCAAAGAAATATCTTCTGAAGATTGGGTGGTCACATTCTTAACTTTATGGATATACAGGTGTCTTATTTTCGTGTTCACAAATGAACCTAGATAACTTAAGAACACTCTGGTTATTGGTTCTTCAAAAACTGGAATAGGTATTAAAAAGATATCAGTCTGATTGTGTGATGAGGTCTTCTTATTCCCCTATATGTCCCACCACAGGAACTTCATGTTTTAGCACCCCTGCAAGAACGGTCCCAGTCTTTTACTGTGGGGTGGGGGGCAGGATTTGCTCCTTTTAGCAGGTGAGTACACGGATGTTGGGCATCCCTCAGCAGCATAAGCGCTCTCTGCCCTGTGATGAGCTGTCTTATCCTGTACTGCAAAAAGGCAGGAATGAAGGAAGTGACAGTAGGTGACACGGCTATTAGTTTCATATGTAGAGGGAAAGTGGTGAGGTGTTCCAATGGACTGAGGAGGCAGCCTGGAGGGCATGCAGGGTTAGTAGTGTGCGAGGCTGAGGGGAAAAATGGGTGGGAGAAGGTGTTCTAGGCAATAGTGAGAGTAGTGGGGCATGAGCCTTGGTGGGTTATGGATGGTATGTGCAGTAACATTGGTAGATTGTGACACTTCCTTTCAGCATTACCAGCTGTTCCCAGAGATGGAACTGACCTGGGTGGTGAATCAGATCAAGCTGACAATGTCTGGTGATAAGACCTGCTCGGGTGGTCCTCTGGGAAGAGGAAACCTCTTTGTTGTATCACCCTCTCTATCAGGACCTTCAGGTCCCTGTCGAAGAAAAGTTGTGCCATCTTCCCCTTCTCCAACATGTTCAGGTTCTGGCCAACAATAAATAGGACAGCTTCGGATGCCAGTGCTAATCCCTGTCCTCCATGGCTGTGATGATATTATGGCTTTAAGAATAACAGTTTGTCCTGTTTTTCATTATGAAGAAAGGTTGAGACAAAGGCGATAAACAGTCTACTCCAAAAACAATAAAGTAGACAACTTGTGAGGCCTTGTGTATTTTTATTAAAGTTGGAACAATAAAAGCAGCCTGAATGGGTGGTGTCAAGCTCCCACAGAATCAGTTTTTTTTTAGTTTTAAGCCTTCAGTAGCAGTTGCTGGGATTTTGAAGCTGGATGTGGAAGCTCTTATTTTCTCTCTGTTACAGCTAAAAGCTAAAGTTCACTTCCTGCTGCTAGAATTGCATGTGGCATAATCTATTCTACCGAATTCACATTTGCCAAGGGTGTGTTTATAGGATGTTGGAAGAGTTATATTGGAAGAGTTAATTAGTAATATTTTATATAATTTTGTTAAGTATTTTGATAGAGTTAAAGTTAAACCAATTCTTTTCTTCTATTTTTATTTTGTCTGAATTTTAATTATAGCATATGTATAAAGAATTTTTTGTTTCAAGCCTGGTAGTTAGACCAATCAAATTGCACCCAGAACACAATGCCTTATATTTACCTTTAAAGTAAGAAAAAGTCAGGGTCCAGACTATCTTGTCAATATATTTCAAGAGGGCTTAGATCTGGCCTAGAGCAGTGGCCTTATAAAGATGGCGCAGGCACAAGGGATGCTGGTCTTTTGCTGAATAACTGCTGAGTAGTGAATTGTTCTGAGAGGACACGTGCTAAACTGGGCAGGAACCGGACTTGAGAGATGTCATAGCGATATGGTAGATGATCAATGAGGCAAGTTTGGTGAGATGAAGGAGAAAGCTTGCTAGGCGTCGTGGCAAGAAATCCTCCAGAAAATTTGACACAACTCAGACTTATCCAAAGAAGCAAGATTCAGACTCTGGTGTCTCTTGAATTTCACTAATCCTAAACGCGGTGTTAATACGTTTACTTAATTCTGCTACTGTAGCTTCTGCAGGATATTTCACCTTGCCTCCTTTGTCAATTCTTTGGCCATTGCCTTTGGTAATTCTTGTAAATCGGTTAAAGTTATGCCTTTGTCTGCAGGATATTTTAGCTGCTTCCAATGCCAACTTGTTTTACAGATTGACAAAGCTGGTAACTGTCCAGTTAATCCTTGCCAATTACTCTTATTCCATGTTCAATCTCACACTGTCTGCGTTCAAAGATTCCAAAGCAGCCCGTAAAATATTTTCATGACTCTGACGGAAGAGTGCATTGGAATTCAAGCCTCACTATTCCACAAGTTGTCACAAATGTGAAATATGACTAATTTAATCACAAGGATAAGTAATGCCTTGATTGTGACCACAATGTAAGATAAAAGAAACTCAAACCAGGTTTCATCAATGAATAAGAAATCAAACACTCATTTATTATAACAAAATTATTCTTTAACATATCACAAAAATAGATTATTAATTACCAGACTTCATTTAAATCTAAGCAAACACACATTCATTAACAAATGGGATGGACAAGATAAGACATATGAGGCAAAATGTTTGTTTTCATGAATATTGTGGATGGAAAATGTAGGCAAAATTGAACAAAATCAAGATAAAGATGACAGTTTCACAGTTCGTTTGGCTTGTGGCGATATCACATTGTTACCAACTGCACCAGTCTTTAATTCAGTGACTGGCCAATTGGACCTTGGCTTGAGTTAGAAGTTTTCTTTCTTTGCAGAATATTTGAGTGTTATTTCTTCCACTCAAGGGAGGGAACAAGAGAGTGTGAGAGAGTGAGAGATTGGCTTGCTTACTCGTTTCTGAAGGTGTAGGAACCCAACTCCCCTCACCTCTCAGTTCTGTGAAAAGCTATTACTTAAAACAAATCCAAAAGCTGTTTCTGGCCAGTTTCCTTCTTTCCCAAAGACACCTGGCACCAGGAACAAAAGCAGAAGTTGCTGGACAAGCTCAGTGAGTCTGGCAGCATCTGTGAAGAAAAATCAGAGTTAACATTTCGGGCCTGGTAACCCTTCTTCAGAGCACCTGGCATGCATCTCTCACCAAAGTATCCAAACCAGTTCTCCTAAAGGTTACATGCCCTTGGGTAAACATTAAGAGATTATATAGTTCCACTGTCCCTTCATGTTCAAAAATTAAAGCAGGTTCTTTCCCTTCAACATTGCAGTCTAAACTTCCAATTTCTACTTTATATTTCAATTAAAATATATGTAGTCCTTGCAATGATCTTTTTTTTATTGTTCTCAGGGAAATTTCATCAAACAAGATTCAGGAACTGCCAAAACACCTTTTCAAAAATGTAAAATTATTGATAAAATTGTAAGTAAAACCAATTAATGTTATAATAATTTAGGTATTGCTACTTACTATAAATTATGTCCCTTCATTTTGATAATAAAAATAACAACCATTAATTTCTTTCAGGAATATATCTAACAATCCCCTCAAGTTTATTCATCCTGATCAGTTTGATGCCCTTAGCCAACTTCAATCTCTGTAAGTGAATTACACAGTTTAGATGAATATGAACTGATGTTTTTCAAAAAAAATATTGTACACAATCCAAATGATGTATCTTGGTTATATGATCCTATATAGTTCAGCTGCAGTTCATTACATGAACAAAATTCTCTGTGAGATTAAACAAGAAACTGCATCGAATTATATTGCTTCATTTTGAAGGCAATAAAAATCATTTGTGTGTTCTGAAATTTGACTATTTCTGAATAAATGTTTGCATGTGTTTTGCATTTTCTTTGGATTTAAAAAAAATTCAGACACAACGATCAAAAAATCAGTTCTTTGGATTTTGCTTTATTTTTTATTTAGGATCTGTGTACTATTTAACTTTAAGTTGTTTTTTCTATTTTGCTTTTTAACAGCGGTATTGAAGGAATAGAAATTGCAAACATAGAAAGCCGAATGTTTAAGCCCATGACAAAATTAGAACATATGTAAGTAAACAGCTGAAGATTCATCACATTGTATCTTTTCCTAGGTAAATACAACAGCTTTTAATTTATTGTTTAATATAGTTTAATATAGAAAGAAGTAATGTTTTTATTATGAGTTGAGGTTGTCGTTTGAAAATTCATCCCACAGTTTAGAAATTCACTTATGAAAATGAAATGAGAGGCTTTGAGAAGCGGATATCTACAGGAGCAGGTGTGAAACAGGAGACGTGTTGCGCTGTCAACTGTTTACTGCCAAACAAATTCATCTTGCTTGACATAAATAGGATGATGGAACTCCAAAAATTACAGGGATTTTTTTTTGCCTGGTTTGCTGTAATAGTGACTGTCGTTATTTTTCTAGCATAATTGAAGTGTTGAATTGGACAGTCATCTTAAATAACTGTAGCCTATTTCTCCACATATGACAAATATGTTATTCCAGGAGCCAGTTTGGTGAATCTTTGTTGCACTTCAACAATGGCAAGTATATTTTTTCTTAATTAGGGTGACCAAGACTGCGCTCAGTTCTTCAGGTGTGGTTTTACTAATGCCCTGTACAGATGCAGTAAGACTTCCTTGCTGCAGTACTCAAACCCTCTTGCTAATGGAGGCAAGAAGATTAATTGTCTTCCTAAATGCTTACCGTACCTGCATGCTTGCTTTCAGTGATTGAAGTACATGGGCACCTAGGTCCCTTTGACAATCAAATTGGGTGCATCTCCCAATCAATTTGGTAAAGCCCTGCTGCACAGCCTGTACAGTATAAGTTTTCTTTCTCAGACAAGGCAAACAGATCAGCATGCAATATTCCAAGTGTAGTCTCACCGATGCCTTGTTTAAGCGCAGCAAGACATCCTGTGCTTGAATCCTCTCGCTATGAAGGCCGACATATTATTTGCTTTCTTTACTGTCTGCTCCACCTACATGCTTACCTTCTGCAACAGGAGTGCGAGAACACCCAGGTCTCATTGTGCATTCCCATCTTTCAATTTATTGCCATTCAGATAATAATCTGCCTTCCTGTTTTGCTACTGAAGTGGATAACCTTACATTTATCCACCTTATTCTTCAACTGCCATGCATTTGCCCACTCATTCAGTCTATCCAAGTCACACTGAAACATCCCTGTATCCTTCTCACAGTTTACCCTCCCACACAATCTTTGCGCACTCTGCAAATTTGGAGATATTACATATAGTTCCCTCATCCAATTAACATATATTGTGAATAATTTGGGTCCTAGCGCTGATCCCTGCGATGCCCCACTTGTCATTGTCTGCCATTCGGAAAAAGGCATGTTTATTCCTCTTGTGTTTCGTATCTATCAACCAGTTTTCTATTCATATCAATACACTACCCCAAATGCCATGCACTGATTTTATACATTAATCACTTATGTAGGACTTTGTCAATCACCTTCTGACAGTTTAAGTCGGCCACATCCACTGGCTCCTCATCCTCAACTCTATTAGTTAGTTCCTTGAAGAATTCCAATTGATTTGTCAAACATGATTTCCCTTTTGTAAATCTATGCTGTCGTCCAATCCTGCCACTATTTTCCAAATGTTTTGCTACAAAATCTTTTATATTGGACTCCGGTATTTTCCCTACCACTGACATCAGGCTGGCTGGTCTATAATTCTTGATTTTCTCTCTAGCTCTCTTTTTAAATAGAAGGGCTACATTAGCTACCCTCCAAAGATCTAGCTGACTAAAATCAATTAACATACAATTTTGCCTGGCATACATTAGATAAGAATGGTTTTACACTTCTGTACTAAAAGGTACATTTTGTAAGTCTGTTTATACAGGACTGCTGATCACCCTTTTGGGCATGATAATATTGCATGTCTACATAAGAGGCTAGTGACCTACACAGAATACTGCAAACCTCATCTATCTGTGTCTATTGATGAAGCCCAAGTAAGCCTTTGCTGGGGCTCATTCCATTCGAAACTGTGCCTAGTTGTCTGTGTGCATGTTGTACACTGTTCATTGTTACTCTTTACATGACATTGCTCAAGGGCACGTTCACATAATCTCCAGCAAATGTAAACAATCAGGTATTTAGGAATCTCTTACATGACAGTTTGTACAGATAATGATTGTATCAGGGATTTTGGTCCCAAATTTTACTTGGGAAAAGTGAGATTATTAACAAGAGATCCTGTGTTTATGACCTCGAGTGTGCAGGAAAGAATTTGTCTGCACCAGTAAGGAAAACAGAAATACAGTATTACTTAATAAGTGGTGGATTGGGAAATGTTGATTGTCAAAGGGATCTAGGTGCCCATGTACACCAATCACCGAAAGCAAGCATGCAGGTACGGTAAGCATTTAGGAAGACAATTAATCTTCTTGCCTCCATTAGCAAGAGGGTTTGAGTACTGCAGCAAGGAAGTCTTACTGCATCTGTACAGGGCATTAGTAAGGCCACACCTGAAGAATTGAGTGCAGTTTTGGTCACGCTACTTAAGAAAAAATATACTTGTCATTGTTGAAGTGCAATGAAGATTCACCAAACTGGTTCCTGGAATAACATATTTGTCATATGTGGAGAAATTAAGTCAACTTAGGCTATAATCAGTGCTGTTTAGAAGAATGAGAGGGGCTTCCCTGAAACATAAAAGATACTGGCAGGGTGAGGCATACTGGATGGAGGGATGATGATCCCCCGATACTCGTTATTATAAAATACCTTGTAAATGTCACAATATTAATATTCAGCATCCCATCTTACCAAACTCACTAAACAAGCTATACATGGAAAACCTTTAAGGAAACCAGAACAACAGCCTGTCTCCACTTCCCTAACCTGTTCTTCCTCTCACCCATCCCTTCCTCTCACCTCAAGCTGCACCTCCATTTCCTACCTACCACCTCATCCCACCTCCTTAACCTGTCCGTCTTCCCTGGACTGACCTATCCCCTTCCTACCTCCCCACTTATACTCTCCTCTCCACCTATCTTCTTTTCTCTCCATCTTCGGTCCACCTCCCCCTCTCTCCCTATTTATTCCAGTTCCCTCTCCCCATCCCCCTCTCTGATGAAGGGTCTAGGCCCGAAACGTCAGCTTTTGTGCTCCTGAGATGCTGCTTGGCCTGCTGTGTTCATCCAGCTCCACATTTTGTTATCAACACCTCGTAGATTCAGTTTGCGAGTTGCTCTGAATGATCTCTGTATTGGAAAGTGAACACCAATGTGTAAGGCACACTCCACAGACATCAAGCAAGTACACCCTACATCCACATACACTGGCATCCAATATATGTCAGCCTCTAAGAACCCTGCCCGATACATTTCCGATTTACTTATTGACCATAATAACAACTATCACTGTAATGCTGCTGCAAAGATACTTTACAGTCAGGAACATGCGCCCAGCTCATGGACTGAACCAGGCTGCGTCTCTGGTACGTTGCTTGCTGTCATAGGACTCTCCTACTCACTCTCAGTCTATCTAGATGCTCACTGCAACCATGCCTTGGATTGCCTTCATTTTGTGCACTTTGCCAAAAATATCAGGTTCATATTACTACTGTTTCAACTTGCTATTTAGTACAGACACAAAGACAGGAAGCAAGTCATACTTGTCAGCAGGCCTCAGTCAAGTCAAGTGGGATAGCCTTTACTTAGGGGATACCTGAACAGACCATTAAGGGCAACCTCCCAAATCAGGCCTTGCTTGGGGTAGTTGAGTTAGGGACCTCTCCTCTTAAGGAGTAAAGAGCCAAATGAGAGGAAACATACCATATATCCTGAATTTTTCTGCTCAATTGTGGGTTGTTTCTCTTCTAGAATGACAGAAATGCTAGTAAAGGAAATTAAAGCGTGTGGCTGTTTGTTTTGGTGCCAGTGGGGAAGTGTCCTGAGTAAGTGACAGGCAGCACGGAGGGTACACATAGTCAGTGGTGTTGGGATTGGGGTGGTTGACAGAGAGCAGTGGAGATGTGGCAGGCAATAGTGATAGTAACAGAGCATGAGCTTTGGTGGGAGGTGGATGCAGTAGCAGAGATAGAATAAATGAGAGAAATCAGGAAGGCTGGTGGAGTAGACAAAGTCATTTTCCTTCTTCTTATATTGGTGTGCATTTCTCCCGGTGTCTGAGTCTACTCTGAGCCAATTGGCAACCTGAGCCTAGTTGACATGGTCTCCAGTCCTAGTCCTGGAGAAAGAGGAAGTCCCATCTCTGCTTCACCCTGTCCAGGAGGACCTGCAGATACTTGCCCACACACTGGGCTGCTGATTTCCCCCTGTCTACCATGTAAAACCATCAGGAACTGGGCAGGGCAGCACCAGTCTGAAAGCGCTAGTCCAGGTTCCCAAAAGGCTTTTAAAGATGGCATGGGTACAATGAATATCAGAGAATAATGGGATATCTACTGAGTGGCAGCTGGTTGTAGGAGCGATGCATGGTAACATGGCAGAAATCAAATAAGAGGTGCCACTGTGGTATAGTAGGTAATTTATGCAACAAGCTTAGTAAGATTGGGTGGGCAAACTCGCTAGACCTTGCAGTGACAAACCCTTCAAAAAATTCAACACAACTCCGACTTAAGTTGAGAAATGTAAAGGTTCAGTTTATAGCTAATCTTCACCTTAAATTCATTTAGCCACCCTTCATAGCCTATTAAACAAAAAAATTGTTGATTTATCAAAATATAGGGGTAGATTTTCCCTTCAACATGCTGTAAAGTATTACTTTCAAACTGTGGCCATGGAAGCACCTTCAGGACAGACAGACCTACAGTTCACCTGGAAGCATCATCTGATACATAGAACCCAATAATCTCTAGTGTTAAAAAGAGATAAAAGAACCCCAAAAATGTAATTAACATATTTATTTCTCTGAGTACTAGAGCATCATTACATACAATATTATACAGATCTTTACAATACATTGCATAATATATACTAGTAGCTTTATGGATCCCTGTGGGGCCTTTCAGACTCTCACCCCTAAGTAAGTCAACTAGTTCTTTGTATTTCATCAATTTGTTCATTTCAGAGACATCATCCTGTTGTGCTTGCTTGTTATTGAGATTTCTGCTGTAAAAATAAACAGTGGCAATATAGTCAGAAGTTAGGAATTTCCCTTGGAATGCTCCAATTGGCCTACATAAGTTCAGTGGAAGATTGTCAAAAACCCTGCGCATACCCAGGACTTCTACGTATCTTTCATGAAGATTACAGTTGTTCGGTTGGGACCAACTTTTAAGGGAATTCCTTCCGAGAGTAATTAAATCCATGGAAATTCCTACAGTCTATTCTTTACCATCATTGATTTGGTAATGTCTACATTACAAGTCTAGTTTCAATTAAACTGCCTTACTTCTAAAATACCTGATGATAACATTTCTTTTTGTCAGCGCAGTATTTTTGCCAAGCCGTTTGCAAATATTGCTCCTGTTGTGTCCCTAAGGTCGATGTGTTAATTTATACAAACAGTGGAACTTAACACATTCATTGCTAAGAGGCATTCAAAGGAATGTGCTTCGAATTCCCCTGGCCTATACATTCAAACCTAATTGAATATAACTGTAATTCAGGTCATTACTTCCATCTGCCTCATAGAATCATACAGTAAAGTTGGAAGCTGTTGTATATCATGCTTGTTCTTGTGGCATAATGGTAGTTTCCTTACTTTGAATCAGCAGGCTAGGTTCAAATCCCATCTGCCACAGAAGCATCTAATTAAATCTCTGAATAGATTAGATTAGATTCCCTGCAGTGTGAAAACAGGCCTTCAGCCCAACAAGTCCACACCACCCCTTGAAGTATCCCACCCAGACCCATCCCCATAGAACCCACACACCCCTGAACACTACGGGCAATTTAGCATGGCCAATCCACCTAGCCTACACATCTTTAGACTGTGGGAGGAAACCCACGCAGACACAGGGAGAATGTGCAAACTCCACACAGACAGTTACCCGAGGCTGGAATCAAACCTGGGTCCCTGGTGCTGTGAGGCTGCAGTGCTAACCACTGAGCCACCGTGCCGCCCATTCCAGTTGATTAGGAAAATATCTGCGATAGTCCTTTGAATCAGTAATCAATTTTGTCCTTTTCCCCTGCTCACTTCCTGTAGCCATGAAAACATTTCTTTTACAAGTTCATATCCAGATTGCTAGCCAACTTATGAGTCACTGTTACACTTCTGTTCCTTCAGTAGCTCTGCCTGCTAACCACTTTGCAAATTTGGAGCCTGTCATCACCCATCAAAAATTTGTTTGTGTTTCTCCCAACAAATTAAAAGCATGTTCCATAAAACAGCCTTGTTTCAATTGTGCTAAGGGCATTATCTTAAGAAGGATTCTTCTTCAAAACTGCATTCACAATTTTTTTCCCAATATCAGTTAAGCAATTATCCACCGTTTGAGAAGTCATTACTTTTGCATTGTGATTGGCTATGAAAATTTGTCCCTCACCCATTGAAATGACAGTACAGTTTGAAAATAATTAATTTTCTTTCAGTTTAAAAAGTAGAACTAGAAAGTGAGCATATATTTTAGAGGGTAAACCAGATATTGACAATTTGGCTGATTCTTTGCTTCCCAACAAGAATGAAAAAAAGCTAATTTGAAACTATGATAACAAGGTGTAGAGCTGGATGAATACAGCAGGCCAAGCAGCATCATAGGAGCAGGAAGGCTGACGCTTCGGGCCTAGACCTTTCATCAGAGACCCTAGCCCCAAAGCGTCAGCCTTCCTGTTCCTATGATGCTGCTTGGCCTGCTGTGTTCATCCAGCTCTACACCTTGTTATCTTGGATTCTCTAGCATCTGCAGTTCCTACTATCTCTGATACAAATTTGAAACTATGCAGACTTTCAACAGCTTTCACATAAATTTTAATACCACTTCATAAACAGATTGAACAAGACTTTTTCTGACAGGATTTGCAACAATGCAGCAACTAATAGTGGGCACCCTTGTGATTAATGTAGTTTGTGCTATTTTTCTTCACAGATACTTCAACAAGTTCCAGTATTGTGCTTATTCTCCTCATGTGCGCAGTTGCAAACCAAATACAGATGGTATATCTTCCTTTGAAGACCTACTAGCTAACATCATTCTTAGAGTATTTGTCTGGGTCATAGCTTGTCTTACTTGCTTTGGAAACGTTTTTGTCATTTTCATGAGATCACTTATTAGAGCTGAAAACAAGCTTCATGCTATGTCTATAAAAATCTTATGCTGTAAGTAGTTTTTTTTTGCAAATCTTTTTAAATAAGTCAGTAAAGCTTATCTTTTGCAAGTCTTCTACATTGTTCAGCCATCTATCTATTAATAACACTGGGCCTGAAAATCTGTGGGTTATTCTGGCATATTTCTGTCATATTGCCGATTGAACTGTTTTCTTGTGCCTTTGTAAAATATTTGCCCTTACAAGGGTATCTGTGTGAGATAAGGTTAATGTATGGCTGGCAACAGGGACCTTCTCCATTGACAGTTCCTACATTCTACATCTTGAAGAAACTTTAGAAGGTGACAATTCAACTGCAAGGAGGAATACCAGCTAGTTGAGTAGTCTAAGTGAGTACCATCAAATGGGTGTTCCAGCAAAGAATTGGTGGAAGTGAGTTTTGAGAAGATTTGTAGCTCAGGTTGAGGTTCTAGATGTAAGTTTGCTCACTGAGCTAGAAGGTTCGTTTTTCAGACGTTTCGTCACCATTCTAGGTAATATCATCAGTGAGCCTCTGGCAAAGTGCTGGTGTTATGTTCTGCTTTCTATTTATGTGTTTAGGTTTCCTTGTGTTGGTGATGTCATGTCCTGCGTTGATGTCATTTCCTGTTGTTTTTCTCAGCGGGTGGTAGATGGGCTCCAAATCAATGTGTTTGTTGATGGAGTTCCAGTTGGAATGCCATTCTTCTAGGAATTCTCATGCATGTCTCTGTTTGGCTTGTCTTAGGATGGATGTGTTGTCCTAATCAAAGTGGTGTCTTTCTCATCTGTATGTAAGGATACTAGTGATAGTGGGTCATGTCGTTTTGTGGCTAGTTGATGTTCATGTATCCTGGTGGCTAGATTTCTGCCTGTTTGTCCAATATAGTGTTTGTCACAATTCTTGCAAGGTATTTTGTAAATGACGTTCATTTTGCTTGTTGCCTGTATAGGGTCTTTCAAGTTCATTAGCTAAGTTCATTCACAGCAGCTAATTCACATTCAAAAAGACATGACCCACTATCACTAGTATCCTTACATACAGATGAGGAAGGACACCGCTTTGACTGGGACAACACGTCCATCCTAGGACATGCCAAACAGAGACATGCACAAGAATTCCTAGAAGCGTGGCATTCCAACCAGAACTCCATCAACAAACACATTGATTTGGAGCCTGTCTAATGTGTTTGTTGATGGAGTTCTGGTTGGAATGCCACGCTTCTAGGAATTCTTGTGCATGTCTCTGTTTGGCATGTCCTAGGATGGACGTGTTGTCCCAGTCAAAGCGGTGTCCTTCCTCATCTGTATGTAAGGATACTAGTGATAGTGATAGTGGGTCATGTCTTTTTGAATGTGAATTAGCTGCTATGAATGAACTTAGCTAATGAACTTAAAAGACCCTACACAGGCAACAAGCAAAATGAACGTCATTTACAAAATACCTTGCAAGAATTGTGACAAACACTATATTGGACAAACAGGCAGAAATCTAGCCACCAGGATACATGAACATCAACTAGCCACAAAACGACATGACCCACTATCACTAGTATCCTTTCATACAGATGAGAAGGACACCACTTTGATTAGGACAACACATCCATCCTAAGACAAGCCAAACAGAGACATGCACGAGAATTCCTAGAAGAATGGCATTCCAACTGGAACTCCATCGACAAACACATTGATTTGGAGCCCATCTACCACCCGCTGAGAAAAACAACAGGAAATGACATCAACACAGGACATGACATCACCAACACAAAAACCTAAACACAAATAGAAAGCAGAACATAACAACAGCGCCTCACCGGAGGCTCACTGATGATATTACCTAGAATGGTGACGAAACGTCTGAAAACAAACCTTCTAGCTCAGTGAGCAAACTTACATCCAGAATTGGTGGAAGTCCACGAGAAGTTAAATTTTATTTTTAAATAATGCCACTTTTGATATGGTAAAGTCATTTAGACAGGTTCATGGATGGGATAGGTATGGAAGAATATGAACCAAATGCAAGCAGATGACCCTAATTTAAATTGTGAAAACTGGCGGCATAGGAAAGTTGGGCTGAAGGGCCCATTTCCATGATGTATATCTCTGACTGACTCTGACTGGTCAGCATCAATTAGTCAATAATCTAAAGAAGAATCTATTTCAGAATTACAATGGGAATCTCTTTACAATCTCCGACTGGCAGCTTTGTTTGCTGACTGGGGGGGGGCGGGCAAAGGTCAGTAGTGGTGAGATGGCTCTGTAAAATTCTCCAGGCGGCCTTTTTGTCGTCTGCAGGGGGATTCTCTTTTGACGGTTACTATGGGGGCGGGGTGTGAGGGATGAGGTGCGGGAAATGCGGGAGACACGGTCAAGGGCGTTCACGAACACTGCGGGTAGGAAGTTGCAGTCCTTGAAGAACAAGGACATCTGGGATGTACGGGAGTGGAATGCCTCATCCTGGGAGCAGATGAGGCGGAGGCAAAGGAATTGGGAATAGAGAATGGAATTTTTGCAATTAGGTGGGTGGGAGAAGGTGTATTCCAGGTAACTGTGGGATTCGGTGGGCTGCAAATGGACATTGGTTTGTCGGTGGTAGTCTGAGATGGAGACAGAGAGATCCAGGAAAGGGCCCCGCAATAACCGCCAAAAGAGAATCCCCCTAGTCCTCACATACAACCCCACCAACATCCGGATACAACGCATCATCCTCTGAAATTTCCGCCAGCTGCAATCTGGCCCCACCACGAAAGACATTTTTCCAACCCGACCCGCGTCTGCCTTCCAGAGAGACCACTCTCTCCGCGACTCCCTTGTACACTCCACACTCCCCTCCAACACCACCACACACAGCACTTTCCCCTGCAATCGCAGGAAATGCTACACTTGCCCCCACACCTCCTCCCTCAACCCCATCCCAGGCTCCAAGGTGACTTTCCACATCAAGCAGATGTTCACCTGCACATCCGCCAATGTGGTATACTGCATCCGCTGTACCCTGTGTGGCTTCCTCTACATTGGGGAAACCAACAGAGGCTTGGGGACCGTTTTGCAGAACACCTACGCACGGTTCACAATAAAAAACTGCACCTCCCAGTTGCGAACCATTTCAACTCCCCCTCCCATTCCTTCGACGACATGTCCATCCTGGGCCTCCTGTTGTGCCATAATGATGCCACCCATAGGTTGCAGGAACAGCAACTCATATTCTGCTTGGGAACCCTGCAGCCCAATTGTATCAATGTGGATTTCACCAGCTTCAAAATCTTCTCTCCACCCCACTGCATCCCAAAACCAGCCCAGCTCGTCCCTGCCTGCCTAACCTGTTCTTCCTCTCACCTATCCCCTCCTCCCACCTCAAGCCGCACCTCCATTTCCTACCTACTAATCTCATCCTGCCCCATCGACCTGTCCGTCCTCCCCGAACTGACCTATCCCCTCCCTACCTCCCCCTCCCCCGCCATACACTCCTCTGCACCTATCTTCTCCTCTATCCATCTTCGGTCCACCTCTCTCTCTCTCTCTCTCTCTCTCTATTTATTTCAGAATCGTCTCCCCATCCCCCTTTCCTGATGAAGGGTCTAGGCCTGAAGCATCAGCCTTCCTGCTCCTATGATGCTGCTTGGCCTGCTGTGTTCATCCAGCTCCACACTTTGTTATCTCGGATTCTCCAGCATCTGCAGTTCCCATTATCTCTGATCCTCTTGACTTTCGTTGGGCATAGCAGTCATTGAATCCTAAAAAAAAAATTTATGGGGATCATCATTGACCAGAAATTTAATTGGATCAGCCACATAAAGACTGTAGCTATAAAAGCAAATCTGGGCATTTTGTGGTGAGTAACTCATTCATGACTCCACAAAGCCTAGTTATTGTTTGCAAGGCACAAGTCAGGAGCGTGACAGAACAGTTTCCACTCCCCTGAGTGCAACTTCAACAATAGTTGAGAAGCTCAAAATCATTCAGGCCACAGAAGCCATTGGATAGGCAGTGTTTCTTTCGCATTCATTTACTTCACCATTAGCACACAGTGGCAGCAGTACATACCATCTACAAGATGCATTGAAGGAAGTTACCAGCTCCTTTGATAGCACTTTCCAACCTGGCAACCTCTACTGCTGAGAAGAGCAGAAAATACATGGGAACATCATCACTTGAAGCTCTCCTCCAAGCCACACACCATCCTGACTTGGAACAAAACACTGTTCCTTCATTGTCACAGGGTTAAAATCATGAAATTCCCTGACTGCAGAATGAGTACACCTACACCACATAGACTGCAATGGTTCAAAAACTTAAATCACTATCAACTTCTTAAAGACAATTAACATTGGGCAACAAATGCTGGCTTGAACAGCAACATCCAAATCATATGCGAAAATGAATTTTAAGAAACCCAGACCAGACAAGAGCTGTTGTGTATGGGAACAAGAGCACACGTAAATAACCATGCAAACAACATGCCATCCAGCTCAGAAATATATCTACACTACTTTAGTGTGAACAGGTTTACATCTGAAAGTCCACTATGCTTTCACCTACATTGCACAAACTGAATTTCTCATCATCACATTGTGAACGGCAATTAAGGATAGCTAATCTCTATGCACATGTTTCTACAAAGCTATCAAAAATCAGGCTTGTTTCCTGAAATTAGATGGAAAAATATACTTCTTTCTCAAAGAAATGAGAAAAATGTTATCAAGATTAATAATTATTAATAAAAAATCTAATCATATGTTTTGCAATATGCAAATACTGTTAGTATCATCCATTAACCACAACAAAAACTGCAGCCAACATCTTTTCAAAATAACTTAGTCAATGTAAATATTGAGAAATCATTTAACTTAAACGTGGAATGTGCACCCTTTGTAAAGAATGGCTCTATTGGCAGAGCAAATCTGGGTATGCCCCCTCTCACTACCACATCATTGCCACTGAAGTGCTTAGCCTTCACTGATAGCAAATGCAAGCATTTCCTTCCTCCATTCCTCAGGGCAAACCTGGTAAATCTTGGAAATTTTACATTGTCAGTGCGAAAGTTGCCAACATTTTCTAGCAGATAAAGATATTTTGTTGAACCTTTTCATCTTTCATTCATTAAAACAATTCACAAGAAATACCAATGAGAACAGAGCAATGATAGATTGGCAAAAGTAGAGACATTATCATGGAGAATGCATCAGTTAAATAATGATGGATAGTTAACTGTCACTCTGTGTTTAAGTTTAAACAAGGAAGATTGACTCGATTGATCAAAGTATTGCTTTGAGAAATTAACCACACCTGTTTGGTTAAGTTGAAACAGGCAGAATATATTACATACTCATCAGAGGTAATGGGAACTGCAGATGCTGGAGAATCCAAGATAACAAAGTGTGGAGCTGGATGAACACAGCAGACCAAGCAGCACAAAAGCTGATGTTTTGGCCTAGACCCTTCATCAGAAAAGGGGGATGGGGACAGGATTCTGAAATAAATAGGGAGGGAGAGGGGGAGGCGGACCGAAGATAGATAGAGGAGAAGATAGGTGCAGAGGAGAGTATGGGTGGGGAGGTAGGGCGGGGATAGGTCAGACCGGGGAGGACGGGCAGGTCAAGGGGGCGGGATGAGGTTAGTAGGTAGGTAATGGAGGTGAGGCTTGAGGTGGGAAGAAGAACAGGTTAGGTAGGCAGGGACGAGCTGGGCTGGTTTTGGGATGCAGTGGGGGGAGGGAAGATTTTGAAGCTGGTGAAATCCACATTGATACCATTGGGCTGCAGGGTTCCCAAGCGGAATATGAGTTGCTGTTCCTGCAACCTACGGGTGGCATCATTATGGCACTACAGGAGGCCCAGGATGGACATGTCGTCTAAGGAATGGGAGGGGAAGTTGAAATGGTTTGTGCTGGGTGGTGCAGTTGTTTATTGTGAACTGTCTGCACAAACAGGGCCTTGTTCATTAACATACATGGCTTCTAGTATATGTTAAGTGTAACCCACTGTGTGAACATGATTGATAATCTCAAATTGGTTGTTACAGTAATTCTTAGCACACTTGGAATTATTTAGAAATGTCCAATCATGGAATCACATTCAATGTTGGGCACTGTATTTTGCAATCCTGGTTGGGTGCAGTCAATACATTGTTGTTGTAACAGCCAAAGGCACATGCTGTTACATATGATCTGCCAGTGTTTGGCATGTAGTGAGAATCGTACATGCACTGAAATTTATACATGACATTTCTTATTTTGGATATGAGCGGAATGTATTTTTGGCTTAATGGCAGCATCCTATTCATGGTGAACATCGTTCATGTTGCTACTGCATAATAACTAGCTTCATCTGTTGCTCAAATATTTCAGATACCTTACACTGCTCCTCTTCCCCCCCACGCCACCCCAACACCCCCAAGGATAATCTTAGCTAGACTTGCCAGTTTTTAGGACCAAAAGTGATGGTTTAGGCCCATTCCTGATTTTGCACAATATATAGTGAGAATTTTTTGTTCTTCATTTTGTGCTAAAGGAACAGTTGTTGTCAGATGCAAGATATAGGTAGCAAACGCATTAAGCACAATTCCTTTAACAAAGCTTGTACCTAATGATATTGCTACAAATTACAAATATTTTCTGTTTGAAACATATATATGTCCCTTTTTTATATAAAAGGTGCTGATTGTCTGATGGGAGTATATCTATTTTTCGTTGGAATTTTTGATGTCAAATATCGTGGGGAGTACAACAGACATGCACAACTTTGGATGGAAAGTATCCAATGTCGAATGATAGGATTTCTAGCCATGCTTTCTACTGAAGTCTCAGTTCTCTTATTGACATATCTGAGTCTGGAGAAGTATATTGTCATTGTTTTTCCATTCAGTAATATCAAACCAGGAAAGCACCAGACTTTGGTAATACACATTACAATTTGGCTTATCGGATTCGCTATTGCTTTAATTCCTCTCTGGAATGAAGATACATTTGGGAACTACTATGGAAGAAATGGCGTTTGTTTTCCTCTTCATGCAGATCAAGTTGAAAAGGATGCTGCGAAAGGCTATTCTATTGGAATATTCCTTGGTATGTTTTTTATTAATTATTATACTTTGTTCAGAACTGTAGAAACATTACAACCACCAAAATTTGCAAAGCACAAGCAAAGATTCTCAAACACAGATACAGTTGCACCTGATAAATCCATCATTTGGACAGTATGCTACTTTTCATATCAAATAATAAGGAAAAGGGAGAAATAACATCTTACACCTGCTAAGCAACTTTGGAGCTAACTTTGAAACTATGCTGCAATGTCAAAGGTGTTGTTACTGAAAAATATGCCCTGTTTGCCTTTTCGGAGATAATTTATTGTGACGCTGTTGGAGGAAGTGTATGGGAGTTCTCTGGGTGTCCTAGCCACCATTTATCTCTTAAGTAATACCACTGAAACCGATTATCGAGTGATTTGTCTCAGTTATGCTTGTGAGATTTTGATGTACACAAATTGGCTTTTGTACTTGTCTACAGTGTATTTTGAGATCTCTCCAAGAAGTAAAGGGAGCTATATAAATTCAAGGGCTTTTTCCTTAACAGAAAAACAACTGAGCCTTAAAGTATTCATCTGAAATTTCCCTCATCTTAGAAGAGATTAAAGGAAGATGAATAAATAACATTGCACTAAGTAGAACTATTTCTAATGAAAGCAATAAAACATTCAGATTGTTAAAATTTGATTATAAAGGTGTTTTCCGATTCTTTTTCAATCGTAAAAATGATGCCTTGACTGTTGCATAGATCTAACTTTCTTACCAAAGTACATTTCAAACAATATAAATGTTGGTGTTTAACACTTCTTCATTTTTCTACAAGGAGACATAGATTTGAAATTGCTTGGCATTTTGTCCTGTAAAACAAAATATCATCATTTCGTGACAGGGAAAGGAATAAAACTACAGAAAAAAAAACGAAGAGCTGCAGATACTGTAAATCAGAAACAAAAACAGAAGTTGCTGGAAAAGCACAGCTGGTCTGACAGCATTTGTGGAGAGAAATCAGAGTTAACTTTTCAGGTTGAAAGACCCTTCCTCAAAGCTAAAACTACAATGTTCGTGCCCAGAAAGCTCCATCATTCACAATGCTGTTGTGAAGTGAACAAATGAACAAAAAATTGTATGAGAACAGACAGCTGACCAGTTGGCAATTGCATTCTGTTTGGTAGGGATGTTGTCACAAAGAATGCATTAGTTAGATAATGATTAATTATTTTCTGCCAAGTTTGTTTAAATTTAAACCAGGTGTTGACTATGATTGATTAAGGCTTTTCTCTGAGGAATTGGTCCTGTTTTGTTCATTTAAAACAGGCTCAGTATGTATTCATGTTCTTTCTGTCTGCAAAGAACAGGATCCTGTGTATTAATTTGTGTATTTTCCAGCAGGGCAAGGATGCCACACTGAGAGCACAACTTACAATCTTGCTTGGCTGTCAATATAACACTTAGTACACTCTGCATTATATTGTAAATCTTGTCCAATCACAGAATTGCATCCAGACACTGCATTTAGGGTTTTGCAAGCATGGGCAGGTTGGTATTGGTCTGTACCTATCCTGTAAGTGGCAAATCATTCATGTTGTTAGTGCATAATAGTAGCAAGAAACACTGTGAAATCTGCCTGGGGTTGTGTCAACCATAAGTTTACGTTTACTGGGAAATGTATGCATGGAATTCGTACATTTCCATCTGGTGCATATTCACCTTATTTGCAACTTTGTAAATGGGACATAAATCATTGAATTATGCTACAATCTTGATTTTGAAATAGGATGCCTGAAAGCCATTTTGTGAGATAATGGCTACCTGATCAGCTAATTTCTCATGATATATCACGCAAACATGTGAATGGGCCTATGACTGCCATGTTCAGGCCTGAAAACTGCCCAGTTTACTCCAGATTGTCTGCAAAGAATAAGATATCTCAAAACTTTGAGCAACAGATGAAGCTAACTGTTTAACATTAATATTATGCAGTCATAACACAAGTGGTATTTGCTACTCAAAGAATGCTGCCATGAAGCCAAAAAATTTGATTTGTTTAATTTGATTTATTATGGTCACATGTACCAAGTTACAGTGAAAAGTACTGTTTTGGGTGCTAACCAGACAAATCATACCTTACATAAGTACATCAGGGTAATAGAACAGAATGTAGAATATAGTGTTACAGCTGTAGTGAATGTGCAAAGAAAGATCAACACAAAAAATGAGGGGTCCATTCCCAAGCCTGATAACAGCAGAGAAGAAGCTGTTCTTAAATCAGTTGGTATGTGTTTTCAAATTATTGTATCTTCTGCCCATGAAAGAGGACGGAAAACAGAATAACCAGGGCAGGAGAGGGTGGGAAGTATAGATGTTTTACCTGTCACAAAAATGAGTAATGTTGTAAATGAATTTCAGTGTCTGTGTGATGCTAGGTATAAAGACCCAAATCCTAAAGTTTGGTGCAGCAAATCAAACAGCATGACCCTTCAGAGTCCAAAGCATGCCTGGTACTGACCATACTCAACCATTTTGTGTCTGCAAAACTCTAAACAGTGCCCAACGTTAGAAATAATTCTGCAATTGCACAACATATATTAAATAATTCTGAGTGCACTGACAGCCAATTTAATATTATCAATCAGGCTTGCAGTATGACATTCTTGCACATACTAGAAGCTACATATATTAATACACAGGACCCTATTCTTTGCAGGTACAAATAGTATGTACACACCTGAGCCTATTTCACTGAATACAGTAGGCAATAGCCATTTTCAGTTTCATTCCTCAGTGCAATTTCTTGATGATCAGCATGAACATATGTGATTTAAATTGAATAAAGCATGACAGTCATCATCTAACAGGTGCATTTCCCATGGCAATTCCTCTACCAATCAGAGTCCATTTGCCCACAAGTTAACTATCTGTTCTCATACAGTATACACATGTTCACCTTTACAGTGATATTTTTTGTGAATATCCTAATAAGTGCACGGCAAAAGGCTTCAATGAACTGTGTGACACAACACAGTAACGAGCTGGAGGAACATAGCAAGTCAGGCAACATAAGAGCAGCAGGACAGTTGACATGAAATGTCCACTTTTCTGCTCCTCTAATGATGCCTGATTTGCTGTGTTCCTCCAGCTCCATACTGTGTTGTCTCTGACTCCAGCATCTGCAGTTCTTGCTTTCACTCAGTGAAGTGTGTCCTTTCTTCAGCAATACTCTTAAATTCTGTACTGCCAGATGATAATATCAGCCACAGGAAAATTGGCATAAGGTAACTAAGAGTAGATAACTAGGTGGTTCAAAGACAAGTTTTGAAGAAATGCATTTTGGGATGCTGGCACCAGAACTTGGGGGAGAAGGAGTGGAAAAATGAGAAACTGCATATTATCGAGGTGAGATGATCTAATAATGAGGAAGTCAATGCATGCTTATGCATGAAAATCAACCTCTTAATCAGTACAGTTGGAAAACAGGACGTTTTGCTCATGATGCCAGGAAACTCCACATCGTTGAACTCATGTAATTTTTCCTCCTCTCACTAATTCTCACAGTGGCCAGGGGCTGGGAAGATGCCACCCAAAAGTTTTGCATCATTTTGTATGCATGCGGCATTTATATCAAAATGGATGAATTGTTGACAAGAACAGAAATAAATACTTATGGCCTCAAAGCCATAGTTACAGGGAGATCAAGACTGGGACCTGAGCATTAACGAGTATTTTATATTTTGAAAAGATAGGAAATTAGGAAAAAGTAATTGGGTAGCCCTGTTCATTTACGATGTCATTAGTACATAATTAGCAGTGTCATTAGTTTGCAAGAGCAAGATGTAGGATCAATTTTGACAGAGTTAAGAAACAAGAAAGGTAACATCATGTTAGGAGTTTTGTTGGTCAGTAAAGTCATTTTAGTCCGAGAAGACCACAGCCCTGCTCTTTCGTCAGACAGCTATGACTGGTGATGAATTGAACATAAAGGTCACAATGCCTCAGGTCAGGTGTGAGGCTGAGAAGCTGGTGTGGTAATTGAACCCATGCTGTTGGTATCATGCTGCATCACAAACTAGCTATCCAACCGACTGAGCTAACTGACCTCCGTTGTTTATAGCTTATAGGTTCCCTAATAATGGTTACACTTTAGGTCAGAGTTTTCAGGAAGAAATAAATTGGGGTCTTAAGAAAGGTGCTATAATAATCATGGATGACATTTAATCTACATGTAGGTTAAGTGAAATAGATTGGCAAATGTAGCCCAGAAAATGGGTGATTAAAATATATTCAGGACAATTTTTAAGAGCCGTACTTTCTACAGGAAAAGAAGGATGAGGCTATTCTAGATCTGAGAATGATCATGGCCTCAAGATTAATCTATAATCTCATGATAAATTTGCCTCCAGGCAACAACAATCACAACACAATAGAATTTCATAAAGAATTTGAAAAGGAGAAGTGTGGGGTGAAAGCTAATATTTTGATTCCTGAATAAAGATAAGGTTACGAAGACCAAACTAGCTTTGATGAACTGGCAACCTAGGTTAAATGGTAGGAAATAGAGATGCAACAGCAAACCTTTAAGGAGATACATAATGGCTCTCAGCAAAAATTAATCCCAGTGAGAAAAAGAGATTCTTTGACAGAAATGCATCAACCCATGGCTGAACAAGGAAGGTAAGGATAATATCAAATTGAAAGAAAAATTTACAAACACACAAGTATTAGTAGTAAGTCATTAAAAATCATCAGATTTTGAAGAATGACTAAAAGAAGGGATAGTGTATGATCAAGTTAGGTAGTAAAATAGAAACAAAAGTTTCCACAGATATTTAAATAGAATAGCAAGTAAAACTGATGTTGGTCAGAGTCAACATAACTTTGTGAAAATAAAATAATGTTTAACTAATGTTTTAGTTTTGTAGGGAAGTAACAGGTAAGCCGGATGAAAGGAAACTTGTATGTGTGGTGTACTCAATTTCAGGAAGGCATTTGATGAGATGCTGCGTCAAAGACTACTGCACAAGATAAGAGCAATGATGTACAGGGATAACATATCAGCATGAATAAATGATTGACTAACTAACATGAAGCAAAGTAGGAATAAATGGATTTTTTTCAGATCGGCAAACAGTAACAAGCGAAGTACCACAGAAATCAGTGCTGGGGCCAAAACTATTTGCAACCTATAGCAGTGACTTGAAATAAGGGACTGAACTTGTATTAGTCAGATTTGCCAATGACATAAAGATAGATATGAAATTATATTGTTAAGAGAAGGCAGAGAGCCTGCAAAGGTATAGAGACCTGTTACATTTTGGAAAGGTGATGCCCTAATGGTACTATCAAAAAACTACTAATCTGGAGACCAGGTAATGCTCTGGGGACCTGGGTTCAAATACCAATTCACACAGAGTTTACATGTCATGTCATATGCAAATAGTCAGGAAAACACGTGCTTTTGAAATGGGGATCAGAAGAACAGAAATGGAGGGAATGCTCCCTGGAAGGAGTGCACATAGACTGGTGACAGCAAATGCAGCCAAAATATAGGTTAGGATTAAAGTCTAATGATGACCATGAAACCATTGTTGACTGTTGGAAAAACCCAGCTGGTTCACTAATGTCCTTTAGGGAAGGAAACTGCCAGCCTTACCTGATCTGGTCTACATGTGACTCCAGACCCATAGCAACATGGTTGACTCTTACCTGTCCTCTGGGCAATCAGGGATGTATAATAAATGCTGATCTAGTCAGTGATGCTCATATCCTGTGAATGAATTAAACAGACAGTAGGTGGGCAAAATTTAGTTGATTTGAAGTACAATATGGGAAAATGTGAATTAGTCCATCTTGCAGAAAAAAAAATAGGAAAGCAACTTGCTGTTTAGAAAAAGTGAGATTACAAAACTTAATGATACAGAAATATCAGGTTGTGCTGGTACATGAATCACAAAAATTTAAGTATGCAAATCTAGCAAGCGATTAGGAAGGCAAATTCAATGTTGGTGTTTATTGAAAGCAGAATGGAATAAATAAATTAATACAATAATTATGATGGTGGAAGGCTAACTGTACAGGCCTTGGTGAGACCACACCTAGAGTACTGCCAACTGTTTTGATCTCCTTAATGAAAACAGAAAAATATAATTGCATTAAAAGTAGTTCAGAGAAGGGTCAATCAATCATTCCAGTGATGAACAGTTAATTTTATAAGGAAAGGTTGAACAAGTTGGGCCAATATCCATTAGTGTTTATAAGAATTAGATGTCTTCTTAAAATGGGAAATCCATAGGGGGCTAAATTTAGTGGATGATAACCATGCTGATTTACATATTGCAAGATACCGTGAACAGCAATAAGGTGAATGGTTAAATAATGATGGTGGTTGAGGTTAGAATTTGACCAGGACAACAAGGTGCCTCTTTCCTGTTATTTGCTTAATGCCATTAGATCTTTTACATCCAGCCAATATGGGAGATGCATTCTGGCTTAATATCTGTAAGACAAGAATTAAAATAAAGTTTCCAAATTTTAAAAATATCTACATTGCACAAGAACATAACTAAATTAAGTTAAATTAAATTAAATTTTATTTAATATCGTGAATTGTCAGCATTTTTCAAAAGCCACTTTATAGTTTTGTCCTAACCTGTAATTTTGTAAACTGAGTTTGAATGTTGTGATCTGAGCATGTGAAATTTCTAGGATGCTTGGCAATGCCATTCAGTAATTTTTGCTGATTGCTGTAGAATTGACAGGGAATTCCCACTCAATTAAGGCAGGAATGAGAAGATCAAGAACAAACTTCTCACTCAGAGACTAACTGAGTCTCATCTTGCCATTACTGAGATGGCACCAGCAGGAGAGGGAGACATAAATTGATGACTTCTCTGATACTTTGAGATGAGTTCCCTCTTGATTGGGAACTTATTGTTCATGCAAGTTTGCCCTTGCAGCAAGAGATCCCCTGGCCCCCAGCACTGAATCCCTCCAATCCTTGCAAAGACCTGCCTGACAAGTCTGGTGAGCTCGATCAACCTATCTCCATTCGGCAGCCTGATACAACAGTGCGCCTGATTAAGGGGATGGGGATCAACAGGAACCACAAATGATTACCGAGATGTAAATTATATTATTGTGCTACCTGTAACAGCAACAATACAAAGGGCTTGGGAATAGATCACTTGCTTGTGTTTTGAATGTATAACAACCAACAAATGGGAGAAAGATAAAATAGATATAATCATCAATATTCCTTTAGAGATCAACTTACGCAACATTCCTTTTTCTTTTCTGATAGGTTTGAACCTGATTGCCTTCATCATAATTGTCTTCTCTTATTCAAGCATGTTTTATTCCATTCACAAAAGTGGAATTCAGACACCTGAAATGAAAAGTCACATTCGAAGTGAGGTTGCAGTGGCTTACAGATTTTTCTTCATAGTGCTTTCTGATGCACTTTGCTGGATTCCAATTTTTCTCTTAAAAGTCCTTTCATTGAATCAGGTGGAGATTCCAGGTATCTAATGCTGTCGTTGCTGTTTCTTTCCTTTAAAAAAATACAATATTTTGTTTGTTATATAAAAAATAAGTTGTGTTTTCTTGATCACATAATTTTCTACATTTGCCTGCTGGTATTTCTGGTTTAGTGGTTAGTTTAGAAGCCAATCTATGGATGCAGAATTCTATCAGCGCACTAAGCACTGTCAATTTTCAATGTTTCTGGATTTCAACATTGAACATGAAGCAATATATTATGTTTCAATGGGGTTAGAAAAAAAGAAGGATTGAGACTAGATTAAGTCAAAATGAAGTTTAAAATGAAAGTTAGAAGTAAAAAGACAAAGCCAAAGGAGAGAAAGGGATTAAGGACAACCAGTATCACAGCATTTCCTAAAATTTACAATTTTTAAGAACATTTTCTTTACAGATATATGGAAAATGAATAGGAATAATGTCACACTTGACATTTAATGAAGTGTATTCTTTAGACACTGTTCTCTGCAGAACAACACGCAGCAGATGAAAATTTACAAAATCAGCTTGTTTATTTAGATTATCAAGCTATCTAAAGATGAACTGAAAATTGCTAAGATTTAACATCACAATAAACAATTAGCCATCATTGGACTAGAACACCAACTAAGCCTATTTTAGAACAAATCCTTGCATTTCTGATATTCAACATTTCATACAGGTATGCTACATGTTAGATTTAGAACATGGTTTAGTACCAGAGATTGTTTATCAATCAATAAACTTTGTCAATGTCATGCATAGCAGGAACAGGATAATGAATATTCACATGATACGGTTGCTGTGGATTGGTCGAAACAAACAATGTGCTCTATGTAGATTCTATTCTTTCCCCTCAACCATTTTACCATACTGTGTGCAACTCTTGAGGTGAGTTTCTAACCCAAATTCTATGACAGTACCATACTTCTATCTCTATCATATTCCCTACTTCTGTCCTTGCTTCACCTCAGCTGCTGGTGAAAGTCTCATCCATGCCTTTAACACATCCTGGTCTTGACCATTAGCTTTTACCTTCAAAAGTGTAAACTAGCTCATATAAAACTCTGCTGCGTGTATCCTATCACAGATCCAATTGTTTTATTTCAGAGGGACAACTGCTGAAGAACAGAACTAGAGCCAATTTTTCAAGAGTTTTTATTTATTTTGAGTCATACAGCATGGAAAAAGACCCTTCATATAGCCCACATATCTCTGTGTAGGGCAATCCAACTTGTTTCCCATCCCACTCCAGGGAAAGACTTTGCTGTTTTGTTGGCCTCCATCCATCTCCAAACTCGCCACCACAGAGACTGGATAACTCAACCTTTTATTCCAGCTGAGCTGTCTGACATATTTAGATGATTTCATTCTTAGCCACAGTATCATCTGCAATGGTGTCTCTTTCAGCTCCCCCCTATAATCTTTGATGCCCTCAAATGATCCATCTGTGGTCCCCAATATTTCACATATAGGATCTTTATCTCAATAATCTGATATGCAAATTACATTTTACATGTAAGGTGACAGTATGAGCTATACCTCACAACCATCATTTCCACTGTCTCTGTACTCAGTCCTGACATTCCATACTGTATAACAGAAGTTTCCTTGAATTAAATGCTGCAAGCTACAAAGTTATAGACTTTAGCCTCTACAACAAACATATTCCCCAACTATTGACTCAATTTCTCTCTCTAGCAATTTTCTAAGGCTGAAAGCAATCCATGTCATGTCAGAACCTCAGTTTTGGAGTGAGCAAAAGACATGGGAGGAGGTATTTGGGTTCTAAAATTATTGACCTCTACCGAGTCCTGAAGGCTACAATGTCCTCTAGTGAAAAATGAGCTGCTGCAGTCCTCAAGCTTGCACTGAGTTTCACTACAGCACTGCAGCAGCCCAAGAGAGATGTTGGACAGGAAACACTGTGGTGTGTTTAAGCAGCAGGCAACTGCAAGCATAAGGTAATTATAATGGACAAAATGCAGGGCTCCAGAAGGCAGCCACCCAATCTGCATTTCAACTCTCCACTGAAAAGGAGACCACATTATGAGCAGTGAATGTAGCAGACTAGGTTAAGTGAAGTGTATGTAATTCACTGCTTCAACTGGAAGTCTTCCAAATAAATGACACAACTTAGACTTAGCCAATAAAAAGGTATGATTCAGGTTTGAGGAATTGTGAGACAAGTACAAAATAGAAGCCTGAAGACCTGTGCATGGAGGAAATTGCAGTTATGTAGCTCAGTTCAGAAATATTTCAAAGCAATTTACAAATCTGGGGTCATATGAAATAAAATCATAGCTCACCTAATAAATGCAATACGGTAAAAGCAGATAATGCTGAAAACAATTAAGTGGAACAAGGATTTGAATGTGTTTGTGCCTTTATCACGGTAAGATGTTCATAGAAGTATTATCAAAAAAGGCTGAGAAGAGGGCCACAGAAGGACATATTAGGACAGGAGACTAAGAGCTAGTGGAGACAATGACCTAGTGGTATTATCACTGGACTGTTAATCCAAAAACTCAGTCCATGTTCAAATCCCACCAATGCAGATGGTAGAAATTGAATTCAATAAGAAAAGCTCTGGAATTGAGAATCTACTGACAACCACGAAACCATTGTTGGAAAAACCATCTGGTTCACTAAGTGCTTCAGAAAAGGAAATCTGCCATCCTTACCTGGTCTGGCCTACATGTGACTCCTGACCCACAGCAATGTGATTGACTCTAAAATGGCCTAGCAAGCCATTCAGTTATATGAATTGCTACAAAGTCTTAAAGAAATGAAACAAGATGAATCACCTGACATCGACCTAGGCCCTGGAAATGACAACAGCAGACACAGCCCTATTGATCCTGCAAAGTCCTTTTCACTAAGCTCTGGGAGCTTGTGCCAAAATTGGGACAGCCTTCTCACAGACTAGTCAAGTAAAATCCTGACATAGTCATACTCACAGAACCATATGTTACAGACAATATCCCTGACACCACCATTACAATCCCTGGATACATCTTGTCCCACGTAGGACAGACCCAGCACAGGTTGCAGCACCATGATACACCATCGGAAGGGAGTTGTCCTTGGAGTCCTCAACATTGACTTCAGACCTCGTTAGATTAAACATGGGCAAAGAAACCCCCTGCTGATTAAAACGTAGTGTCCTCAGCTGGTGAATCAGTACTCTTCAATGTTGAACAACACTTGGAGGCGGCACTGAAAATGGCAAGAGTACAAAATGTACTCTGGGTGGAGGATTTCGACGTCCACCACCAAGAGTGGGTTGGCAGCAGTATGAGCTGTTTCAGTCCTACAGGATACTGCTGCTAGACAGGGTCTGTGGTAAGTGGTGAGGGAACCAACGAGAGGGAAAAGCATATTTGACCTCATCCTTACCAAACTACCAGCTGCAGATGCATCAGTCTGTGATAGTATTGACCACCACACAGTCCTTGTAGAGTCAAAGTCCTGCCTTCATACTGAGACGAACCTCCAGCATGTTGTGTGACATTATCACTGTGCTAAATTGGACAGACTTCAAACTGATATAGCAACTAAAGACTGGGCATCCAATTGGCACGTGGGCCATCAACAGCAGCAGAATTCTACTCCAACACAATCTAATGTTACGGCCCAGCATATCCCCCTCAACAATTATCAGCAAGCCAGGGGATCAACCCAGGTTCATCAGAGAGTGCAGGGGGGCATTTCAGGAGCAGCACCAGATATACCAAATGATGAGGTGTCAACCTGGTGACGCCACCAAACAGGGCTACTTTAAAAAAAAATGAAAGAACTGCGGATGCTGTAAATCAGGAACAAAAACAAATTTGCCGGAAAAGCTCAGCAGGTCTTGCAGCATCTGTGAAGGAAAAAAGAGTTAATGTTTTGGGTCCGGTTCTGAGGAAGGGTCACTGGACCTGAAACGTCAACTCTTTTTTTCCTTCACAGATGCTACCAGACTTGCTGAGCTTTTCCAGCAACTTTATTTTTGTTTGTAAACAGGACTACTTGCATGCCAAACAGCTTATTCAGCAAGTGATAGACAGGGCTAAGCAATCTCACGACCAATGGATCAGATCTAAGCTCTGGAGTCCCACCACATCCATCTCAGCCTCCTGCAGTGGTCCCCAGCATTACAGATACCAGTTTTCAGCCAATTCAATTCACTCCACATGATATCAAGAAATGGCTGGAGACACTGGATACCGCAAAAGTTATGGGCCTGACGACATTTTGGCAATAGTACTGAAGATATGTGCTCCAGAACTTGCTGCTCCCGTAGGCAAGCTTTTCCAATGCAGTCACAACAATTGCATTTACCTGACAATGTGGAAAATTGCCTAGGTATGTCCTATATATGAAAAGCAGGACAAATCCAACCCAGCCAATCACTGATGCCAATAATCAGTGAAGTGATGGAAGGTATCATCAACAGTACTATCAAGCAGCACCTGCTCAGCAATAACCTGCTCAGTGATGCTCAGTTCTGATTTCACCAAGGCCACTCAGCACCTGAATGCATTACAGCCTTGGTTCAAACAAGGACAAAAGAACTGAATTCCAGAGGTGAGGTGAGATTGACAACCCTTAACATCAAGGCTACATTTGACCAATTGCAGCATCAAGGAGCCCGAGCAACACTAGAATCATTGGCATTTGGGGGAAAACTCTCCAGTGATTAGAGTCATACCTCACACATAGGAAGATGGTCATGGTTGTTGGAGGTTAGTCATCTTAGCTCCAGAACATCTCTCAGGTATCCCTCTGGGAAGTGTCCTAGGCCCAACCATCTTCACCTGCTTCATCAATGAGCTTCCCTCCATCATAAGGTCAGATGTGGGAATGCTAGGCAACGATTGCATGATGATCAGCACCATTTGCAATTCCTCAGATACTGAAGCAGTCAATGTTCAAATATAACAAGATCTGGACCATATCCTAGCTTGGGCTGACAAGTGGCCAATAACTTTTGCGCCACACAAATGCCAGGCTATGACCATACTGAATACTCCACTACCAATATCCTGGGTTTTATCATTGACCAAAAACACAGCTAAACTAACCACATAAGCATAATGACTACAAGAGCAAATCAGAGACCCAGAATACTGGAGCAAGTTACTAACCTCCGGACTTCCCAAAGCCTGTCCAGCATCCACAAGGCACAAGTCAGAGCTGTGATGGAATACTGTCCAGTTGCCTGGATGAGTGCAGCTCTAGCAACACTCAAGAAGTTTGACACCATCCAGGACAAAGCAGCCCACTTAACTGGCACATCCACAAGCATCCAATCCCTCCACTACCAACAGTGAGTAGCAGCAGTGTGTACTATCAACAAGATACACTGCAGAAATCCACAAAAGATCCTCAGACAGCACCTTTGAAACCCACAACCACTTTCATCTAGAAGGAAAAGGACAGAAGGTACATGGGAACATCATGAAGTTCAAGTTCTCCTCCACGCCACTCATCATCCTGACTTGGAAATATATCATCATTCCTTCACTGCTGTTGGGTCAAAATTCTGGAATTCCCTCCCTAATGACATTATGGGTCAACCCACAGCAGGTGGACTGCAGCAGTTCAAGAAGGCAGCTTACCTCAACTTTGTTGAGGGTAACTAGGAATGGGCAATAAATGCTGGCCAACCAGCAATGCCCACATCTCATAAATGAATTTAAAAAAAGCTTGGTTGAATGGAGAGTTTTTAAGAAGTGTCTTCAAGTGGGGAAATGATAGATCAGATGAAGAGATTTAGGAATAAATTCTGAACAAAAAATTCCTAATAATAAAGGCCTCAGCAATTAAGGGCATGGTTGGCAATGGTGGAGCGATTAACATCAAGGATGCACAAGGGATAGAATGAGAGGGGTGCAGATATTTCGGTGCTTTGTAATGCTAGAGGAGATATTGATAGGGAGGAAATTTGACAATGAGTTTGAGAATTTTCTTTTATATTCATTAAGGTTTGTTTTATATTCATTCATGGAATGTGCGCATTGCTGTTTATGCCAGTATTTATTACTCATCACTATTACCATTGACAAGATGATAGTAACTTGCCTTCTTGAACTGCTGCAGTGCATTTCTTTTAGGTAGATCCACAATGCCATTAGAGAGGAAGTAACTGATGCCTTTATCTTCTAACTATTGTGGTCAAATATTTAAAAGGCATTGCGTAGGAAGCATTATGATGTAGGGAAGCTCATTGATGAATTTCTGCAGTGTGTCTTGTAAATGATACCCACTGCAGTCACTGAGCAACAGAAGGAGAGGTTGAGGTGGTGAATGCTTGTGGATGGATTTGTACTGTTTTTATCATGTACTACTCCAGAATGTTATCAGGGCCCACTCCTGCAGTAGTCAGTGCCTCCTCATTACATTATTGTGTAATAAAGTTTCAGGTTATCTTAATAGTGCCCTGGATGAGTCCATCGCAAGCTTTTTTGGCAGATGCACGACTGCATATATGCTTGACAGATCGTACTCCTCCTTACGCCTTCTCCTCCACCTCCTCTGATATAGAACAGTCTTCACCTTCCTCCTCCTCTATATTCTGCATCCTTGCACTCTCCACGCTTCCTCATAGTGTGTTCAGAATGGAGAAATATTGATTTATCAGTTGAGGGGTGCGCAGTACGTGTTAATCAGCAGGAGGTTTTGTTGTCTATGTTTGACCTGATGCCTTGAGACATCATGGGTGTGGAGTTAATGTAGAGAACTTTCAGACAACTTCCTCCCAACTATGTAACACTGTGCCACCGTGCCACCACCTCTTCTGAGTTTATCCTGACAGTGGGACAGGACACAGCCTGGGATGGTGATTATATTGTCTGAGACATAGTCTGTAAGATCTGATTCTACAAAAAAAACTGTGTCAAGTTGCTGCTTGACTGATTTGGCACAAGCCCCTAACTGTTAGTAAGCAGGACTTTGCAGGGTCAACAGTGTTGTGTTTTTCATTACTTAATCGATGCCAGGAGGCTCATCTAGTTTCATTTTTTTTAAGACTTTGTAGTGGTCAATGCAACTAAATGGTCTGCTAGCCCATTTCAGAGAGCAGTCAGGAGTCAACCACTTTGCCCTAAGTCCAGACTCACATGTTGAACAGGGCAGGAAAGGATAGCAGTTTTCTTCTCCAAAGGACATTTGTGAACCAAATGGACTTTATAGCAATGGCTTTGTTTGTAATTAAACTTTTAATTCCAGATTTTTATTGACTATAAATTCTACCATCTACCATGATAGGATTCAAACCCAGGGTTCCCAGAACTTTACACAGCTCTCTGGATTAATCCTCAAATGTGATGTCATTAGGTTAATGAAGACAGAAGATGTGCAGGACTTGATATGGGTTAGGTTATGGGTAGCAGAATGTTGGATGAAATTAAGTTCGTGCAGGTTGGAAGATGGGAGATCACCTAGGCATACACTAGATAGCCAAATCTAGAGGTAACGGTTCCAACTAAGCACTAGCTTTGAGGAGCATTGTTTCACTGTGGCATCTCACATGCTCAGTTTATCTGAACTGTGCCTGGATGAGTCCATTACAGGCTGTTATTGGCAACAAGGTGAGCTGCAGCAAGCATCCTTAAAACATCATACCTCCTTACCCTGCTTCTCCATCTCCTCTAAGGATACTGAGTAGTCCTCACTTTCTTTCTCCTCTATCTCCTTTCTTCAGCACAATTTAGTGCAAGGCACAGTGGATCATTAGGCACCTGAGTTGGCACATACTGAAGCTCATCACTGTGCTGTCCAGCACTAAAATTCACCTACACCAACTAACAGCTTGTTGAATGACCAGTTAGGGTCATGAGGCTCCAGGTGCATCTTTCTTCCTTTTCATAGGCAAGGTTCTTCGCTGCTACCATCAGCCACATTTTTAGAGTAGCTCTAAGCTCCAATGAACCACCTGGTCACTCTATTTGGAGATACAAAGACCTGTGGGAAATGTAACTGAAAGGATGAAGGCATCAGGATAGCTTCTAAGATATTTTGCACAGACATTCATGAAATCTTACCATTTTCACATTCCAGTTGTACAGTGATATAGTAGACTTCCGTCCCATTGATGAGATTGAAGATTGATCTGAAGGTGCTGTGATTGCCATAGGTGTAGTGTTTAACTCCCTGTACTTATTTCATTTATGACTCAGAAGGAAGGGATTAACCAGCAAGTCCATACTGGCTCTTTGTAAATCAAACCAGTTGTTCCCAATCTCTTGCTTTATCCCTGCAACCCTGCCAGGTTATTTGTTTCAAGTATCCTTTAATTTCTTTATTTCATTTATTGCTTATTTCTGCTTCCACATCCTTCATAGGCAGCAACTTCCAGGTAATTGCTACTTGCTGCATAAAAATATTTTATTCCCATCTCCCCTGCATTTCTTTTCCAAAGCCTTACATTTGTGTTGCTCAGTCCTTGTACCGTCTCCTCATTGGAACAAGCTTTTTGTTCATCTACCTTATCCAAACCTGTTGTAATCTCATACACTTCTTTCAAAACTCTCTCCATCTACTTTACTCCAAGGAGAACAATCCCACATTCTTCAAACTAACTTTATAGCCAATATTTCTCATCCCTAGAACTATTCTAGAAAATCTCTGAACTGTCTCAAGGGGTCTCACGTCTTTTCTAATGTGTGGTGCCAACAATGTATGCAATACCAAGATTGTGGCCGAACCAAAGTTTTATAAAGATACTGAATAACTTCCCAGCTTTTGTACATAATATACAAACTTATGAAGTCTGAAAACAGACCTGCAATAGTTTGCTATAAATCTACATTGCTTGTTTGCATCTCTGCCGTCTGTGTTGGTGAAGGTACTCCCACAGAGCTTTATGGTTGGAAGGTCCATTATTATATCTTGAGCATCCCAGAAGTAAGAAAAATCACGCATTTAGTTGAGTTGATCTCTCTGTATTCAGTGAAATGATACCATGTTCCTTTGGTCTACTCTCAGTCATCAGCAATGATGGAAGGTTTCATCAACAGTATTACCAAGCAACAGTTGTTTAGTGATAACCTGTTGGGTGAAGCTCAGTTTGGGTTCCACCAGCATCACTCAGCTCCTGATCTCATTATAGCATTTAGTCAAGAGACCAAAGAGCTGAATTGCAGAGGTGAGGTAAGAGTAACTACACTTGACATTAAGGCCGCACTTGACTGAGTGTGGCATCAAGGAGCCCTCACAAAACTGGAGTCAATGGGAATCAAGAGGGAAATTCTCCGCAGGTTAGATTAAGATGACTGTAGTTGATGGAGGTCAGTTATCTCAGTTCGAGGACATCTGTGCAGGAGGTCCTCAGGGTACTGTCCTTGATCCAACCATGTTCAGCTTGGATAGCTCTTTCCAAACCATGAACACTACCAACTAGAAGGACAAGGACAGTAGTTACATTTGAGTACGACCACTTGCAAGTTCTCCACAGAGCCGCTCACCGTCCTGACTAGGAAATGTGATCATGTTCCTTCAGTGTCACTGAAGCTTTCTCTCTAATGGGTCTACCTAACCAAATGGGCTGCAGTGATTCAAGAAGGTAGCTGTTCACTATCTTTCTGAGAGCAACTCAATGGGCTGTAACTACTGGCCCAGCCAGCCACACACAAATCTCATGTTTTTTCTAAACTGAAAAAAATTACAATCAACATAAAAATGGTACCAAGTCAATTGTTGGATCTGTGAGGTCCTGATGGCTTATTCTAGTGTTTTTAAAAGAAGTGGCTAGCGATATCATTGATGCGCTGGTTTTAAATCTCCAAAGCTGCATTAGATTGGAAGACAGCAACAATGGTAACAGCTTTTTTCAAAGTTATAGTAGGGCTCTTAGAATAGTTCAAATTAATCAACAGGTAAATTCATGCACCAACTGAAATTACAATGAAGACTCTTGTTTTCAATTTCTTTTCTTGCCTGAGGTTTCGTCATCCTCAGGTTCAACCATATCAGCCCTCTCTCTCTCTCTCTCTCTCTCTCTCTCTCTGTAATGAGAGAGTAGTCCTCTGGCACTATAGTGACATTGCCTTTAACCATCCCCTATGACACTACTTATAAACGTGGTTTTGTGAAAGAAAAATTATGATTAACCAATCCATTGGAGTTCTTTGAGGAAGAAATATGTGTTGTGGATAAAAGGGAACAAGATGTATTGTACTTATATTTCCAGAGGAACTTTATAAAGTGCCACATCAAAGGTTTATAGAAAGCGTCTTGGGGTAAAAGCCCCATGGATAGAAGATTGGCTGATTAACAGGAAATGGAGATTGGACATAGATTGGTCTTTTTCATGTTGGCAGAATGTAATGAGTGGTGTGTCACAGGGCCTCAACTATTTGTAAATTATATAAATACCTTGGATGAAAGGAAGGGAAGTATGACCACCGAACTGCTGATGACACAAAGGTAACTGGGAAAATAAAATTATCATTTCCAATAAAGTGAAGGCTAAACTTATTGAGTCATAGAGATGTACAGCATAGAAGTAGACCCTTCAGTCTAACTTGTCTATGCCGACTAAATATCCTATATAAATCTAGTCCCTTTTGCCAGCATGTGGCCCATATCTCTCTAAACCCTTCCTATTCATTTACTCATCCAGATGCCTTTTAAATGTTGGAATTGTACCAGCCTCCACCACTTCCTCTGGCAGCTCAATCCATACATGCACCACCCTCTGCATGAAAAAGTTGCCCCTTAGATCCCTTTTAAATCTTTCCCCTCTCACTGTAAAACTGTGCCATCTGGTTTTAAACTCCCAACCCTAGGGAAAAGACCTTGTCTATTTATCCTATCCATGCACTGCATCATTTTATGAATTTCTGTAAGGTCACTCCCCCAGCCTCCGACACTACAGAGAAAAAAGCCCTAGTCTATTCAACCTTTCCCTATAGCTCAAACCCCCCAACCTTGGCAACATCCTTGTTAATCTTTGCCAAACCCTTTCAAGTTTCACAACATCCATCCTATAGCAAGGAGAACAGTATTCATACAGTATTTCAAAAGTGGCATAGCCAATGTCCTGTACGGCTACAATGTGACTTTCCAACTCCTATACTCAATGCACAGATCAATAAAGGCACACATACCAATCGTCTTCTTCACTATCCTATCTACCTGCAACTCCACCTTCAAGGAAGTATGAACTTGCATTGCAAGGTCTCCTTGTTCCCAGGACACTCCCCAGGACTTTACCATTAAGTATCCAAATTCTTCTCTGATTTACTTATCAAAACGCAGCACCTCACATTTATTTAAATTAAACTCCACCTGCCACTCCTTGGCCTATTGATGCATCTGATCAAGATTCTGTTGTACTCTGAGGTAACCTTCTTCACTGTCCACTAAACCTCAAATTTTGTTGTCATCTGCAAACTTACTAATCATACCTCCTATGTTCACATCCAAATCATTTATATAAGTTACAAAAAGCAGTGGACCTAGCACCGATTCTTATGGCACACTGCTGGTCACAGGCCTCCAGTCAGAAAAGCAACCCTCCACCACCACTCTGTCTTCTATCTTCGAGCCAGCTGTGTGTCCTTTTGGCTAGTTTTATGTGTATCCCATGTGCTCTAACCTTGCTAATCAGTCTACCATGAGGAATCTTGTTGAACATCTTACTGAAGTCCATATAGATCACATCCACTGCTCTGCCCTCATCAATCCTCTTTGTTACTTCTTCAAAAGGCTCAATCAATTTGGCAAGACACCATTTCCTATGCACAAAGCCATTTTGACCATCCCAAATCAGTCCTTGCCTTTCCAAATATATGTAAATGCTGTCCCTCAGGATTCCCTCCACCAATTTGACCACCATCAGTGTCAGGCTCACCAGTCTATAGTTCCCTTACTTTTCCTTATCACCTTTCTTAAGTAGTGGCACCACATTAGCCAACCTCCAGTCTTCCGGCACCTCACCTGTGGTTTCGATGATACAACTGTCTCAGCAAGGGGCCTAGCAATCAGTTATGGACATTATACTTCAGGTACACAGAACTGGTGAGGCCACATCTAGAGTACTGTGCAGTACTATAAGACCACAAGAAGTAGGCCTTTCAGACAATTGAATCTGCACCAACATTCAATGATATCACAGCTGATCTGATAACACTCAACTCCATTTTCCTGCCTCTTCCCCATAACCCTTGATTCCCTTATTGATTCTACTTAATAACCCAGCCTCAACAGCCCTCTGTGGTAAAGAATTCCATATACTCACAATCCACTGAGAGAAGAAATTCCTCCTCATCTCTGCACTGAATGTATGACCCCTTATTCTGAGACTATGCCCTCTGGTTCTAGACTCTGCCAAAAGACGAAACAACCTTTCCAGATCTACCATGTTAACGCCTCTGAGAATCTTGTATGTTTCTCATTCTTCTATATTGTATGCATTGTGTTCACTGTATTTAAGAACGATGAAGGTGCATTGAAAGGTTTACTCAAATACCTGTAATGGGCAGTGATAATGGGAACTGCAGATGCTGGAGAATCCAAGATAATAAAATGTGAGGCTGGATGAACACAGCAGGCCCAGCAGCATCTCAGGAGCACAAAAGCTGACGTTTCAGGCCTAGACCTGTAATGGGCAGACTGTTTTATGAGGAAAGCTGGCCAGACAAAGCTGTAACTTAGAACAATAAGTGGTGACTTAATTGAAATATATAAGGTCATGAGGGGTTTTGATGGATTATATGTGCAGAGGCTGTTTCCTCTTATGGGAGTATACAGAAGTAGATGTCATTGTTTTGCAATAAGGGATTGACCAATTAAAACAGGGATAAGGCAAAACTTTTTTCTCACAGAGAGTCATGAGTCATGGGAAATCTCTTCCTGAACTACCATCAGAAGCAGACTTTTAATATGCTTAAGGCAAAGATTGGTAGATTGTTGGTAAGCAAGGGGATGGAAGGTTGTCTTGAGTAGATGGGAATGTAGATTTGAGGTTACAATCAGGTCACTCATGATCTTATTAAGTGGCAGAGCAAGCTAGTGCAGCCAACTTGCTTGTTTGTATGTGTATATATAATTACACCGCCAGTTAAATGCTTTTGAAGCGTAGCCATTATTGCAATGTAGAGAAGTCTAGCAGCTACATTACACACAAGGTTCTACAACTAGCATTGAGGTACATGACAATTTTCATTTGATTTTCAAATGGTTTTCTGTTTTCAAATTGTCATTTGACCTTCAATATTGTCCAAACAAAAACACATTCCGACCATGTATCTCACTTTGCCCCATCAAGATATTTCACAAAATTATTAATCTAAGGGGAAAGCCATCATTTATATTGTATGAAAGGAGAATGCTGATTGGTTGGGAAGTAGACTCAATTCCAATTAATGATGTTTAACAAACTTTGTTTAAAGTTTAAACCAGGCAGATTGCCTCTTATAGGTCAAGGCATTGCCCTGAGAAATGAACCAGCAAATGCTGTAACCTATTTTGTTGCGTTAACACAGGTGGAGTGTCATATTGTTTCTGCCTGCAAAGAATAGAGCCCTGTGTATTAACATATGTGATGTCCAGGTATATGCAAGTGCGTCACACTTCGAATGACAATCCTACATTAGTTGTCAGCATAATATTCTGCACATGAGGCTTAGCCAGAAAATGTTGGTCAATTGTGGAATCATATCTGATGTTGGATACTGTGTTGCAGGTTTTGTAAGCATGGGCTGCTGGTATACAGTCGTTGCGTTGTTGATGCGAACAGCTGAAGGATATTTTCCAGGCACTCATTATGTGGCTTCTCTCTCCCTCCCTTCTTCAATAATTAAGCACCGTTTTCTATATTCAATCTAAAGTTATTGTTATGAACTCAGACCACTTTGAAATCATTTTACTGAACACATCTGGAGTTTACACTCATCTCTTTTAATACATAGAGTTTGAATTCAATTACTTTCTTTAAAACTCACAAGTTGTTACAAAGTACACCAGAGTGACCTGCTAATATGGAACAGTATGACAAAATATTAACTGGAATCAGACAATGTCAACAACTGCTGCAAGAAGTGTATTGCCTTCAAACTAAACTCAATTTTTAAAGCGAGGCTTCAGTCATTACATAGCCTATTATCAACTTTTGGTTAATTAAGAAAACATACATATGTCATTTGTTTGGTGCAGGAAGATGATATAGAGCTCTTTTGCATTAATATTTCTGTTTTTAGATCATTTTTTATGTTTCTCTAATTAAAAGCAATAAATGTCAGCCATGATGATTGTGGGTTTAAGTTACACTCCAGAGACTTGGGCACAAGTTTCTACGCCAATAAGGAGTGCTGTTCAAGATACACTTGCAGAAGAAGTATTAAACTGAGGTCCTGTCTATGATTTGGAAGTTTAATATTCCATGGCAGTATTTCAACAGGGTGGGGAACTACCTCAGTGTCCTGGCTTGTATTTATCCCTTAATCAGCATCACAAAGAAAGATTGATGTTATAATGTTGCTGCTTGTGGGAGATTACTGTGTGTGGATTGTCTACTACATTTTGTACAGAAATGACAGTGCATCAAAAGAACTTTATTGGTTGTAAAGCAGTTTGGGATTGAAAGGTGCTGCATCAATGTAATAAAGTAATATGAGATAACAAGGCGTAGAGCTGGATGAACACAGCAGGCCAAGCAGCATCAGAGGAGCAGGAAGGCTGACGTTTTGGGCCTAGACCCTTCTTCAGAAATTTCTAGGCCTGTAACGTCAGCTTTCCTGCTCCTCTGATTCTGCTGGGCCTACTGTGGTCATCCAGTTCTACACCTTGTTATCTCCAGCATCTGCAGTTCCTACTATTTCTACTAAAGTAATATAACTTTTTTTCAGTATTTCAATCCATCAACAGTTATAAAGATATAGATATGTTTTTAATTGTGTTTTCTTCATTTTTCAGGAACAATAACATCCTGGGTAGTAATATTTATACTCCCGATAAACAGTGCATTGAACCCAATTCTCTACACACTCACAACCAGTTTCTTCAGAGAAAAGATGAAACAATTCTTGTGTAAACATCAAAAAAGTCATGGAAATAACATGTGGGCAGAGTATTCTTCAAGACAGTCAACTTCATCCACTAAACTAGGATTCTTAAAGAGAGTATCTGCTATTGAAAATGCAATGAATGCACAACATCACTAACATTGTGGAATATTATTAACATCAAGTATGGGAGCATAATTTAGAAAGAAAAGTACAAATCAGCTTATAAAGAAGATCACTGAATGTTGTAATTGTTACCTATATTTTAAGGGTGCCTTCGTTATTACAGTTCAATAGCTACTGAATTTGAAGAAATCAAGTCTCTTTAAAGTTAAATAGCTGTTGCTACCGGAAAGTAGTTTCTCCTAAAACTTTAAACAATATTGGTGTTTGGTACTATTCTCTTTTCCATATAAATATGTTCTACAGAAATAGTAAATGAACACTGAAATTCTATTTTAGCAAGAATAATTTTAAGTTCAATTTGACTATTTTGATATTTTGCGCACTTCAAGTTATAATAGGCAGGCTGTGAAAAACAATGAGAAACCTGTGCTTCAGTTATTCAGTTGTGATATGTTGCACCTCATATTTCATTTTTACCCTCAGAACACCAACAGCCCTAGAGAGTTACAGAGCCTTTCAGCTAGTCATTGACTCTTTTAGACATTTATTGCAGAAATCAACACAAACATTACATAATCATCTAAATATCTACTATAACTTCCAGTTGTAATGTCAACCCCACACTGCCAAAATAAATACTAATTGTAAATATTTCATTCTAATGATGAAATACTACTTTTTTCATTATTTTCCAGTTTTTCCATATTTGTCTATTTCCAATTCATCTTTCTTTATTATTGTGTCAAAAAAATGTATGAAATAGTCACTTATTTCCTTTACCTCTTGGGTGTCAATTTTATAGACAGATGGATTTATATGGAAAAAGTAACATGATTACAATATTTGCCTCACAGTTGTGCTGTACATCAATTGCATTCCTGGCATGCATGTGTTTAAGACTCAAATTAGGAAGCATAAACATGCCACAAATTACTTCACCTGTTGTGTAGCAATCTAATAGTGAAAAATTTTGAATGTCTGATTGCAAGAACTTGTTGAAAAATGCACCCTAATTTTCAATGATTTTTGTTATTTGTATTATTTCTTTGTAAAGCTATATTGATTACAAATTTGCCTGTGAGTTCTGTTTGAGTCTCTGCTTCAACTCAGATGGGAAAAATTTGGAATACCCAGAAAATGATGGAGGTCTGGTTACATTAAATTGCCATATTGTCAGGAGTTTTCTCAGATGCTGCAGGAAATCTCTGATTATACACTATTAGGCAAATCGTCCAGGGATAGGTACTCAGAAACTGGGAGTTCTTGTGCATCAATCCCTAAGGAGATCAGGCACAGCAGTAGTAGGGATATTGCAGTTTTAATTAATTTAAACTAGATATGTTACTCCTTCTCTCATCTGAACACATATTACTCAATATAAACTGTGCCTAAACATTACTGATGTAGTCAATAGACATCAATGAGTGATTGTTTTTCAGCTAATATATCAGTCCTACAATAACTGGCTGGTGTGCCGAAAGGTTGAATTTTGTGGCAAAGTCAAAGGTTCTACGACTGGGGTGGATACTGCTGCCTTTTGGCAGGGAGCAATCTGGGAATCAGTATTTTGTGAAAATTGTTCAATTAACTACAAAAAGGGGGAGGAGGTGTCCGGCAAAAAACAGTGGCAAGATAAGACCATGCCACTGGAAGAGCACGCACCATAGTTAAAAGTACCGGCAGCACTCAATGAACACAATCCAACCATAAAGAAACCTGAATGGAGAATTGAGAAAGAAGGCATGTCAAAGAATGGCAGAGTGAAGATCCTAGTTGGCACAACATTCCTGCAGATTCTTGAGGCTTATAAGGTAAAGCAGGAGTTCTTATTTTACCCAGGACAGGTCCAGGACATTCAGCTACCCTACCAAGCAAGGCTAGATGAAGATTGCTGAGGATGTCAGCAAACCCTCTGTTCTATTCATTTGTGGGATGTGGGCATTGCTGGCTGGCCAGCATTTCTTGCCCATCCCTAGTTACCCTTGAGAAGGTGATGGTGAGCTGCCTTCTTGAACCACTGCAGTCCTCCTGCTATGGGTTGACCCAAAATGCTATTACAGAGGGAACTCCAGGATTTTAACCCTGTGACAGTGAGGGAATAGCGATATATTTCCAAGTCAGGATGGTGAAAGACTTGGAAGGGAACATGGAATTGGAGGTGTTCCCATATGTCTAATGCCCTTATCCTTCTAGATGGAAGTGGTCATGGATTTGGAAGGTGCTGTCCAAGGATCTTTGGTGAATTTCTGCAGTGCATCTTGTAGATAGTATACACTGCTGCAACTGAGCATCGGTGGTGGAGGGACTGAATGCTTGTGGATGTGCCAATCAAGTGGGCTGCTTTGTCCTGGTTGATGTCAAACTTTTTGCATGTTGTTGGGGATGCACTCATCCAGGCAAGTGGGGAGTATTCCATCACACTCCTGACTTGCGCCTTGTAAATGGTGGACAGGCTTTGAGGAGTCAGGAGATGAGTTACTCACCACAGTATTCCTAGCTTCTGGCCTGCTCTTGTAGCTACTGTGTACATGTGGTGAGTCCAGTTGAGTTTCTGGTCAATGGTAACTCTAGGATGTTGATAGTGGGGGATTCAGTGATGGTAACACCATTGAATGTCAAGGAACAGTGGTTAGATTGTCTCTTATTGGTGATGATCATAGCCTGGCATTTGTGTGGCATGAATGTCACTTGCCATTTGTCAGCCCAAGCCTGGATATTGTCCAGATCTTGTTGCACTTGAACATTGACTACTTCAGTATCTAAGGAGTCACGAATGGTGCTGAACATTGTGCAATCATCAGCAAGCATCCCCACTTCTGACCTTTTATGGAGGGAAGTTTATCGATGAAGCCACTGAAGATGGTTGAGCCTCAGACACTACCCTGAGGAACACATGCTGAGATGTCCTGTAGCTGAGATGATTTACCTCTAACAACCACAACCATCTGCCTAAACCACCAGAGTTTTCCTCCAATACCCATTGATTCCAGTTTTGCGAGGGCTCCTTGATGCCACATTCAGTTGAATGCAGCTTTGATATCAAGGGCTATCACTCTCACCTCACTTCTGGGATTCAGCTCTTTTGTCCCTGTTTGAACCAAGGCTGTAATGAGATCAGGAGCTGAGTGGACCTGGCGGAACCCAAACTGGGCATCACTGAGCAGGTTCTTTCTGAGCAGTTGCTATTTGATAGCACTGTTATGGCACCTTCCACTCCTTTAGTGGCAATCAAAAGTAGAATGATGGGGCAGTAGTTGGCCAGGTTGTATTTGTCCTGGTTTTGTGTACAGGGCATACTGGGCAATTTTCCAAATTGTCAGGTAGGTATCAGTATTGTAACTGTACTGGAACTGCTTGGCTAGGGGAGCAGCACGTTCTGGAGCACAAGTCTTCAGTACTATTGCTGGAATGTTGTCAGGGCCCTTGACCTTTGCAGTATTCAGTGTCTCCAACCATTACTGGATGTCACATGGAATGAATTGAATTAGCTGAACACTGGTATCTGTAATGCTGGGGACCACAGGAGGAGGCTGAGATGGATCATCCACTCAGCACTTCTGGTTGAAGATTGCTGGGGTGCTTCAGCCTTATCTTTTGCAGTGATGTGCTGGGCTTTTCCATCATTAAGAATGGGGATATTCATGGAGCCTCCTCCTCTCATGAGTTGTTTAATTGTCCACCACCAATAACAACTGGATGGGGCAGGCGTGTAGAGTTTTGATCTAATCCGTTGATTGTGGGATCGCTTAGTTCTGTCATATCACTTGCTGCTTTCACTGTTTGGTGTGCTAGTATTCTTGTTTGGTGACTTCACCAGATTGATACCTTCATTTTCAGGTATTCCTGGTGCTGCTCCTGGTATGCCCTCCTGCACTCTCCATTTAACCAGGGTTGATCCCCTGGCTTGATGGTAATGGTTGAGTGGAGGATATGTTGGGCCATGAGGTTACAAATTGTGCTGAAGTACAATTCTGCTGCTGGTGATGGATGCCCGATCTTGAGTTGCTAGATCTGTGTGAAATCTGTCCCACTTAATACAGATAGTGCTGCACAACACGATAGAGGGTGTTCTCATTGTGAAGATGGGACTTCTTCTCCACAAGGACTGTGCAATGGTCACTCTTAGCGATACTGGCATGGACAGATGCAACCGTGTAGTCATCACGCAATCCTAGATGCGGTAATGATCATGTTATCTGTCAAGGTGAATGCACCATATATTGCTTTCTTTAGGATATACCATGTGGGTGAGCTTCCTGAAAATGAAACACTCCCTTAGCCATCACAAGTAGGGCTAGACTGCAGAAATGCCCTTCAAAGACATGGTAGCATCTCATAGAATGGCCGTGGGCCCGCAACTTAACTCCTGCACTGTAGTTTCTGAGTGGTTGCATGCAGAAGTTATTACTCTTCTCTAGTCAGATGGCCACCAGCATTAACATTTTGTGTGAAGCCACGGTGCCACATTCCTACATTCCTGATTCCCATGAGAAAGGATGCTGCCAAACTTGGAAAATAATATGAGGCAATTCCATTGAAGATGACAAGGCAAGAATATAGAAAAAAACAGCGTGCTGGAATCTGTACAGAACACAAAAAATGTTCAATATCACAATGGGTCAGGCACCATCTATGGCGAGAAAGCAAGCAAATGTTTTGAGTAGTTGTTTGCAGAACACCTCCAATCCACACATAAGCATGACCCTGACCTAGTCATTTTAACACAGTGTCCTGATCACATGCCCACTTATCCATCCTAGGCCTGCTGAAAATGCTCCATTAAATCACAGCAAAAACAGGAGCAGCAACAACTCATCTTCAGATTAGGCAGTTCTGAGGAAGGGTAACTGGATCCAAAATGTTAACTCTGATTTTTCTTCCCAGATGCTGCTGGACGTGCTGACCTTTTCCAGCAACTTTGTTTTAGTTTCTGAATATTGTAATGTACTTAAGAATATGAGACATAGAAGCAGTAATAAGTATTCAAAGTTCTCCAATCTGCTGTGTCAGTCAATAAAATCATAGTTGATCTGATTGTGAACTTAAGTCCACTTACCTGCCTGCCTCCCACCCAAACGCCTCCTATCCCACAATTTCCTGTCAATCAAAAGTCAGTCTAATTAAGGTTAGGTGCACCTGTGGTCTCACTGCCCCTTGCCATCTTGGTAACCCCTTGGTATCTGTACAAGGCCCCAAACACACCTTCCAGGGGAAGCAGCATTTTGTTTGCATTTCTTTCAATCTAGGTCACAGCATTCACTGCTCACAATTCAGTCTCCTTTACCTTGGCGAGGCCATTAAAAAACTGCTTTATGGAACATCTCTGTTCCCTCCATAGGAATGACCCTGACCTCCAGTTGTCCATTTCAGTAAACCATCTCACTATCATGCTAAGAAATAATGGGAACTGCAGATGCTGGAGAATCCAAGATAACAAAGTGTGGAGCTGGATGAACACAGCAGGCCAAGCAGCATCTTAGGAGCACAAAAGCTGACGTTTCGGGCCTAGACCCTTCATCAGAGAAGCTTTTTCTGATGAAGGGTCTAGGCCCGAAACGTTAGCTTTTGTGCTCCTAAGATGCTGCTTGGCCTGCTGTGTTCATCCAGCTCCACACTTTGTTATCACTATCATGCTAACATTTCTATTCAATGCCTGTTGTAATGTTCCAACAAAGCACAATATAAGCTTGGGGAACAACAACACTTTTCACTTAGACACTTTACAACTTTGAGGTCTCAATACTGAATTCAATGACATCAGAATCTGATTGCATCATGTCTGTTTTTTTTCATTCTTCACACACCCCTCTCCTCCAAGCCCCACCATAGCCTTCCTTGTTTTTGATCTTGCTTACTTTGCTGTTAGTATAGAAGATCCATTCTCTCCCATTCACACATAACAAGGTGTAGACCTGGATGAACACTGCAGACCAAGCAGCATCAGAGGAGCAGGAAAGCTGCTGTGTCGGGTCGAGACCCTTCTTCAGAACGGATTTCTGAAGAAGGGTCTAGGCCCGAAACGTCAGCCTTCCTGCTCCTCTAATGCTGCTAGGCCTGCTGTGTTCATCCAGCTCTACACCTTGTTATCCCACATTCTCCAGCATTTGCAGTTCCTACTATCTCTCCCATTCACACTTCTTGTTTCCACTATTAGGAATCCCTTTGTCTTTTTGCACCGGATCTCTGCCTCTCTTGAAAGTGTATAGTACATTTAAAAATTCCAATAGCTCTCCAGTCTGAAGATATACAAGACTCGAAATGTGAACCCTGTTTCTGTTTGTTGTTGCTGGCAGATCTCCTGAGTGTGTCAAGCATACTGTTTGTTTCAGATTTCCAGCATCCGCACTATTTTATCTTTATTCGACTGGTGCCACTGAGCTTGTTTTTGCCATAGATGTAGAAATCTCCCAACCAGAGTACATTACGTCCTTGCCATCCTCCGTGCTTCAGCCAAATGGTGTTAGAACATTAACATCCTAATAAAGAGTCAAATATTCCTTAAAATGTGCCAGTGTATAGTTTAATTGACGTAATTGATATAATCGCTGAGCGTTCAAAATTAGGACATTATTCTTCAGCTTAAAAGGCCAATAATCTAATTATTAAATGAAAAGAAAATGTATCAACTTGTCTTAAGTAAAATATTTTAGATATCTGATACAGCGAGATAGTGGGGCGTGTGGGTTGTTGGTGGGGTATTGTAAACAAAAAGCATGTGCGCTCATTGAGATTAGAGCAGAAACCCTTGTACAGACATGGATATCTAAGAAACTGGGTTTAAAGAATTTCGATCTCTGCACATCGAAAACCTGTCCGCCACAAAAGAAATTTTACCAGAATAAAAGAACTGGGGATCTGCAAAAACATAAAACTAGAAACTACGGGAGAAACTCGGCAGTTCTGGCACCCTCTGTGGAGGGAAAATAACGTTAAAAGTTTCGGAGAAAATAAGAACTACAGATGCTGGAGCCAGAGATAACACAACGTGGAGCTGGAGAAACACAGCAGGCCAGACAGCATCAGAGGTTGGCGTTGCGGGTCGGGACCCCTCTTCAAAAGATTTCCACACTGTGTTAAAGTTTTAGATCTAGTCACCCTTCTTCAGAACTTGAGTCTGTCATTCAATATTTTTGGATGGGATTGCCATGACAGCAAGACACCTTTGAAGCAGACTTCAGTGGAATCGCAGTGCTCGCTGCAGGCTCTAAGACCCAGATGGATCCTTCTCGCGCTGAAGTGGGTGAAAGATGCCGATAGTCGGGCAGCGAAGCGGAAACTATTTTGATGGACATTGCACTGAACCATTCAATTAAAAAGGTCGGCCGCGCGGCGTTTCGGCTAGCCAATGAATGAGAGGGGAAGGCGGGCCAGCTGGTGATCGGCTTAAGTTGAGAGGAGAGTTCGGAGCTAACACGGTCGCTGTGGGAACCGTAACAGCTGGAGTGGAACCAATGGCAGTTAACGGCGGCCAGCGCGAGACTGACTGATGGTGACAGTTGGAAACAACAGTCTAGCGGTATGTAACTGTTATATTTACTCTGCATGCTTAGATGCCGTTCACACAGAACTAAACTATCGTTGAATTCTTAGTTCATATATAGAAATACTTTGTCATCCTGCCGAATATCCGGTTTTTTAAAAATCAGTGTGCCTTTCTTTGGTAGTGTGCTGCTTCGTGAGAAAAGTATAGAATTTGCCACTCAGATAAATATATTATCATCAGTTCTCCTTAATACCATCGAACCCCAATTCATAGTTTTGAACCTCAACTGTTCTGTTGGAAGTTTTGTTTCCCATATTATCTCCGCCCCTCAAAATAAAGGATAAAACAGTTCATGAATAATAAATATCGTCTCCAACCTCCATGGTTACATTTAATTAAATATATATTATTGAAAGCTTTCAACTTTGTTTTTATTGCGGTTTGTTTTTCATTAACAGAAACGTGTGCATTTCGGATGTGTAAACGGAAAATAATTCGAATTTTTTTATATTTAACTCTGAACATGGTATTTCTTACATTAAATATGTTGTGAAGATCTAAACAAAGTAATTTTTGCTTCTTCCCTTTTTCTTGGCATCGAGATTCAAATTAGTTTTAAGACTTTAACTGTCCATCGCTATACATTTAAATTAGAATAGAGAATGAAAATAGATACGGACCTGTTGCAGAAAATACATCTGCAGAAACAGTTTTTAAAGGATCATAGGAACGTACCAGTGGCAGCAGAAACTTTTAGCTATTAAACTTGGCGGCGCGGTGGCTCAGTGGTTAGCACTTAGCACTGCAGCCTCACAGCGCTAGGGACCCGAGTTCGATTCCAGCCTCGGGTCTATGGGGAGTTTGCACATTCTCCCTGTGTCTGCGTGGGTTTCCTCCGGGTGCTCCGGTTTCCTCTCACAGTCCAAAGATGTGCAGGCTAGGTGGATAGGCCATGCTAAATTGCTCGTAGTGTTCACGGGTGTGAGTGTTATAGGGGGATGGGGATGGGGATGGGTCTGGGTGGGATGCTTCAAGGGGGCGGTGTGGACTTGTTGGACCGAAGGGCCTGTTTCCACACTGTGGGGAATCAAGTTGAAAAAAATGTTATGGTCATTCGTTATTGACTAGAAGCTGTTATGGTTGTGAAAGGTACAGTAACAACTTGCTCTTTCTCCTGCATTCTTCCGTAACCTGCTCAAATGTTATCACAGTAATAACGGAGCTAATGGTGCAGTTTGTGCAGCAACTTGAGATCAGGAGCAGATGTGCTTAAATGCCAATGTGCAAATTTTATTGAAGAAGTTGTGTTGTCCACAGTAAGCTTTTCATAAATGATTTTTTTAAAATCTGCATCACCATTGATATGCAAATATTCTTAAAACAGAATTTCAAGTGTGTTGATTACACTTGTGTTTAAGAAGCTGATAAAGTGAAAAGTATATGAGATTCCTGTCCAACAAATTCTTGGCTATCCCCAAATAGTTTGAGATCTAAAGAGCATAATCTCAGGTCATCATAAGAGGTCATCCAGTTAAGATAGAGATTAAGGAGGATTTCTTTTCTCTGAGGATGGTGGAACTCTGGACTTCTTTACCATAGAAGACTTATGAGGCTGGGTTATTAAATATGTTCAAGGCTGAGATTAACAGATCTGTTGTCAGTAAGGGAATCAAGATTTATGGGAATAAGGCAGGTCTGTGTGGGTTGTCTTCGGGTGTTCTGGTTTCCCCCCACAGTCCAAAGATGTGCAGGCTAGTTAGATTGGCCATGCTAAATTGCCTGTAGTGTTCAAGGATGTATAGGTTAGGTGGGTTATAGGGGAATGGGTCTGGGAGGGATGTCTGAGGATTGATGTGGACCTGTAGGGCCAAAGGGCCTGTTTCCACACTGTGGGGATTCTATAAAGAAACAAAGTAGAGCTGAGATAATTGAATGACAGAGCTGACTCATTGGGCTGAGTGGCCTACTACTGCTCCAGTGAATGAGCTATTTTCTATTACACAACTCTAAAGCAGATGGGACTTGAACCTCAATCTTCTGAATCAGTGGTAGGGATACTATGACTTTGCTGCACAAGCTACTTGCTCCAACATCTTAGAAATATTGCTAATCAGCCTATTAAGACATGTCATGACACAAATCTGGAATAGGTGGGACTTGAACCCAGGCCTCTTGACCCAGAGATAGGGATACTACCACTGCACCATTGGAGCCTCTTAGATATTTTCTAATCAGTCTGTTCAGAGTTCTTCTGAATAGTGTTGTATTTGGGACTCCTGTGGCAGGTCTGAGCCTCCAGTCTCAGTGAGAGAAATACTTCCACCTTGTACAGGAATTCCTTTACTGGAGCCCCTTAACATTTTTATTTAAAATTTATCACACTGCATAATTTAAATGTTTGCTTCCCAGAGTCACTGTTTACTATTTCTTATACTGGGGGGTCATGATCTGCCTTCCTTGCTTCAGGACCCTAACATCAGAAGCATAGATATTTTCTGATCAACTTCTTCAGAGTTGTTACTACACACTCCTGGAACAATTGGGACTCAAATCCAGGCCTCTTAGCCCAGAAGTAGGGACAGTATCACTGCATGACAACAGCCCCTTTTTTACAGGTATATGTTCTATAAGTTGATTCTTTACTCAGAAAGTGGTAGGGACGGGAAATGCATTGTCAGAGCGGGTAGTGGAGTCAGCTTCATTAGGGTCATTTAAGCAGCTATTAGATAGGCATATAGATGATAGTATAAGGTAGGGATGGAGATTGGATAGACCTTAAGTTTAGGTTAAAGGTTTGGCACAACAGCATGGGCTGGAGGTCTATTCTGAGCTGTACTGTTCTATGTTCTATGTTTTATAACAAACAATGCTTTTATGTATCTAGTTTCTTTACCACCGTGTTACTTTTCTAAACTTTCTCCCCTACCTCTAAATCGTCTGTGTTTCAAAATAAATTACCAGTTTGCATGCAAAGCCAGTCAGGGTAGTGCAAAGACAATAAAAATGAGGGGAAGGTATAGAGAGAGAGGGTGGGAATTATGTCAGAATAGAATTTTAGGGGGAAATAAGGCATTTTACACCCTCACTCCACCCCTTCTGCAGTGCCCACCTCTCTTTTAAGCCATCAAAAGTGTTTACTAGAACCACGTGGATAGTTTCCTAATCAACGTGTTGAGAGATATTATGAAACATTTCTGCAGCAAGCGACAGGCAGACAGTAACATTAAGGAAATTGTCAACACTGGATACCCAGGGCTTAAAATGGTAGAAGCCCCAGAGAAGTTAAGAATGTACAAGGGGACACTTAGAAAGGAAACTGGGAGAGCAAAAAAGTTTGAAAGGATATTGACAGGTAAAATAAGGGACAATTTTAGAAGTACATTGAGTAAAGGATATTGAGAGAAAGAGTGGGGCCCATTAAGGAGCATAGTGGTAATTTGTGCATGGAACCAAAGATGTAGGTAGGGTTCTAAATAAATACTTTGTGTCAGTATTCGCTGGTGAGATGGACAACAGGGTAACAAAAGATAATAAAGTGTGAAGCTGGATGAACACAGCAGGCCAAGCAGCATCTCAGGAGCACAAAAGTTGACGTTTCGGGCCTAGATCCTTCATCAGGGTAACAAAATCAAGGTGCAAGACTGAGATATAATTAAAGAAATTAGCATAGGCAGAGAGAAAATTGTGAGTGGTCTGGAAGATTTAAAAGTAGATAAATCTCCAGGGCTTGATGAAATGTATCTGTCTGTTAAGTGAAGCGAGGCTGGAAATAGCAGATGGGCTGGCGATAATTTTCAATTCTCTTGCTACAGAATAGGTGCCTGAGGACTGGAGGACATCTGATGTGGTACCATTATTCAAGAAGGAAAGAAGTGATAAAGTGGGAAACTACAGGCTAGTCAGTATAACCTCAGTGGTAGGGAAACTATTGAAAGAAATTCTGAGGGACAATTAGTCTGCACTTGGACAGGCAGGGATTAATCAAGAACAGTCGGCATGGTTTTGTTAAGGTGAAGTCATGTCTGATCAACATGATTGAATTTTGAGACGAGGTAACCAGGTGTGTAGATGACGGCAACGCATTTGACATAATCTCCTTGGACTTCAGCAAGTCTTTTGATAAGGTCCTGCATGGCAAAAGCAAGAACCCATATGATCCAAGAAAATTTGTCGAATTGGATCAAGAATTAGCTGATGGCAGGAAGCTGAAGGTAACCGTCAAGAAATATTTTGGTGACTGGAAGCCTGTGTCTGGTGGGGCTCAGCAGAAATCAGTGTTGTGCACCTTGCTGCATGTGGTACATGTAAATGATTTAGACTTAAATGTATGAGAGTTGGTCAGTCAGTTCGTGAAAGGTAATTGTTGGGGTAGTGAATAATGAGGTGGATAGCCTCCCTGACCGATTGAAAGAGCTTAAAATTTGTTGGACAGTTGCTACGGCTGAGACCCTTTTGCTCTTGAATTCTGACTCTCGTGAACTGTCTCTTTCACAGTGACACTGTCCTGTCCCTGAACAGAGACCAAGTCAGATGAGTCAACCCTGAAACATATAACCAGTTACTAGTTCAAAGAATGCAAGTAATTTTCCTCTTCCTTGATTGCAATGTCTGTAGTTCAGCCTCCAGCTCACAAACTCTGAATCAAAACTGCTCAAACTTCAAACATGTACCACAGACCTGTTTTCTCTTTACCAAATTGGCATCCAGGATCTCCCACATGCTACAGCTGTGGACACCTCACCTGTGATGCCATTATTTACATGCTGTCAGGAACTACTTAGTTATTTTATTCAATTACATATTCAGTTATGTTTTTATATGTTGTATTAACATTGCTACCAGTTGCTATATTATGCTAAACCTTAGGAATAAAATAAATCTGAGTCACTGAAAATACAGAAAAGGAAATGCTGGATGTCTTAAAATGAATTAAGGTAGATAATTCCCCAGGACCTGATCAAGCGTATCCCAGAAAATTGTGACAGGCTAAGGAAGAAATAGTGTGGCCCCCAGCAGAGATATTTGTACAGAGATATTCAGCATAGGCAAGGTGCTGAGAGACTGGAGGGTGGCTAATGTTGTACCATTATTTAAGAAGCGCTACAAGGAAAAGCCAGGGAACTTTTAGTGATTGGAACGAAGGCTAGATGGATCTCATTGATAGTGATTAGAGCTGTTAACCTGGGCTAATCAAAAAACCCTGACTGACAGATATAATACGGGATTCAGAGTCTCCTCACTTCAGACACTGACTCTGAGCTGGCTGGCCACAGCTAGTGTATCATATACATGTGAATGAAGAATGACTTGGTGATGAGATACCAGCCTCTGTGCAGTTAATTTGGAAGTGATGAGAGAAAACAGTACATTCCTGAAGAAATTTCATTTGTAACAGTCGTCTTTGAGTTGGGGTAAACATTTCTGGCATCATTCCTTAATTTGGCACGCTTGACTCATTTGATCTGCTGTCAAAGATTGGGCCCAGTATGTAGAAAGAATGTGTTACATTTCCCAGGCAATGAGGCAGATGAAAAGTAATGAGCAATTCTTCTGATTATTTGCAGGCCTGCGGCATTTTCAGCTGTCAGGAGCCTCACTTTCCCTGATGCACCAGATGCTAAAACCTTTCATGAGTTGATTGATTTAGTTAAGGAATAGTTAAGGAATTTAAGGAATATTACAGCCTCAAGCCTTGTCTAATTCTAAAACACTATTGGTTTGTTTGGCTAATCAACAGCCAGGGGAATGTGTATCGGGATTTTTGATGAAGTTAAGATGACTGGCAGAGTCATGTGATTTCTGAATGAGTTGCTAATGGGGAGAAGACTCCATACCAAGTTAAGCCTGATATTCCTTGATCTGGGGGTGAGGGCGAAACAGCAACAGGAACACCAATGCCAGTGATATGCCTACTCTTAGTGAGAGAGACAATTTACTTCAGGGGATGAAGTTTGGTGTCAAAACCACAGAAATGGCCCTGCAAGGATACAAGGTGAGGTTGATGTGAGATCAGGTCCCATGACATACAAAATTTGGGTAGCTGAGAAGATCCTGAACCAACATGTGGGTAACGTGAAAGCTGCTACCTCACAAATGGAGCAGGAGCAAAACATACTTGGCCCCTCAGAACAGCCAGAAAGGCTATCAGAAACTATCCATGTAGTACCGAAGAAACGTCTGAGTCTGAGAATAACCCGACCTCAGTAAGTGGAGGAAACTCTCCCAAGACAGTCTGGGCATGAGAGATGGGCTGCAGTCTGGTACATGCTGCCCATGCCCAAGTCAGAGCCAGAGGAACCAGACCTGTGATGAAAACAAAGCAGGAGAAGCACCAAGAAAAAGAACAGGCCTACGTCTCTGGACTTATTGGGGGAGGGACGTAGTGATTAGAACAAGGGCTAGGTGGATCTCAGTGACTATGAGATCCTTAACTGAGATTGGGCCAATCAGGGATCCCTGACTATCACATAAAAATAGAAGATTCAGAGAGTGTCCATCCTAGGGACTGGCTGGTTAGAGTCTATGTATTTTAAACATGTGAATAAAGGGTGACTTGATGACGAGATGCTGGCCTTTGTGCAGTTAATTCAGAACTGCAAATTAGCGTGCCTGACATGAGTGATAGGTAAGTTGTTGTACTGCATACAATTCTGGTCACCCTGCTGAAGGAAGGATGTTATTAAACTGGAAAGCGTACAAAAAATATTTACAAGGATGTAACCAAAACTGGAGGGTTTGAGTCATAGGGCAACGTTGGTTAGGCTGGGACTTTTTTCCCTGGAGTGGAGGAGGTTGAGGGGTGACTTACAGAGGTTTATAAAATCTTGAGGGGCATAGATAAGGAGAATAGCCAAGGTCTTTTTGCCAGGGTAGGGAAATTCTAAACTAGAGGACATAGATTTAAATGAAAGGATTTGGTCCAGATGTGATCTTATCAAAACCCTGTACAATTGTAACAAGGCTTCTTTATTCCTGTACTCTGTTTCCTTTGTAATGAAGGCCAACATTCCAGTTGCCTTCCTAAATGCTTGGTTGCCTGCATGCTAACTTTCTGTGCACTTTGCATGGACATACCTAATTTTCTTTGAACATCAAATTTCACAAGTTTCAGAAAATATTTTGCTTCCTATTCTGAGACAGAACAAGCTGCTGTGAAGATTACTGGCCCATATAGGGTCATGAATATAGGACCAAGTGGCTGGCAGCTTATCCTTGTGAGTACTTGAAATGCTGAAATCATAGCACAACTATATTTGTAGCTGTTCATTCAACTTAAGACGGGAACAGCAAATTAACAACTTTAGTCTATATTCTCTAGAATATTATTCAATCGTGCAACATGCAAAACTTCTTGCTGAGTTCTTAACAGTTCTTCATTTTCTTTTCTGACTAGGGTCACCTGAACTTTAGAGATTCCTGCTGAAAGCACAAACCTCAGAGGAGGACCATTCCTCTGAGGATGCAGTGAAAGGCACTCCACTTTTTAGAGACACCAGCTTTAACTTTGGCATTTCCTACAGTATATAGTTAGTGAATTAGAAATCTATACATGATGAAGCTCTCAGCACCAGTGGCAGAGCCAGCAGAGGACCTCGTCTGATGGTAAGGTCCTTTCCAGTTCTGCTGAGAATAGGCTTTGGAATTCCTTACTTCAATCAATCATGAAAAAATCATGGTGTTGAGAAGTATACCAAAGCATTTCACCACTATGGCAAAGAGTGCAAGAGCCCCAACAAGCCACCATGGTACTATCTCACATGCTATCATCAATTTGCAATCTGCCGTGGGCAGAATGATCATCTCTAGGAATTTTGCATCTAAACCTTTGCAATAAGAATCCACGATAACACATTTTATTGTTCTTGCTGCAGACCTAATTCTCGAGTTTATATTAGAGAAGATAATGAATCAAGTGGATAAGGATTTGAACAGGACACCTCACCCCCATCCCAGGCCCCAAGAAAACCGTCCACATTAAACAGATGTTCATCTGCACATCTGCTAGTGTGGTATACTGTATCCGCTGTTCCCGATGTGGCCTCCTCTACATCGTAAAACCAAGCGGAGGCTTGGAAACCGCTTTATGAAACACCTATGCTCGGTTCGCGACAAACGACTGCACCTCCCAGTCATGAACCACTTCAACTCCCTCTCCCACTCCTCAAATGACATATCCATCCTGGGCAGCCTCCAGTGCCACAACGATGCCACCCGAGGTTGAAGGAACAACACCTCATATTTTGATTGGGAACCCTACAGCCCAATGGTATCAACATGGACTTCACAAGCTTCAAAATCTCCCCGCCCCTGTCCGCATCCCAAAACCAGCCCAGCTCGTCCCTGCCTCCTTGACCTGTCCATCTTCTCTTGACTGACCAACCCCCATCCTATCTCCCCACCTACACTCACCTTTACTGGTTTCATCCCCGCCTCTTTGACCTGTCCGTCTCCTCTCCGCCTATCTGCTCCTTTATCCATCTTCCATCCACCTCCCCTCGCTCTCTATTTAGTTCAGAATCCCCTTCCCCTCCCCCATTTCTGAGGAAGGGTCCAGACTCGAAGCATCAGCTTTCCTGTTCCTCTGATGCTGCTTGGCCTGCTGTGTTCATCCAGCTCTACACCTTTTTATCTCAAGATTCTCCAGCATCGGCAGTTCCTACTATCTCTGAATCATCTTCTAAAGACTGCTCTCCTGCAAATTCCTGGAAGTGATTATCTCTGAGAGCAAATGTGCACTGATGGGGGTGGTATGTGTTGATTTCTCTCTGGCTTTCAGTATACTTGCATTTTCACTCTTCGCCAAGTTACAGCAACCTGCAGCCACACCTTCTCAGGTTCAAGTACTCAGAAGTCACTGACCATAAGTATCTCAAGGGCTTTTACATTAGAACAGCAGCCTTCCACCACCTCTGTGCAGGCACTGTGTTTGTGCAGCAGTTAGGAAACTTTAAAGTAGAGCATTATAGATTACTCACCTGGTTGAGCATTGAATGAATGATTATTTCTCAACGTAATGCAAGTGAACACCCACTGTGAAAGATTTCTGTACGGTTTCCCTCTATCTAATACTTAGAAAATAAGTGTTGTTCCATTCCATAGCAGAAAATTGGAATCTTAGATTGCCATAGTATAGAAGTGAGCATTGAGTTGATAAAATCTGTGCTGGTGTTTTCTGAATTGATCACAGTGAATTTTCTTCCTTGTGGTTTTTGCTACTTTTTAAGAAACTGTCTAATTCCACTTTTGAGAGAACTTATGTGTTCAATTAAACTTAATGATTTTACATTGAGGTAGGAATTGGTATCTGCTAGCACTGTACAGTCTCTTAGTTTTGATGAAGCAATTCATCCTGCATGCATCAGGACAGACGCAAGAAACCAAATGTTAAGGGGAGCAAAGTTAGTACTGCCTGACAATGCTAATAGTTGGCTATTTGTCTCTATTTAATTGAGGTGTTGCCACAAAGATTGCACCAGGGAGCTATTGCTCCCCCTCTTTTTACAGTCTTGACCATTTTAAGAATATCACTTGGGCTGACAAAGTACTTTACTTATGTTTGACTTAAATTACAAATATTCAAAACATACCCTTTCCAGGCAAAAGGAATTTATCCAGGCATTGCTTTATTTATAATGGAAAAAAAATGGGATCAATAATTTCCTGGTGCAGCCTCTACGGCAATATTTAGACTAACCAAAGTCCACCTGCTAACCAATCAGCATCCTTCTCTCACAAAGCATAGTTTTCCCTCCAAAAATTGGTATTCTTGCATCTGTCCAAATGATTGCAAGATGAAAAGCTTTTATGGTAAGTCTTGTTTTACAGCAATTATAAAAAAACTGGAGTGGTTTCTTTGCTCATCCTAGAGTAACTTGCCACTGTCATTGTGGGCACAAGGGAAGGTACACAATTTATGATCTGCCATTCAATTACTACTCTTTTCTCATGCACTATAAGGCATTGCAACTTTTGAGAGTTGGCATTCTTGCATCTGTCCTGATAAAGGCATGATGATAATCTTTAACAATGTATCTCTCTTTTCAGCAACAATCAGAAATGCAGGATTAAAACAGTTTGGGGAATTCTAGCTCTAGCCTTTTACAGCAAGAGTACTTAGAGTTTTTAATTCCTGGACCTCATCTAAATACTCTGAAACTCACTCCTACCCAAATTAGCGTGAATTATATCACTGTCAACAGGCAGGAGCCACAGTCATCAGTGCTGACAGATGGAAATCAAAATTAATGGGTGAAGGTTTAATGTGAGGAAATCCAAGAGACAGCCTCCAGAAAGTTGACTTAAGAATTTTTGGGATGAATGATGAGGTTGCTGTGTGGATATGGTGAGGCAGTATGTATAAATTTGACAATCAAAGGGAGGAGGAGTTCGCTGGACTTAGAGACAGAAGGTATTCTCGGTGACCACACGAACATTCATATTCGTCCCAGGCCACAAAAGATCTTGAAAATGTTTTTTACAAAAAGAGCTGGGTCATTCACTGTATGATGCCTGCATGGTTTTGAGACTTCATCATCATCATCATCATCATGTGCGCTCTGCTCAAAGGCAGATCTTTGCCTCATTGTAATTTTTCCATGCGTCTCTGTGCCGTGCCAATTTGCATTTGCCAATAACTTTCTTAAACTTGTTTTGAGACAGCATAAATGGACCCATAATGAAAAGAATTTGTACTTTTCAATAGCATATGACACTGCCTTTTAAATTAGATCCTCATTCCTCTGTGGTGGGCTGTTTTATCATTGCTATGTTAGACTTTGGTGGGATGTGAAACACAGCAGGAAACCCTGAAGAAGGGTCTAGGCCTGAAACTGCTCCTCTGATGTTGCTCGGCCTGCTATGTTCATCCAGCTCTACACCGTGTAATGTCTCTAAGAAACTCTGTCGTCTTGCCCTATGCATATTGAGTGAGTCAAGTTAACACTCGCTGAAGGGCTCGTAACAGAGAATTTTACTTTGCAACCATCCTGTCTGCGATCTCCCCTTTAATTTTTTAATTTGTCTTTTCTTATCATGGTTTATCCAACCATTTGGCAGAATTTTTGTTTGATTACTTGATCATAAATAATCCTGTCAGTCTTAATTGCTACACTTTTGATTAAAATTATTCAAATTCTTAAATCTTGCTTCATGACAAACTCATCTCCGGCAGCATCCTGATGAAGCTGAACTGCATGTGACCCACTTCCTGCAGGCCAGCTTTGTTGAAAGCCAGATGAACATCTCCATCAACAGTGGCACAGCATAGAATGCTCATGCGACTATCTTCAACAGGAAAAATTGAAGGGGTGATTATTTTAGGCTTTCCACTGAAATCTCTGCCATCACAGAAACCAGTATAGAGACAATTCAATTCATTTCACATCCATCAATAAATGGGCAAAGTAAACTGGGTGTGAAGGTCTATGTTGTACAACTATCTGTGGCTCAAGCCAATCTGTTCCAACATAGCTTCAACCCTATTACCTGCCACACAATCTGGAGAATTGCTGAGGTATGTTCTGCCAATAAAAGAGTGACATACAATCTGGGTGATTATTGTCCTCACAGTGCTATTAAGCAGTGCTTACCAATTTTCTCACCAACACTCAGTTTCATTTTGGTATATGCAGCCTTGATCCAAACTAGGCACAAGATCTGAATTCCAACGTTGAAGCTCTCATCATCAATGCAGCATTTGATTTGAGTGTGGCATCACGGTACCCAAGTAAAGTTCAAATGAGTAGAATCAGGTGGAAAATTCACCAGCTCAGGCCTAGAAAATCATTGCGAAGTATCTCAAAGCAATTTCTAATTCTAAATATCTTCAGTTGTTTCATCAGTCATCATAAAGCCAAAAGTTAGCTGGTGATTGCAGTTTCCAGCTCCAAACTCAAATCTGTAGGTAACAAAGAATGAGTGTCTATGTGCAGAAAACTTGAACTACATCAATGTCTGGGTGATAATAATCAGTACGTTCACATCACACAAGTGTCAATTAACATCTGTCCTTCAAAATGTTGCCTTACAGAGATGTTTGTCAATGGTTGCATCAAAGAGTAGTAACAGGTTATGTCAAAAAAGCAGGAAGAAAGGAAGCAGAAGAATTTGGAAGCCCAGTATTTTTCAGCACAACATTATAGGATACTGCATAAACAAGCTTACTTGGCTCATTGTACATCTGGTTATTCTTTGGACAAGTTATCAATTCATTCCATTCCTCTACTCCTTCTCTGTAGCTGCAATTGTTTACACAGTCAACTATTTATTCAAATTTCATGTTAAACAGTACTAATTAATCTGCTTCCACCTTTTACACTCCTCTTTTACCTCTAGCTGTTTTGCCAATTACCTTGAATCAGGGTCCTGTAGTTATTGAACCTCCTGACAGTGTGGACTTGGAAGCAGCTATGAAACCACACTGTAAACTAAAGTCCAAAATTTGATACAGCTCAATAATTTAAAACCGGCCATGATAATTGCATGACTTCTCATAATATAATGTTCAAACCTTAGTGCTTTTGACAAGGCCCGTTGGCCTTCTTAATATAGTTGTTGAGACCTTTCAGATGTGTATGGTGAATGGCATCTCAGTCCATGACTCTGTGATGGTCAGGCTATTAATTGCCACTATTGCTTGGAGACATGGTAAAGGAACATGTTGATATCCTGCAATAGGGTAACATGCTCCTATTGCATTTCTGACACTCCCTTAAGGCTGAAGCTCGTAACAATTCTACTAAAATGCAGCAATGCACATTGAAGATTAATGGATTCTTTAAAGTTCCAGTCTATTTGTTTCACTAAACTCTTCTGGATAGAAGCCACCCCGAAGGGTCTAGGCCCGAAACGTCAGCTTTTGTGCTCCTAAGATGCAGCTTGGCCTGCTGTGTTCATCCAGCTCCAGACTTTGTTATCCATCCAAAATAAATATCAGTTTCTCAATGTAGTCATTTAACTTCCACTAAAAGCTACATATCTTGCTAAAAAGGATTTCTGTTGTGAGATCCCATCACACAGCCTAGACAAGGTGGTGTTGATGCCTCAAGGGATGCACACTGCTGGAAGCTGAGTTTTTTTGTATTGTCAATCATAGTAGTGAAATTCCTTGATAGAATTTCTCTTCTCCCAGTTATTTGTGTGTTATGGATAGTTTTTCTTTCCCATGATTGAGCCCTTGGAGTTCTCAGTTTTCTGGAACAGCGCTAGGAGAAGACTTGTCCCTTCCACATGAGCTTTATTCTGTACTTTCCTACATTCACTACTTACTGTTGCCCATTGATGGACAGTGATTCACCATATCTCACTCCTTTTCAGTCGCTGTCTAATCCATGCAGGGTACCAGTGACTAAGCAGGTACCTGGGAGAGATGGTGTGCACGATAGTGATGGTTTTTTTACTTACATGAAAGTAGCATTCAGAACAAAATTAACTAACAACAGAAATAGAGGTTATTAAATGTGATCTTAAAGCTGATACAGAGACATGGTTACAAGGAGGTCAATGTTTGATTCAAAATATTCAAGGCTGTGTGACTTTTTGAAAGGACAAACAGAAAGGAAACGTTGGTGGGACAGCTTTGTTAGTGGTGTGCTTTAAGTGTAATTGCAAGAAATGGTCTTGGATCAGAGGATGTAAAATCAGTATATGAAGGTAAGAAATAACAAAGCAAGAAAAAGATACTGATGAGTATAGTCAATATGCTCCCTAATAGTAGCTATATTGTAGGACAGAGAATAAATCAGATGATAATAAGGGCACATTAAAATGATATTCAAAACATATTCAATGAATTGGTGATCATTTTCCAAAATCCTAAAGACTGAAACCTGACAAATTTAACCCCACAGTTTAAAAGAGGAAGAAGAGGAAAAGAAAAACAAAATTACACACAAGTCAGCCTAACATCAGTATTGGGAAAAGTTTGAGAGTCTAATGTAAAAGACAAGATAACAGAATGTTTGGAAATCATCAACAGGATTAGATAAAAGCAGCATGGGTTTATGAAAGAGAAATCGTGCTTAACTGGAATTTTTTGAGCATACAGCAAGTAGACTCTACAACTGTAGTGTCTCCCACCCGCCCTCCTCCTCTAACCTAGTTAATAAGGTAAGGTTCATTCTAAACTTTCTCTATTGAACATAAGTTTGTTATTAATTTGTTATTATTACTTGAAGTAAGCTTTCTGCTTTAGTATTGAGTGGGTGTTCAGATAAGTGGGGTATGGATGCTAGGGCAGTTGCTTGCTCCTCCTGCAGAATGTGGCAGTTGGGAGATGTGGCACACGTCTCCGCTGGCTACATCTGCGGGAAGTGCACCCAGCTACAGCTCCTTGAAAACCGTGTTAGGGAAATGGAGCTGGAGCTGGATGAACTACGGATCATTCGGGAGGCAGAGGGGGTAATTGAGAGGAGTTATCGGGAGTTGGTCACTCCTAAGGCTCAGGACGAGGATAGATGGGTTACAGTTAGGGGGAGGAAAGGGGACAGACAGACAGTGCAGAGATCCCCTGTGGGCATTCCCCTCAGCAATAAGTATACCGTTTTGGATACTGCTGGGGGGGATGACCTACCAGAGGAAAGCCATAGTAGTCAGTTCTCTGGCACTGAGCCTGACACTGTGGCAAAGAAGGGAAGGGGGCAGAATAGAAAAGTACTCGTGGTAGGGGACTCGATAGTTAGGGGAATCGACAGGAGATTTTGTGGGCAAGATCGGGATTCCCGGAAGGTATGTTGCCTCCCTGGTGCCAGGGTCCGGGACGTCTCCGATCGGGTGTATAAAGTTCTAAAAGGGGAGGGCGAACAGCCAGAAATCGTGTTACATATTGGCACAAATGATATAGCCAGAAATAGGTTTGAGGATATAAAAAGTGATTTCAGGGAGTTAGGATGGAAGCTGCAGAGCAGGACGAACAGAGTAGTGTTCTCTGGTTTACTACCGGTGCCACGAGATAGCGAGGTGAGGAACAGGGAGCGGGCGCAGCTGAACACGTGGCTACGCAGCTGGTGTAGGAGGGAGGGCTTCAGATATGTTGATAATTGGGATGCCTTCTGGGGAAGGTGGGACCTGTACAAGAAGGACAGGTTGCATCTGAACTGGAAGGGGACCAATGTCCTGGGTGGAAGGTTTGCTCGAGTAGTTCGAGAGGGTTTAAACTAGTATGGCAGGGGGGTGGGAACCTGAGCTGTATACCAGAGGTGAGCGTTGATGCAGGTGAGGCAGTAGCAAGAGGTAGACCAGCTAGTGGGAAGGATTTTCCTGGGAAGGAACCAAGGGATCGGTTAAAGTGTGTTTGCTTTAATGCAAGGAGTATCAGGAATAAAAGTGATGAACTTAGAGCGTGGATCAGTACCTGGTGCTATGATGTTGTGGCCATAACAGAGACATGGGTTTCTCATGGGCAGGAATGGTTGCTGGATGTTCCAGGGTTTAGAACATTTAAAAAGAATAGGGAGGGGGGAAAAAGAGGAGGGGGTGTAGCACTACTAATCAGAGAGGGTATCACAGCTACAGAAGCTTCCTTTGTCGAGGAAGATCTGCCTACTGAGTCAGTATGGGTGGAAATTAGGAACAGCAAGGGAGTAGTCACCTCGTTAGGGGTTTACTACAGGCCCCCCAATAGCGGCAGGGAGATTGAAGAAAGCATAGGTCGACAGATTTTGGAAAAGTGTGGACGTAGTAGGGTTGTTGTAATGGGTCACTTTAACTTTCCTAATATTGATTGGAACCTCCTTCGAGCAGAAGATTTGAATGGAGCTGTTTTTGTAAGGTGTGTTCAGGAGGGTTTCCTAACGCAGTACGTTGACAGGCCGACTAGGGGAGAGGCCATTCTAGACTTGGTGCTCGGAAACGAGCCGGGGCAGGTATCAGATCTTGTGGTGGGAGAGCATTTTGGTGATAGTGACCATAACTGCCTCACATTCTACATAGCTATGGAGAAGGAGAGGATTAGGCAGAATGGGAGGATATTTAATTGGGGAAGAGGAAACTATGATGCGATTAGACATGAGTTAGGAAGCATGGACTGGGAGCAGTTGTTCCATGGTAAGGGAACTATAGACATGTGGAGACGGTTTAAGGAACAGTTGTTGGGAGTGATGAGTAAATATGTCCCTCTGAGACAGGCAAGAAGGGGTAAGATAAAGGAACCTTGGATGACGAGAGCGGTGGAGCTTCTAGTGAAAAGGAAGAAGGTAGCTTACATAAGGTGGAGGAAGCTAGGGTCAAGTTCAGCTAGAGAGGATTACATGCAGGCAAGGAAGGAGCTCAAAAATGGTCTGAGGAGAGCCAGGAGGGGGCACGAGAAAGGCTTGGCAGAAGGAATCCGGGAAAACACAAAGGCATTTTACACTTACGTGAGGAATAAGACAATGGTCAAAGAAAGAGTAGGGCCGATCAGGGATAGCATAGGAAACTTGTGTGTGGAGCCTGAGGAGGTAGGGGAAGCCCTAAATGAGTTTTTTGCTTCTGTCTTTACGAAAGAAACCAACTTTGTAGTGAATGAAACCTTTGAAGAGCAGGTGTGCATGCTGGAATGGATAGAGATAGACGACGCTGATGTGCTGAAAATTTTGTCAAACATTAAGATTGACAAGTCGCCAGGCCCGGATCAGATTTGTCCTCGGCTGCTTTGGGAAGCGAGAAATGCAATTGCTTCGCCACTTGCGAAGATCTTTGCATCCTCGCTCTCCACTGGAGTCGTACCTGAGGACTGGAGAGAGGCAAATGTAATTCCTCTCTTCAAGAAAGGAAATAGGGAAATCCCCGGCAATTATAGACCGGTAAATCTCACGTCTGTCGTCTGCAAGGTGTTAGAAAGGATTCTGAGGGATAAGATTTATGACCATCTGGAAGAGCATGGCTTGATCAAATACAGTCAACACGGCTTTGTGAGGGGTAGGTCATGCCTTACAAACCTTATCGAGTTTTTTGAGGATGTGACTAGAAAAGTTGATGAGGGTCGAGCTGTGGATGTGGTGTATATGGACTTCAGTAAGGCATTTGATAAGGTTCCCCATGGTAGGCTCATTCAGAAGGTCAGGAGGAATGGGATACAGGGGAACTTAGCTGCTTGGATACAGAATTGGCTGGCCAACAGAAGACAGCGAGTGGTAGTAGAAGGAAAATATTCTGCCTGGAAGTCAGTGGTGAGTGGAGTTCCACAGGGCTCTGTCCTTGGGCCTCTACTGTTTGTAATTTTTATTAATGACTTGGACGAGGGAATTGAAGGATGGGTCAGCAAGTTTGCAGACGACACAAAGGTCGGAGGTGTCGTTGACAGTGTAGAGGGCTGTTGTAGGCTGCAGCGGGACATTGACAGGATGCAGAGATGGGCTGAGAGGTGGCAGATGGAGTTCAACCTGGATAAATGCGAGGTGATGCATTTTGGAAGGTCGAATTTGAAAGCTGAGTACAGGATTAAAGATAGGATTCTTGGCAGCGTGGAGGAACAGAGGGATCTTGGTGTGCAGATACATAGATCCCTTAAAATGGCCACCCAAGTGGACAGGGTTGTTAAGAAAGCATATGGTGTTTTGGCTTTCATTAACAGGGGGATTGAGTTTGAGTCGTGAGATCTTGTTGCAGCTCTATAAAACTTTGGTTAGACCGCACTTGGAATACTGCGTCCAGTTCTGGGCGCCCTATTATAGGAAAGATGTGGATGCTTTGGAGAGGGTTCAGAGGAGGTTTACCAGGATGCTGCCTGGACTGGAGGGCTTATCTTATGAAGAGAGGTTGACTGAGCTCGGTCTCTTTTCATTGGAGAAAAGGAGGAGGAGAGGGGACCTAATTGAGGTATACAAGATAATGAGAGGCATAGATAGAGTTGATAGCCAGAGACTATTTCCCAGGGCAGAAATGGCTAGCACGAGGGGTCATAGTTTGAAGCTGGTTGGTGGAAAGTATAGAGGGGATGTCAGAGGCAGGTTCTTTACGCAGAGAGTTGTGAGAGCATGGAATGCGTTGCCAGCAGCAGTTGTGGAAGCAAGGTCATTGGGGTCATTTAAGAGACTGCTGGACATGTATATGGTCACAGAAATTTGAGGGTGCATACATGAGGATCAATGGTCGGCACAACATTGTGGGCTGAAGGGCCTGTTCTGTGCTGTATTGTTCTATGTTCTATGTTCTATGTTCTAGAATGCATAAGGAAGAACCAGTAGATGTAATGTATTTGGATTTCAAGAAAGTTTTTGATAAAGTCCATATAAGAGATTTGTGGAAAAATTGAAGCACATTGATTGGAGGTAATACATTTACCTTGAGTGAAAAATGGTTGACATACCAGAAATGTAGAGTGAGAATAAATGGGTCATTTTCTCAGATTCAGATGGTGACTGGTAGCATTGTAGGGATCAGTGCTTGGGCCCCAGCCTTTAACAATAAACTTACATAAATGACTTGAATGAGGAAACCAAATGTCAACCCAAAACTAGATTCTGAGTTATGAGTTTAGTGATTGTAATGAGGTTAGTCAGGTGGACCACACAGAGTATGTGTTTCCTGATTGGGTCTGCTAATCTGGTCCAAACAAGAAGACATGGTTGACAGATTAAAAAAAGGAGAATCAGACACTTCTGGGAACTGCCTCTGAGGGAGCTGGACCATTGACAATGACTTTCCACGAGTAAATAAAAGAGGATATGATGACGGGATACCGGCCTCTGCAGACATTATTTCAGTGGTGACAACTGTAAAGCACGGTCCTGAAGAAATTCACTCATAACAGTCTTCTTGGAGTTAGGATAAGCATTTCTTGCATCATGCTGTTATTTGGGAAACTTGACTCGTTCAAGAATCAACTCATCAAAGACTGGGCCTAGTATGTGGAAAGAATGCCTTATTTTTTTCTGGGCAAATGACAGTGGGACAGATCAAAAGCAAAGAGTAATTCTCCTGACAGTTTGTGACCTACGGATATTTCAGTTATTAGGAGTCCAACTTTCCCTGAGTTTCCAGATACTAAAACCTGTTAATGGTTGATGGATTTATTTAAGGAACACTACAACCCCAAGCAACATCTAATTCTGAGATGCTATTGTTTTTACTCAGCAATTTGAGAACCAGGGGAATCCTTATCAGGATTTTAATCGAGGTTAAAACAACTAGAGGCAGATGACTTTGGTTTGACTGTAATGAGATGCTGAGAGACTGACCCCACATACCAACCAATGATGTAACCATGAAAAAGCGCCTACCAGCTGAAACCCAACTGGACTTCAAACAGGCACCACAACTGACTTTATCTTTGGAAAATGTGGCAAGTGCAGCATATGAGTGGTAGTGTATTCCGATGGAAGTGGACACCCTTGCCAGTATGACTAAGCTAACACATACTCTGGGGAACACCACTTGAGAGCAAGCAATTACATAGGCACATGCAGGACATATGCTGAACAGAGGGACTCTAGGTCAGCTCACAGCAAAACCTCAAAACAAAGCCAACCCTCAGTGAAACAGTTAAAATTTTCATCAGAATCTGGGCCGACAAGCGATTATAGTTGCTGCCAGCGTGTCCTACTCGACCTAAACTGAATGAGAGAATTCATAGGCTGGTATCTAGCAGAGTGTACCCTGGAAAGTCCGTCTACATCTGGTTTGGAATAACTGAGTTGCTTAGCAACATCCAAATCAGAACTAATGAAAATAAATGTCTGGTCAAATGGTCATCTGGTTCTAATGGAGGTCAATACCATCACAGCCAATTCAGTGATCACAGAACCAATCTCTAACAATATTTGCTCCGGACTCCAACCCTTCAATTCCTGTAAGACCTCGGCTAGACTGAGAACCTTACTGGTGAAGCTTCACAGATTGAGAGTACAACTTCAGTTCCAATCTCTCATGAGAAGCAGCTGGTTCAGTTACCACTAATTGTAGTAAAACACTCCGGGCCCAAGCTTGATGAGGGGGAATTGATTGAGAGAGGTTCACCTAGATTGGTCTAACATTTTTCAGTTAGAAAATGGCTGCTTGAGTGAAGTCCTAAATAAATACATGGAAGTCTTTCAAGAAGGTCTAGAGACTATCAAAAGAGACAAATCCACCTTGCATTTTGACCAGAAAGCAATTCCATGATTCTGCAAGGTCTGCCTCATAAGACCATGAGACATAGGAGTGGAAGTAAGGCCATTCAGCCCATCAAGTCCACTCCGCCATTTAAATCATAGCTAATGGGCATTTCAACACCACTTCCCTGCACTCTCCCCTGTAGCCCTTGATTCCTTTTGAGATCAAGAATTTGTCAATCTCTGCCTTGAAGGCATCCAACGTCCCGGCCTCCACTGCACTCTGCGGCAATGAATTCCACAAGCCCGCCACTCTCTGGCTGAAGAAATGTCATCTCATTTCAGTTTTAAATTTACCCCCTCTAATTTTAAGGCTGTGCCCACGGGCCCTAGTCTCCCCGCCAAACGGAAACAACTTCCCAGCGTCCACCCCTTAGAAACTTACAAGATAATGTATGGTTTATATAAGATCTCCCCTCAACCTTCTAAACTCTAATGAGTACAATCCCAGGATCCTTAGCCTGTGATCACTGAATTGGCTGTGATGGTATTGACCTCCATTGGAACCAGATGACCATTTGACCAGACATTTATTTTCATTAGTTCTGATTTGGATGTTGCTAAGCATCATACGTTAAACCTACCATTCCAGGGATCATCCGTGTGAATCTCCGCTGGACACGCTCCAGGGCTAGTATGTCCTTCCTGAGGTGTGGGGCCCAAAATTGGACACAGTATTCTAAATGGGGCCTAACTAGAGCCTTATAAAGCCTCAGAAGCACATCGCTGCCATTTGTCTTACGGGCAAAAGTACAGGCAGAAATCAGAAGGCTGGAAATCAAAGGAATCACCAAACCAGTCCAGTCTGTGAATGGGCAGCACTGGTTGTATTGATTTTGAATCCCAACAGATCAGTTCACGTTTATGGGGATTTCAGACAAATGCTAGCAGCTAAGTAAATATCCATTCCCTCACATTGAGGATTTATATGCAAAGCCAGCGGGTGGAGGGGGTGGGGGTGGGTGGGTGCTGTCCATCGCAACGCTGGACATGAGCCACGTGTACTCTCAATTCCCAGAAGTATGCTACAATTAATACCCATAAGGGTTTGTACGTTTATATGAGACTGCAATTTGTCGTTTCATCAGCCTATTAAAATTTTTCAGCAGATGATGGAGAACATTTTGAGAAGTCAGGTTGCTATTTATCTAGATGATATGCTAATTTGATTTTGGTTTGACTTGATTTGGTTTGATTTACTGTAGTCACATGCACCTAAGTACAATGAAAAGCTTTGTACAGTACAGGCAGATCATAGCAAACAAGAACATACAGGTCATAGAGTGCTGAGACAGGGCCAGGCATACAAGGATATAACTGCACAGGGGGTGCTCAAAGCAAGATCAACATTACTTGAAGTTAGACAGTCCATTCAGCAGTCTAATAATAGCGGGAAGAAAGCTGTTCTTGATCTTGATGGTACATGTGTTCAAGCTTCTGTATCTTCTGCCTAATGGAAGAGGTTGTTCAAGAGCAATACCAGGGTGGGAGGGGTCTTTGATGATATTGGCAGCATTTCAATGGCAACAACAAATGTAAATGGAGTTGATGGCTTCTGTGACGGTTTAGGCTGTGCATACAACCTTCTGTTGTTTCTTCTGGTCCTGGGCAAAGTAGTTGCCATACCAGGCTGTTATGCACCCAGATAGTATGTTTCCTATGGTGCGTCTGTAAAAGTTGGTGAGGGTCCTTATGGCCATGCAAACTTTCCTAATAACAGGGAAGATCAATAAGGAGCACTTAGAGAACTTGGACATAGTCCTCAGATGGTTCTCGCAGGTGGGCGAATGCTTCAGAAAAGAAAATGTGTGTTCCAGGTTCTCTAAGTGACCTACCTGGACTACAGATTTGATTAGACCTGTTGGAAGATAAAGCAAGGGTGATCAAAGGTGCGTCAGCTCTGATGTTTGTACCAGAGTTTAGGTCTTTCCTTGGGATAGTGAATTATTACGGAAAGTTCATACGTAACCTGGCCTCCAGTCTGGCACCTTTTTAGGAAAATGAAGTCGATCAAACTCCTCTGACAATTAAACCAAAACACAAGCTCCAATTTGTTATGACGGGAGTAGCGATTCCCTTCCAATAATTACCCCAGAAACACCCTGAGAAGCTTGCTTTTCCCCTTGTAATTTGCATGCGCCGGCATCTCCAGGCACTGCAATCCAGCCAACCCCGCCCACAGCTGACGCCGACATCACTCCGCCCACATTCACAGCCAGCAACCCCAGAGGAGACAGCCACACTGAGCCCTGCCGAATTTTCACCATCACCCCAGACCTCCCCCTGATGGAAGACGAATGGTCAGTCCTCAGCAAGGGGCTCACCTTTGTCCCCCTCTACCCACACATCAATGAGTACCAGTCACGTCTGGACATCAAGCAGTTTTTCCACCACCTCCGCCTCCGTGCTTCCACCTATCTTTTCTTCTATCCATCTTTGGTTCACCTCCCCCTTTCTCCCTATTTATTTCAGAATCATCTCTCCATTTCCTTTTTCTGATGAAGGGTCTAGGCCTGAAACGTCAGCTTTTGTGCTCCTGAGATGCTGCTTGGCCTGCTGTGTTCATCCAGCTCCACACTTCGTTGTCTCAGATTCTCCAGCATCTGCAGTTCCCATTATCTCGGTTATATGTAGACTATGCAGATCCTTACATGGGCTTAACATTCTTAGTTATTCTAGCTGCCCACTCAAAGTGGTTGCATAAGCATAGAGTTCATTTGTCAAGCACAGGAATGATGATAGAATGACTGAGCACATCTTTTGCAATACACGGACTCCTGGAAGTGTTTGTCATAGATAATGGGACATTGATTACTAGCAGAGAGTTTGAGTAGCAGTCCATTCAGCTGATACTGGGAATGGAAGGACTGTAGTATGTGGAGAGATTGGGTCTATCATAGTCATAGTCATACAGAATGGAAACAGACCCTTCAGTCCACGCTGCCCAACCCAATCACAATCCCAAACTAAATTAGTCTCACCTGCCGACTCATGCTCCTTCAAACCTTTCCTACTCATGCACCTATCTAAATGTTTTTTTAAATGTTGTCATTGTACCTGCGTCTACCACTGCTGTCCTCACTAGATTTTAAAAGAATGAAAGGGGATCTGATTGAAAAGTATAAAATGCTAATAGGGCTCTTCACACTAGACTGAGGGAGGATATTTCCCCTGGTTTGAGTCTAGAACCAGGGGTCAGTTCTAGAACATGGAGTTGGCCATGTAAAACTGAGATGAGGAAACATTTTCTCACTCAGAGGATGTTCATCTTGTTGAATATGCCATAACAGAATACTGTGGAGAACAGATCACAGAGTACATTCAAGAAAGAGATTAAATAGATATTAAATAATTTAAATATTAAAGGCATCAATGGGTACAGAGAGAAACTATAACGTGATAGTTGCATTCTTGTGTGACCTTGTGCTATAGAAAATCATGTAATAGAAAATCACTTTTGAAAATCACATTATAGGGAAATAGCTATAGAAAATCGCTATGCTGTACAGTAGAAAGTTTGTGTTATCTAAACAGTATCCACTATTCGTCAATCACATTGCAGCCAATTCACATGAATCAAAGATAATAAAATGTGAGGCTGGACGAACACAGCAGGCCAAGCAGCATCTCAGGAGCACAAAAGCTGACGTTTCGGGCCTAGACCCTTCATCAGAGAGGGGGATGGGGGGAGGGAACTGGAATAAATAGGGAGAGAGGGGGAGGCGGACCGAAGATGGAGAGTAAAGAAGATAGGTGGAGAGAGTGTAGGTGGGGAGGTAGGGAGGGGATAGGTCAGTCCAGGGAAGACGGACAGGTCAAGGAGGTGGGATGAGGTTAGTAGGTAGCGGGGGGTGCGGCTTGGGGTGGGAGGAAGGGATGGATGAGAGGAAGAACAGGTTAGGGAGGCAGAGACAGGTTGGACTGGTTTTGGGATGCAGTGGGTGGGGGGGAAGAGCTGGGCTGGTTGTGTGGTGCAGTGGGGGGAGGGGACGAACTGGGCTGGTTGAGGGATGCAGTAGGGGAAGGGGAGATTTTGAAACTGGTGAAGTCCACATTGATACCATATGGCTGCAGGGTTCCCAGGCGGAATATGAGTTGCTGTTCCCTTCCACCCCAACCTTCAGTTCACCTGGGCCATCTCCAGCACATCCCTCACCTTCCTGGACCTCTCAGTCTCCATCTCAGGCAACCAGCTTGTAACTGATGTCCATTTCAAGCCCACCGACTCCCACAGCTACCTAGAATACACCTCCTCCCACCCACCCTCCTGCAAAAATTCCATCCCCTATTCCCAATTCCTCCGCCTCCGCCGCATCTGCTCCCACGACAAGACATTCCACTCCCGCACATCCCAGATGTCCAAGTTCTTTAAGGACCGCAACTTTCCCCCCACGGTGATCGAGAACGCCCTTGACCGCGTCTCCCGCATTTCCCGCGACACATCCCTCACACCCCGCCCCCGCCACAACCGCCCCAAGAGGATCCCCCTCGTTCTCACACACCACCCTACCAACCTCCGGATACAACGCATTATCCTCCGACACTTCCGCCATTTACAATCCGACCCCACCACCCAAGACATTTTTCCATCCCCTCCCCTGTCTGCTTTCCGGAGAGACCACTCTCTCCGTGACTCCCTTGTTCGCTCCACACTGCCCTCCAACCCCACCACACCCGGCACCTTCCCCTGCAACCGCAGGAAATGCTACACTTGTCTCCACACCTCCTCCCTCACCCCCATCCCAGGCCCCAAGATGACATTCCACATCAAGCAGAGGTTCACCTGCACATCTGCCAATGTGGTATACTGCATCCACTGTACCCGGTGCGGCTTCCTCTACATTGGGGAAACCAAGCGGAGGCTTGGGGACCGCTTTGCAGAACACCTCCGCTCAGTTCGCAAAAAACAACTGCACCACCCAGTCGCAAACCATTTCCACTCCCCCTCCCATTCTCTTGATGACATGTCCATCATGGGCCTCCTGCACTGCCACAATGATGCCACCCGAAGGTTGCAGGAACAGCAACTCATATTCCGCCTGGGAACCCTGCAGCCATATGGTATCAATGTGGACTTCACCAGTTTCAAAATCTCCCCTTCCCCTACTGCATCCCTCAACCAGCCCAGTTCGTCCCCTCCCCCCACTGCACCACACAACCAGCCCAGCTCTTCCCCCCCACCCACTGCATCCCAAAACCAGTCCAACCTGTCTCTGCCTCCCTAACCTGTTCTTCCTCTCATCCATCCCTTCCTCCCACCCCAAGCCGCACCCCCCGCTACCTACTAACCTCATCCCACCTCCTTGACCTGTCCGTCTTCCCTGGACTGACCTATCCCCTCCCTACCTCCCCACCTACACTCTCTCCACCTATCTTCTTTACTCTCCATCTTCGGTCCGCCTCCCCCTCTCTCCCTATTTATTCCAGTTCCCTCCCCCCATCCCCCTCTCTGATGAAGGGTCTAGGCCCGAAACGTCAGCTTTTGTGCTCCTGAGATGCTGCTTGGCCTGCTGTGTTCGTCCAGCCTCACATTTTATTATCTTGGAATCTCCAGCATCTGCAGTTCCCATTATCTCACATGAATCAAACACATGTTAAAGCAGAAATACCTGTCTGGCATTGAGATGGAGGATCAACCCTGATCATACAGAATGGTGGAGTGGGCTTAAAGGGTTGAATGGCCTATTCCCACTCCTAGTTTCTATGTAGCTATGAGGAAGAAGTCATGTGGTGTATTTGGGACAATATCCTAGAGCAATATTCAAGGCTGAGGTAGACAGTAAGAGACTCAAGAATTCCGGGGAAAATGCTTAGAAGTGGAGTTACGAGTTATAAACTCAGCAACAATTACATTGAATAGTGGAACAGACTTTATGGGCTGAATGGCCTACTTCTTCTCCTGTGTGTTATGCTCTTATGCCTTGTTCTTTTTCTCTAAAAAGGTTGTGTAGTGAAGAAAGGCAATTGTAGATTTCCTAGCCCATGAGATTCATATAAGACTGCAATCCACACGCAAAGTCAAATGAAGTGTACTAGATATGAAAACAGAGAGAGTAAAACATCTGGTTTCTTATGCATGACCAAAGGGCAGAGTAAGTAGAGAACCTGGATAACACAGCATTTTTTCAAGGCAGAATGGGATGGGTTGACATGTCGACCTCCTCTATCTGCTGCAAGTCATTATGTCCTTCAGAATCACATTATATCTCTTTCATCAAAATGCAAGTGTCCAAATACAAAGGTTTTCAATTCTGTGGGCTTCATGATTTTATGATAATAAAACAGATCCCAGGAAAGTCAATATGTCAAAAGCTAGATGGGTGATCTTCTGCACCCTAACACCTCCATTCAAATTTACACATATTTGAATAATTTACATTGATATATATTTGACCAGTTCTGTACTGTAGATGGAGTAGTTGTTCTCTTTATGGGTCATGCCTGAGACTACAAGACATTTAAAAAATTCTGCTACTTAACAATGCAATAAGCCAAAATGTACTGAAATTTGTCAGTGCTTAATAATGTATTGGCTAAAATACATTAAATCCTTGTTGGTTGTGTTACAAGGGCAAGAAATTAATAGTGTTTATATTTTAAAATACCTTCATATGAGGCAGGTTTTGATCAAGAGATCTTCTTAATTTATTTCTAGAGAGAAGCATAGTTTTGATTAAAAGATAGATTTGTCCAGAGTAGACTCATTAATCATCTGCCCTCACTGCAATCATTCCTGCTTGACAGTCCCATCACAAATAACAAATTAGACAGTGAGAAGAAAAATAGACTACAAAAATAGCTAATTTACATTTGGAATTGCAGTACAGTGGAAACATTAGTAAATAATAAATGGCAGCCTGGACACACATCTGCTTGACTTTTCTCTCCAAGATTTGTTTCTTTTTCCTCATCACTGAGTATGTATGAAGTACTTTTGGTACCCGTTGTATTTTCTTATACTCACACTGGAATTCGAGAGGGGAAGTTATGGGCATTGGTTGTTCTATTTATATATAGATCTTGTTGTCATTTTTACCATAATTGAAAAAAAAATTCAGGGAAAAAATAATGAAATTATTATATTTGGTATATTCAGATACTTATAAATTTATTACCACTGCCAAATAATTTATGAAAGTTCATAACAACTGTATTACTGATGCAGAAGCAGGGCCAATATTTTGAAAATAATGTAACACATTTGCTACCCTCCAATTCTTGAGTGTTTCTGAATTTTGAAAATTCAGGGGTAGTCATTCCACTAACTCAGCACCAACATATTGCTGACCCCTCAACTGGTGAATCAGCCTTCCTCAAATGTTAAATACCAATTGGAAGATGCATTGAGGATGGCAAAGGCAAAAAATGTGGGTGGTAGTCTTCGACATCTACAAAGAATGGCTCAGTAGCACCAATACCAACCAAACTGCCGAGCTCTAAAGGACATATCTGCTTGACTGTGCCTGCGGCAAATGTTGAGGAACCAGTATGAACATAAATCTGCTTGACTTCATCCTACCAATCTACCTGAAACAGATGGATCTGTCCCTAGAAAAGAGTGACCATTTGCAGTCTGTCTTCACATTGTCAGTATCGCATTCTGTAGCAGTGCCACCTTGCTAAATAGGACAGACTTCAAACTTTCTAGCAACTTAAGCTGAGGCACTGAACAGTGGCCCCAGCTGAATTGTATTTGACCACAATTTGTAATCTCATGATTCATGATTCTCACTCTACGATTGTCATCGAGCCTTGAGACCAACCGTAGTTCAATGAGTGCAGAGGACATGCCAGAAGAAGCATCAGTCATATAGAAAAGAAAGATGTCAGTCCAGTACAACAGTAGACAACAGTTTGCCAAACAGCATAAACAACATGCTATTGATAAAATTAAACAATCCCACATTGATGGATCAAATCTAAAGGCAGCAGTCCTACCACTTCAAGTTACAAATGGTGCTAGACAACTAAATAACTCACTGGAGGAACAGTCGTCACAAATGTCCCCATTCAAGTAATCCCAGCCAATAAAAATATTTTAATATTTTAGCCTACGTTTTCCTGATACCAAAATGGTCTTCCATTTGAATTTCGTGAGCCACATGTCAAATTTTGTTTCACATGGATCACTGCCAAAACCTCTGGTTGGTATTTGAGATGGTTTTTATTTTCGCATTAATGCTTTGACCCTTATATAATAAACTCAGGTCTTGGTTCTGATTCAGTTTCTAAGTACGTTGTCTGATGCCATTGCCACACCCTATTTTAAACGTTCATGCAGTTTTTTTTATTTATACATGGGATGTGGGTGTTGCCATTGAGACAGCATTTGTTGTTTATCCCTAATTGAGATTGAACCTCGTCACTTACCAAGCCATCTCAAAGAGAATTAAGAGTCAAACATATTGCTGGCTCTGGAGTCACATGTAGGTAAAAACAGGTAAGGATGGCAGGTTTCTTCACCCAATGAGCTTTAATGAACTAGATGGGTTTTATGACAACCGGCACATACTTGCCATCAGACAAGCTTTTACCTCCAAATTTTTGTTGAATTCAATTTTTGCCATCTGCCATGTTGGGAATCAAATCCATGTACCAAGAACATCAGTCTTAGACTCTGCATTACTATATGAGTGACATTGCTGCGATGCCACCACCTCCCTGTCAGCCCAGACAAGACATTATAGCTGCCTGTTTACTGCTTTTGTAGTTCCATGAGGTTCAGCACAGCCATTCTCTGTTTACCACTTTTGGTGTTCCTTGTCCTATAATCATCAACATCCCTTTACCAAATGTGCTAAAGCCTGCACTTCAACAATAAACACTACTTTCCTATGTTTGCTAAAGCCTGCACTTCAGCCTGATGCTGCCCTGTTTCCCGTATGCCAGGTGTTTCTTGGAGACAGCCTGCCTTCCGCCACTGCTATACATTTAATGCATTTCTAAGAGCGATAATGCAAGTGAATGGAAGCATCATTTGTAGCCATGTTGCTGAAAAAATTAAGCATCAATTATTTATCTACTGAAGTGGACGAAGGCGGGTTGTCACCGCGTATATGCTTGCATTTTGCTGTGAGGCACCTGGAGCTTCAAGTTTGTCAATGGAGTATAAATTAACTGGGAATACAAAGTTAATTCCAGCAACTGAAGTTTTCTGAGATGGAATACATACAGATAAAGCTTCTCAACATCGACTGAAGAAATTATTTACCTGTCTTCTGATGAGAGAACTTAATCACTGAAGTTTAACTGAACAGTGCGAAATAGACTTTCACTTCTTCCCCTGATTGAGTTCACCTACTCCAATTCTTCTGGCCATCTCTGGGAGTGGAAAGTGCTATGTTTCTGTTTCTTATTGTCCAAACCAAAATAGTCCAGCACTTCAGTATCGAGAACCATGGGAAAGACCAACATTGGATGCAGTGTTCCAGATGTGGGCAATCTAAGGCTTTATATAAAAGAAAAGATAATATTTGTTTAAATATTCCTAAATGCAGTTTTAAGTTTGTAGTCAACCTGCACAATTATATCAATTCTGGGGTTTTGACATAGAAAAGCAGAGGGAAATTGTATGCAGACCACAAATACACCATTGTTGCAAGCTTTTTAAATAATTCTGGTGGAAGCTAAGTATTATTGCCTTGTATTGTTCTTTGTTGACACATATGAGTCATTCTGGGGTCTTGTAGCACAATGAAAGTGTTGGAAACTCTGGAGCAGGAAGTCTGAACTTAAGTCTCAACTGCCAAGGAGGTGCGTCATAACATATCCAAACAGGTTGTTTTAAAGAAAAAAGGAATTCTATTGTCATATTAACATCATTTACTGCACATCTTTGGTTTTTTTTACCAGATACTTATGTGCGGTGTACTGAAATAGGAAAAAATTACTGTCGAAGTAGTTATGTTCGATTACTTACCATATCTGGTTGTAAAAAGACTTCTGTAGAAGATACAAAAACAGAAGTTGCTGGAAAAGCTCAGCAGGTCTACCAGTGTCGGTGGAGAAAAATCAGTTCACCTTTTGGGTCCAGTGACCGTTCCTCAGAAGAAGGTTCCACCGGTTTGACGGAAGGGTCACTGTACCTGAAACGTTAGCTCTAATCTTTCTTCACAAATGGTGGCAGACCAGCTGAGCTTTTCCAGCAACTTCTGTCTTTGTTCCAGATTTACAGCTTCCACAGTTCTTTCAATTTTTCTGTGGAAGATATCCTAGATTTTAGTCAGATTACAGAGCATAAATTAAGAAGGTTGTCATTAAAACATGGGGCAAAATTTTCTGTCCCCATAGAGTAGCATGAGAATGCAGGAAAGTTAGGGAAAATACAACAAAAATGAAAAACCAGATTCTTTGTGTCAAGAGAAAGAAATCCAATTTTCCCCTCGAGTTTAAATGATGGAGTCAGAATCTTGCTAATGAATGGCAATTACCTTATTTTCATGGATTTGCATCTCATTATTAACCAAATTTACCTAATTTCTCTGCAGGTCCCAATTCTCCTGTCTTTCCCAAGAAACTAGAAGGCAACATTTCCTACCTTGAAAGTCAGAGGTTACATGGTGGCAGCTCATGCTTCCTCCTTCATCCCTTCAGACAACGCTGTCTTCACCATGCCATCACTGCATGCTCATTGGATACTGTTCTCATTCACTTTAATCCATGTAATGGGCATCAGCGAGCCATCAACTTCCACACATCATCATGACAGCTTACACACCACTTCACCCCTTCAGAACTTCAGTTTGGAGTTCAGGACTTAATTTATGGCCAAGTCACCCTGCACAAAGGGACATAAAAGCATTTCATGCATTTATGTAGGATGCATCTTGTGACTGTTAGATTACTTCTTCAATGCTCACTCAGGTTACGCTTACTTAGAGACTGTCAGTTTGGACTAGTGTTTCGCCTGCAAAGTTTTTGAGCACACAAGCTCTTACAGACTTCCAGCTTCTGAAATTTTCACACAGTTGGAGAGGTACATTGTTCTGTTCTCTGAACCATGAGAAGCAGTCAAGGTGGCGGACAGGGTGATGTACAAAAATGTGCTACATGAAAGTCATAACTAGAAAATGTTCTAGCATTCTATATAGCAAACACACAAACAACCAAATGACGATGTCTGAAAATCAATGCACAGTAGTGCTTAGTAGAGTAAAGGGGTTATGGTCAGTCAGTCAGTGCTACCAATCAAAGAGCATCTCATTCTTGTCCAGAGGTTTGGCCACAGTCACTCTGGCACTTGGTCCAACCCAGAGTCTGGGGATCTATGTCCTTGCAATCTGGCAATTGGGCCACAGTCAGTTCCTCAGGTTCTCCAATGCAGCTAGTCCAAGGATTTCAGGTGCATCAGTCAGGGTGTTGCAGAGATATTAACTAGAGTCTTGCAAAGTCAGTCCAGGTATTGGGCTGTAGTCACCCTGCGGGTTTGGCTGTCGATAGTCAGGGGATTTATTAAGGCCGGTCTGTTAAATCCTAGCAGAGTAAGAAGTTCTAGTCTTGTGTTGGTGTTCACTTTACTGGGATCTGAAGGAATGATTACAATGAAAGAGATCAATTGGGCACATTAGAAGTTATATAAAGGAACTGAGTAGAAATGTGGTTGGCGGAGTTGGAAATCTTATTGGGGGGACACAGACAAAAACACAATTGAGCACATGAAGGATAGTAGTTTCCTGCTGTTTTTTAGACAGGGCCTGCTATCAGTCACAAGGACACAGACTTGAAACCTTGCCATATTCAATGCAAAGTCAGTTGTGCAATAACATAACAAAATGGCCATCATCCCATGGAGGAGAAACAGAGCATGTTATTGCGTTTTTCTCTTTGAGTTTGAGGCCCTGCTAGGGGCAGTTATATTAATTGCATATCCAATGATTCAATAATGCCATCTGGCTTCAAATTACAATCCATTGGCAAATCATTCTTTTTACAACATTGGACGTAAACTTTATGGCATCATGCAATTATGACTATTGCACAATTTGTATTAATTACCTGTTTCCATGTCAGACAAGTTATTTTAATCAAAAACTACAAGTTTCACCTGATTTTGACATTTCCGAATCACATACCTGATTCTAGAAGACAATGCTCCCAAGCTACCATGTTCACATACTGAACTGTGCAAAGTCATGGTTGGTGATATTCAAGGCTGGTGTTTTTTGGGAGGTTTGCTATCATGTTGTATTAATTCCAGAATTTTATTACTCCAGTGCAACAGGAACACTTTGGTTTTGTAACATATATCTGGATAAGTTTACATGTGTTAGAAATCCTAGCAAGTCATTGTCGCCTTATGAAGCCTCCATGGCCAAATCAAGCATGATATTTCATTGTGATTGATGTGAGAGTTTAGGAGTGCTACATAAATATTGTTCTGTTTTCAACATGCCACACAGAGGTTTGGTTCATGCATCTGAGATAGACATCACAGTTGCTAAATTCCTTATGGCCTTGCTGCACAGGCAAAGGCACCAAAGGAGAGAACAACTACAACTTTGCCAGCAAGAACAGCAACCTCCAGTGGCTGCCACACTGTCTTCAGAGCTAGAAACAGAGAAGAAGATTCCACGGGGAGGCAAGACCTTGCATTTCCAGGCCTTGCTGTCATTGTCTATAACAATGGGAAGCACACTTCAGGAGCAGACTAAAAATGTATCGAGTCATCATCTCCAAAGTGAGTCATTTCCTGGAGAAGGACTTGCACTGAAAGGAATGAGTAATGATCCCACCCTGGTGGCTGCCAAAGTTACAGCTACCATCGAAGTTACAAGCACCTTTAATTTTCATACCAGCAGCTGTTTCAAGGAGATAATGAGGACATGTGTGACGTGTCCCAATGCTTGACTCATAAGGCATCTGGGATGTCATTAACGCCATTAACTCTAGAATCTCCATCATCACAGATCTTCCCTCAGTGCAGTATATCATAGACTGCCTCCATAGTCCTTCAGGAGCAACCCATAACCAACATTGCCAAGTTTGTCAACAGAAAAAGCTTTCAATCCATCAATATTCAACTTATCTGTAACCATGTGTGCCAGATTTTGGAATTATGTGCCAGATTTCCTTGCAGCTGCCATAATGCATACAAACCAAAGAACTTACAGGTTTCTACCTCCTTCCAAGGCCCTCAGGCCGTACAGGGAGAACTATATGAAGACAGCTGCTACCTCTCCAAACGTGGGTTATGACAACTTTGCAAAGCTCTTGGACTGATCCAGAACCAAGATACAATGCTGCCCATCAAGTCCTCAGTGGAACAGGCCACAGGCTTTCTTAAGCTGAGGCCTAGACTGCTACTGTGGCACTTTGTTGTACAGCCCAGGAAGGATGTACCAAATCATTGTGGCATGCTGTGCCCTTCACAACTGATGCCAGCAATGGGGGAGGGGGGGGAGGGGCAGAATTTACTGGATAATGTGGAAATAGGAGATCAACAGCAATTTTCTGGGAATGAGGCTGAAATTGAGGATCAGGACATTGACCAAAATGGGACATGCAACATAAAGAAACATGCTGTTGAAAGCAAAAAGCTAGAGAGAACCTAACTGAACCCTGCCTCCAAGATGAGTGTCTAGGCCCGAAACATCAGCCATCCTGCTCCTCTAATGCTGCTTGGCCTGCTGTGTTCATCCACGTCTACACCTTGTTATCCAAAATGAATGGTCTGCATTTGGACTTTGTTTCATTATGCAACTTTCTGTTGGTTAAATGGCCAGCAGCTCCTGGTAAGTCCAAAGTACTCGTGTACATGATTGTTTTGCAGTCCTCAAATTTTTATTTTGCTGAATAAATGTTTGCTTATCCAAATGATTGTATGTTTTGTTTCTACGGGTGATCCCAAATTAAAGCATTTACCCTTTATAGGTTCTACTACTGTCAGAGAAAATGCAGCAGTTAGTGAGAGGAGCACTAATATGAAATGGCACTAAATTTAGGTAGCTTTTTTGGCTCAGCCGGCATAACATCTACACGTATCATGCATAAGACCATAAGATATGGGAGCAGAATTAGACCACTCCACCATTCAATCATGGCTGATATGTTTCTCAACCTCATTCTCCCACTTTCTCCCCATAAACTTTGATCCCCTTACTAATCAAGAACCTATCCATCTAGTCTGTCCTACTAGTAGAAACATCTTTTCCGTGTCCACTCTATCCAGGTTTCTCAGTATTCTGTAAGTTTCAATGAGATCCAACCTCATCCTTTTAAACTCCAGACCCAGAGTTCTCAACGGATACTTATATAACAAGGCTTTCATTACTGGGACCATTCTTGTAAACCTCCTCCAGACTGCCTCCATGGCTAGTATGTCCTACCTTTCGATATATGGGCCAAAACTGCTCCAAATGTGGACTGTCTAGAGCCTTGCACAGCCTCAGCAATACATCCTTGCTCTTATATTCTAGCCTTCTCAAAGTGAAATCTAACATTGTATTTGTTTTCCTAGCTGCCAACTAAACGTTAAAAGAATTCTGAACTAGGGCTCTGAAGCAAACAGTTCCAAAGCCTTTCCCCATTTAGAAAACAGTTTCACCTCTATTCTTCCCATCATAGTGCATCACCTCACATTTTCCCACATTCTAATTCATGTGCCACTTGGCCCAATCTCCTAGCTTGTCCTCATCCATCTAGTCTTCCTGTTTCTCAATTTTGCCTGTTCATCTACCTATCTTTCTGTAATCTATAAACTTAGCAACAGCCTCAGATTCTTTGTACAGTTTGTTAATATATTACATGAATAGTTGTGATCCCAACACTGACCCCTGTGGAACTCCACTAGTCAACAGCTGCCATCTTGAAAAAGACGTTTTATCATAACACTGTCTTCTGTAAGTCAACCAAAGCCTTTATCTATGCCAGTACCTTGCCCATAACACCATGGACTCATCTTATTTAGCGGCCTCCTGTGTGGCACCATTTCAAAAGACTTCTGGAAGTCCAAATAGATCGTGTCTGCTGGCTCTCCTTTGTCAAACTTGCTTGTTACCTCCTCAAAGAATTCTCAACAGCTTTGTAGGCATGACCTCCCCTTTACAAAACTGTACTGACTCAGCCCTATTTTACTCTGCACTCCCAAGTACTCCGCAATCTCATCCTTAATAATGGACTCTTAAAATCTTACCAAAAGTATAGGCCAGGCTAACCAGTGTATAATTTCCCATCTTCTGCCTCCCTCAAGGGATTTTCTACTACTATTCACCATAAATCTGCCTTCACCAGTCAGTACATGGGTTGGGATTTAAATAGTTCCATTCACTACATGATCAACCTTATCAGCAACCTTGTGATTAGGGCTGTAACCATTAAATTGTCATGTAAACTCAATGCTGAGGTAGGATATAATATGAAATCTATCTTGCACGATAAAGGCCACCCTGATCCGTTTTTTTTCCTGTATATTGTGAAGGGGCCTAAGGCCGCCATTTTTGGCCTAAAAAAATGCCCTATCTACCTCAGATTACCCAAGGGGAAAGTGTCTCAAACACTGAGCAAGAGGTGGTTTGCCATCTGCTTTGCAGTAAACACATGAATCTCCATTAACATGCTGTCATCAAGCCAAGAAACATCTTTCTCACATACAACTAATCAAGAAGATATATGAATTTCACGGCCTTTGTGATGCCAAATATGTAAGCTGTACATCCCAATGACCAGAAGACCGTATCAAACAACACATCTTTTTGACCATCCATAGTAGGCAGTGTGCTGATCATATTCAACCAGCCCTTGTTAGCCCAAAACTCAAACAACATATGATTCTGCTGTTTGGTGAAGGGAGGGGGAATGGCCAAACCGCTCTGATAGTTAAGCCAAAACACAAACCCCACTCTGCTATGATGGGATTAGAGGGTCCCTTCTAATAATTACCGCCAAACATCCAGACATGATCTGCTTGTACCACTTGTAAACAAAGTTTTTCATTGCATTTTGGTACGCGTGACAATAAATCAATCAATCAACCAAGCTTGCTTTTCCCCGAGAAAAAGAATCCCTGATCTTCACGTTACAAGTAACAAGTAATAATTTATTTATTTAACCCAACAATGAACAAATTAACAGAATTGCTGACAAACCAACAATTCCCCCTTAGACTACTACTTTCTAACTGGTATAAGTTCAACTGTAATACTGTTGAAATAAACACAGGTCCCACTTAATAAACTCAATTAATGAGTCAACAATGAATTATGACTTAATGTCTCCAAATTCGCACAAATTGTCTTCTGGAATACTCTGTCTTGTTCACTCTCTTCACAAACACGGTTTTCTTTCACTAATTCTGCGAAATTATACCTTTCATACTAATTCCAAAAAAAAGTGGACCAACCAGTTCTATATTATCTACAAATGTTCTTTTAAACCTGCGATAACACATCTGCACAGTTTTCCATCCTGCAACATGTACAATTTCTAAATTCAAACACTGTAACATAAGATGCCAATGAAATAATCTCATTTTTGTCCTTAAATTTTTCCAGAAAGTTGAGACAGTTGTAATCTGTAAACACAACCATCTCTGAAATATTTTCCATAACATAAACATTAAAATGTTGTAAGGCCAGTATCAAACTCAATAATTCCTTTCAAACTGTGCAGTATTTTCTCTGATGAATATTGAGTTTCTTTGAAAAATATCCAATTGGCCTTTCAATTCTGCCACCATCTGCCTGCATCAATACAGCTCCAACCCCTATATCACTGACATTGATAGAGATTTTAAACGGTTTTGAGAAATTTGTTGTAGCTAAAACTGGTGTGGTGGTTAATACAGTTTTAAAATTCTCAAATGCCTCCTGGCATTATTCCATCTACTGAAATTTCACGTTCTTCTTTAGCAAATCTGTCAGCTGTGCCACCACGCTACTAAAGTTCACACAAACTTCTGATAGAATCTGCTCGGTCTCAAAAGTCCAAGCACCTTTTGCTTCGAGGATGGTGTTGGAAATTCCTTGATGGCCTTTGTCTGTGTCATCCTTCCATGTCCAATGTTATGTCCGAAGAATGTCACTTCAGCCTTCGTGAATTCAGTTTGTGCTAAGTTTATAATCAGCTTTGTCTCCTGTAGTCTTTCTAAGAGCTCTGCCAAATGCACCATGTAATCTTTCCATAAATGGCTGAAGATCACAACATCAGCTATGTAGATGCCACAATTAGTCAATCCTGTCACAACTTTGTGGCTGGTGCATTCTTCATACCAAAGGGCATTACTTTAAATTGATACAGCCCATTTGGGGTTACAAAGGCAGAAACTTCTTTTGCTCTCTCTGACAAAGGTACTTGCCAGTAACCACGGAGTAAGTGGCTTGTCCAACTCATTCCACACAGTTCTCCAGTCTTGGAATTGAGTATGAACCTACTTACTTTCAGTATTGACCTTCTGATAATCTAAGCAAAACCGCTGAGTGCCATCAGTCTTTGGAACCAACATGATTGGCAAACTCCATTCACTTTCACTTAGCTCGATGACATCTTCTTGCAGCATCACTTCCACTTCCTTGCGTATCTTACAGCTTTAAGAGGATTAAGTCTATAGGGGTATTGTTTTATCAGAACAGCATTCCCTACTTCACCCTCATGCACTATAGTACTAATTCTCCCCATTCAATTCCCACAGGTGTCCCCATATTTCTGCCACAAGCCTCTTAATTCAGTTTGCTGTTCCTAAGACAGATAGCTCACTATTCCATTCCATTCTGTAAGTACTTCCTCGTTACTTAGCTTATTTTGAGGCACATCAAAATCAAATTATTTGGATTCTGATTCCTCACTCGGAGTGTCAGTGACAATACCTTTTTCTCCCGTTTCTTTTCCAAAGGTGAGAGATGATGGGAACTGCAGATGCTGGAGAATCCAAGATAACAAAGTGTGGGGCTGGATGAACACAAAAGGCCAAGCAACATCTTAGGAGCACAAAAGCTTTTCTGATGAAGGGTCTAGGGCCGAAACATCAGCTTTTGTGCTCCTGAGATGCTGCTTGGCCTGCTGTGTTCATCCAGCCCCACACTTTGTTATTCTTTTCAAAGGTGCTAGGTTTATTTGTTCCTGTGGCTTTTCTACCATTTGACAGGTATGACAAGTACAGCAAACTGAACCACATCCTTGTGCAATCCAGGACAATAGAAGTCCTTTTGTATTTTAGCCTGAGTCTTCCTCACTCCTAAATGATCCCCTACCGGTAATTTGTGTGCTACTCATAATATCTCCTGACTGTATGCTAACTGCTACACAGTCTGGTGCATTTCCATCCATTTCTCCTCTGTACTAACCTGCTGAGGCCTCAGTTTTTGTCTTAGGATTTTATCTTTGAGCTTATAACACTTGAGAATACATTCTGGTTCCTTTTCCGAGTAGGCTTTATAATATAGATCTCTTAATGTCTCATCTTTTAGTTGTAACACCACTAATCTTTCAGAGCTAAATACCTCTGTCTGATCCTCTACCTGCATAGGTTCTTCTTTTACCATTTCATCAAACAGGGTATCAGCTAAGTGGACCTCAACTCTTTTGATTTTCTCTTTCGTTTTCCCTTCTTGCTTTAATCTTTGACTATGAGATCTTGTCACCACACAGTCCAGAAAACTTCCAGGGTATTTATCTTTTAACTCTTCAGTCCCCTGGTTTTCCTTCGGCTTCCCCATTACAAGGGATGTCACTCCCACTTTTATTCCTGCCAGGTCATTTTCAAGAAAAAGCTGCATTCCTGGAATCGATGCTCTTTCAATCATTCCCACTTTCACTTCCACAGTCTTGATTGGACTTTCCAACCTGATCTTACAAGGGGAATGCTAAATCTGTCCATCCACAGACTACCACTTTCTTGGGTAACATTTCCGAAGTAGCGCAAATATTTTCATCTCTTAAAATTACAGACTGACCAGCTCCCATATTTCTCAATGTTTTAACTTCTTTACCTTCGCTCCCTGTTCTTACTAAGTAAACTATACCCACAGAGGTGAAGTTTTTGTCGAGATTGGGCACTATCTCACTATCCAACCCATAACAAGGCTATGCAGTCTTTTGTAGCCCCTCGACTTCATTTGGGATTTCCTTCACCACCTCAGCTAATTCCACTGGTTTAAGATCTTCTACCACATTTAGCACTTTTTCCCAGCACCTGTCTTAAACCACCGACACTGTGACTTTGTGTCCCACTCCATTTCAATGAAAATACCTGAAACCTTTTGCCTCCTTTTCACCCTCTTGGGTTTCTTTTTTCACTTGTGGTAAACTGTTCCTAGTCTGATCTACTTTTCGTTTTCCATTGAAGGATCTCCTTTCTTCCCAATTTCTATCCTTCACGGAATGAAATTGCTGTTGATGACTAAATTTCAATTTATGGGCTGATACATGTTCATCTGCCATTTCTGCTGCTCTTCCTACTTTGTTAACTTTCTGTTCCTCAGTATGAGTTCTTATCATTTCTGGAAATGAGATTCTAAACTCCTCCGGCGAAGTAATTTTTCTAAGATACTCATATGTCTTTTCTATCTTTAATGCTCTCACCTATCAGTAAATTGTTCTGTTTAATTCTTTCAAACGCAACATAACTCTGACCAGGTTCCTGCTTTATGTTTCTGAGTCATTGTCTAAATGCTTCTGGTACCAATTTGTAGGTATTCAAAATACTTGGTTTAACCTCTTCATTATCTCTTGACATCTTATCTCACAGTGTTGCAAACACTTCACTAGGACTGCCTACCAATTTGGTGTGAATTAATATTACCCACACAGTGAGGTTGGGACCGCTTTGCAGAAGCTTCCTCTTTGTTTGGGAAACCAAGCAGAGGCTTGGGGACTGCTTTGCAGAACACCTATGCTCGGTTCGCAGTAAACAACTGCACCTCCCAGTCACGAACCATTTCAACTCCCCCTCGTATTCCTTAGATGACATGTCCATCCTGGGCCTCCTGCAGTGCCACAATGATGCCAGCTGAAGGTTGCAGGAACAGCAACTCGTATTCCACTTGGGAAACCTGCAGCCCAATGGTATCAATGTGGATTTCACAAGCTTCAAAGTCTCCCCTCCCCCAGCTGCATCCCAAAACCAGCCCAGCTCGTCCCCGCCTCCCTAACCTGTTCTTCCTCTCACCTATCCCCTCCTCCCACCTCAAGCTGCACCTCCATTTTCTACCTACTAACTTCATCCCGCCCCCTTGATCTGTTCGTCCTCCCTGGACTGACCTACCCCTCCCTACCTCCCCATCTATACTCCCCTCTCCACCTATCTTCTCCTCTATCCATCTTCGATCCGCCTCCCCCTCTCTCCCTATTTATTTCAGAACCCTCTGCCCATCCCTCTTTTCTGATGAAGGGTCCAGGCCCAAAACATCAGTTTTCATGCTTCTAAGATGCTGCGTGGCCTGCTGTGTTCATCCAGCTCCACACTTTGTTATCTCAGATTACCCACACAGTCTCTGGCCAATTCATCAGTTTAGCCAATTTCTCACTTGAAATGAAAAAGGCTTCTACATCCTTTTCATTGAATTTTGATAATATTTTGGCGAATTTGTATATATCGCTACCATATCTTTGGCTACGATGTTTTAGCTCATCATTACTCTCCTCCTCACTAAACCTATCATTTACCTTCCTCTCCATTCTTTTAAATTGACCATTCTGTTAAATTTGCAACTTTTTAAGTTCAAACTCTCTCTCTGTCTCTCTTTCTCCCTCTCTTCTCACTCTTTTTGCTCAGCTAAGAACCTTCTCTCCCTCTCTTTATCTTCTAACATGAGTCTTCTTTCCCCTTCTTTCTCTTCTGACTCCAATTTCTAATTTTCAATTTAATTTTCTCTAACTCCACTGCACTTGCCTGTTTCTCTGGTATACCTAAATACTTGACCAACTCCTTTGCATTTGCAGCTTTCCTCTTGTTAGTAAAACACAAACTTAGCCAGATAGCCAAGTCTAAAAGTATATCCATGTTCTGTCCTTCTTAATTTTCTTGTCAAATTTGGGAAGCACCTTCAAATCCCAGAACCTCTTTAGCAATGTTAAGAGCCATTTCCTGCACTTTTAATTTAACCTACCACACGTAACTGAAATTAAACAAAATTTTCTCACCTAAGTTTTATATTAGAGATCTGGATCACTAATCCCCAAGTCTGTTTAAATCTGTCCAAATCCATTCAGATCTATTCAAATCTCCGATACAAACTGTCCAGATCGCAGATGAGCCCCCAGTTTAGTTATGGAGGAAGTATAGGCAAACCCCTCTGACAGTTAAGCCAAAACGTAAGTCGCAACCTGCTATGACGGGATTAGAAATTCTAATAATTACCACCAAAACACCCGAGAAGCTTGCCTTTCCCCATGTAATCTGTTAAAAGAATGGTTAAAAGAAGGAAAATCCCTGATCTCCACATTACAAGTTACAAGAAACAATTTATTTAACCCACAATGAACAAAATAACAGAATTGCTAACAAACCAACAATTCTCCCTTAGACTACTAACTACTTCCTAACTGGTCTAAATTCTACTGCAATACTGTTCAAATAAACACAAGTCCCAGTAAATAAGCCCAATTAATAAGACAACAATGAATTATAACTTAATCTTTCTAAATTCACACAGACTGACTTCTGGAATATATTGATGTCTCCACTCTCTTCATAAATGCTTTTCTTCCACAAATTGGTGGTTCTCCTTATCCAAGTGAATTGAGATGAGTGAGTACCACCAATTCGACTGGGATAACAACAAAATCCTGGGACAAGCTAAGCAGAGACAGGCACAGGAATTCCTTGAAGCCTGGTACTCCACGAAAAAAGGCATCAATAAACACATAGAACTCAACCCCATATAAATTCCACCATGAAGGAAAACCGGAAGTGAGGCAATCCAGCTCAACAGACTCCAGAGTTTAAAAACCAGTCGGGAAAACACACCGATGCTTCATCGGAGGCTGTACTGATAATGTTACACAGCAGGGTAATGAAATGTCTGTGGAACATCAAACCAGCTCGGTGAGCCAACCAACCTCAACACCCACAACCTGAGCTACAAATCTACTCCAAAACTTCCAAGCACAGATAAAGCACAAGCTTTTAAAGGGACCACAGCACTTAGCTCCCCACGATCATTTTTACCAACAAATTCTAGCTTCCTGCCTTTCAATTCATGAATACTCTACCCAACCTTGTAACATGTTAGAGGATATTAACTGAACAATCATGACTGCAAAAAGAATTACACTGGAAATTAATTTAAGATCATCAGTTGGGCTTAGTTAACTGTTCCTGCCTCATCCCATTGTAATCAATACAATCAATCAGCACCCTCTTTTCAAGGTGTATAAGTTGCAGTATCCTATCTAAAGTTGTGCTTCTATTCTGATGATTACAAGACAGTAAGCTTTAACATTTTAGCATTAAGCCATGAATGGTCTGACATATTCTTCTTTCTTAAAAAATCAGCATTTGAATGATTTTCCTAAAACAAGCTGCACATTTCTAAACTGAACGTCAGGATGCATGTCCATCTATTTGTCTGAATTGGTTCTTTGGCACAAAGGTCTTTGAATGTGTAGTTAACTTCTGAAAGTGACATGGGCCAAATGCTAATCAGCCTGCCATACAGCCATGAATAAGATGTGGATGTCAAGTTCTCCTAAATTGAAGAAGGTAAATTGTGAGGGGGTCATTAGCAAGTTCAGATGGGTAAGTTATGCTTGAACAGTTGGTGAGTGATGCCTGCTCCATTTGGCCTTCTGAAATGGCCCAACCCATTCTTTGAGGTTTCCTTGGAGACCCTATCCAAGTTGAAAACTTTGATAGCCGAATCAGTACCCGCTAGGGTTGATGACCATATGTCTGGCAAAGTCTCATGGAGTTTCAATGCCCTGGTAGGTTTTATAAGCCGTCGCAGTCAACAAGACATATGTTGAGACTTTCTAAATATATAAGGGGTGTAACTCCAGAGGTGAAGTATTGAATTTCTCCAAACCCCACCCCCTACACCCAACATGTGCTTTAAATAGTAAGGAAGGCAGAATATCAAAACAGATTTACCATACAAAAGACTAATAATTTGCCAAAACATATAGCAACTAAAAAATTCCCAAACTGGCCATGCACAAATCAACATTTTTTAATTACTGTGTGCATATGGTGATGCAAAATACATGAAGGCATTGTGATGGGAGTTTATAATACATTAACATTTGGAAACTTGAGTTTGAAGCAGGAGTAAATGGATTTTTTGGTTTTCAATTCTGTTGACTTATTTTTTGTTAATGGTCATAAATTAGTTTCTCTTTGACACTGGGTCAAAAGAGCCTTTCTGACAAACTAGGTGATTTAAGCAAATTGCCAAACCAGTCAAGTAAGCAAATTCAAGACTTATAACCCAGATAGAGAGACAGTTGGAAAGCGGCCACAAGCAGGTTCAGTTCAGAGAGAAAACATTTGTAGTAGGATAAGGACGGTTTTAGTTTTAGTCTTCAGGCCATCAGAAACAGATGGTCTTAAGCTATATTAGCAGCCCAAGTAGAAAGAGGTCAGTGAGAAAGCCAATAAGTTAGCCTGTATCAGTGAGTCTCAAAAAGAGACAGAGAAAATCATGTAGTGAATGTGCAGAAAGTCACTGAAAAGAAACACTTTATAACCTTGTCAGGTTAATAAGAAATTAAAGAATGACGATTGGAAGTGATACTTCATTGGGGTTGATAGCTTGAATAGGATATTCATGGGGAAAGGGTTCATTCTTTCTTTGTACTGTTTATGATAAGATCTTTCCAAACTTTTTAGTTTTTAGATTTGTTTTCATTCACTTGTGTAATATATTAATATTTTCTTGTTAAAAGTATATTAGCAGCCTCATGTGAATTTGTTCAGTGACTGCTCACCAAACTGGAAAATATAAATCTAAAGTTTATTAAGTCTGGTTTTGTTCTGCGATCCAACTTGTCCGATAACACCATCAGCTAGAATAGCAGAAGCATGTAGAGTCATGGAGTCATACAGCATGGAAACAGATCCTTCAGCCCAACTAGTCCATGCCAACCATAATCCCAAACTAAACTTGTCTCACCTGCTTCCACTTTGCCCATATCCCTCCAAATATTTCTTATTCGTGTACTTATCTAAATATCTTTTAAATGCTGTAACTATACCCACATCCACCACTTCCTCTGAAAGTTCGTTCCACTCATGAATGACTCTCTGTATAAAAAACTGCTCATGTCTTTTTTAAATCTTTCTCCTCTCACCATAAAAATATGCCCCCATTCTTGAAATCCCCCACACTAGGGAAAAGACACCTGCCATTCACCTTATTGACACCCCCAATTATTTTATAAACCTCTATAAGGTCACCTCTCAACCTCCTATACTCTAATGAAAAAGTCCCAGCCTATCCAGCCTCTCCTTATAACTCAAACCCTCCATTCCCAGTAACATCCTTGTGAATCTCTTCTGAACCCTCTCCAGCTTAATAATATCCTTCTTATAACAGGGCAACTAGAACTGGACAGAGTATTCCAGAATCAATGACCTGTACAACCTCAACATAGCATCCCAGCTCCTATAGTCATTGGTCTGAGCAATGAAGGCAAGGGTACTAAATACATTCATCGCCACCCTGTCTACCTGTGATGCAAATGTTAAACTTCACAAAGTCAAACTGACTATAAATTAAGCAACAATAGACAAAGTGTTATTTTAATGTAAGGGAGATGCAATGTCTCTATATGATCCAAAGGGAAGCAAAGAGAGAAAAGTTAAATAGTGATAGAGAAACAGAGAGAGGATTAATGAGGCGTGAGATGGTCACTAAGATAGAAACAGAGATTTTTAGGGCAATGGGACAAGAGCAGGTATGTGGCACTAAATGTATAACTCTTTCAAAGAGCTGACACAGACATAATTGACCAATGGCTTTCTTTTGTACTATATCATATATGATCCTAAATTTGATTTTTAATGAAGAAAGCCACTGAAGTCAGTACGCCTGCAAATTTCTGAAACATGTAATACCAAATCATGATGTTGCTATCCTTTTCAAAACCAGCTAGTACTAACAAGTTCTGGTTATGTTGGGAGTTCCTGCATTCCTCAGCATACATGTTATGCTCTGCTAATCAATTCCAAAACAATTTTTAAATCTTTGATGTTGAGCAATAACTTGTTCTGTCAGTGACTTATGAAGGTAAGGGTGGGATGGGAAAGGTTCATGGAGCATAATTCTTTTCACCACTTTTGTGTTTTAAGTAGCTTCACTTGCTTTTAAAATATTTTGGGTCCAAATTCCTCAAGTGTTGTCTCAAACTATTGTGTTAATATTAATAGGAGACCAGCAGAACCAGTACAGAAACAGGACAAGTTGGAGGACCCTGTGCGTTTTTACTTTGTCAGCATTGTCACTTAGCAGTTAGCACTGTTATCAAACAGTGCCTTGGACCTGGGTTTGATCCCAGCCTGAGTGACTATCTGTTGTGGAATCTGCATGTTCTCCCTGTGTCAGTGTAGGTTTCTGCCAGGTGTTCAGATTTATTTCCACAGTCCAAAGATGTGCAGGTTGAGTGCATTGGCCATTCTAAATTAACTGTAGTGTCCAGAGATGTGCAGACTAGGTGGGTTAGCTACAGTAAATGCAGGTTTTGGGGATACGGTAGGGGGTGGGTCTAAGTGGAATGTTGTTAAGAGTGTCAGTGCAGTTTTGATGGGCTGAATAGTCTCTTTCTGCACTGTAGGGATTCTATGATTGTATATTTAAGCTGAATTTTCTTTCTTTGCCTGACTTCCAGCTGTACAAAATTTGTAAAGGCAATTTTATTTCAAGTTCAAGTCAATTAAAAATTACATGTGCATCCTTTTTCTTTGGTATTATGTTCATAAGCTTCCAACCCAGAAATTCCTGCAGGTGGAAGTACTTTGGCCGTGAGATGCGCAAGTGTGTTTGAAGAATTATATATTTAGGCATTTACTGGATTCTTGCTAGCTTCATGAATCAAGTCATATGGTTATCTGACAATGAAGCACATTGTTACAAAGAATATCAAAAGGCTGAATTCTAGGTCATAAAAGAAATAGTGTCATAAAGTCATTGAGATGTACAGCACAGAAACAGACCCTACGTTCCAAATCATCCGTGCTGACTAAATATCCTAACACAATCTAGTCCCGTTTGCCAGCTTTTGGCCCATATCCTTTTAAACTCTCTACATTCATATAACCATCTAGATGCCTTTCAAATATTGTAATTATACCAGCCTCCACCACTTCTTATGGCAGCTCATTCCATACATGCACCACTCTCTATGTGAAAAAGTGACCCCTTAGATCCCTTTCAACCAGGTGTCACAGTTTGAGGATTTGGGGTAGACAGTTCAGGATGGAGATGAGACTTTTCTTCACCCAAAGAGTGGTGAGCTTGTGGAATTCATTACCACAGGAAGTAATTGATGCCAAAACAGTGAATGTATTCAACAGCTAACTAGATATAGCATTTGGGGCAAATGGGCTCATTTGTTATGGGGAGAAAGTAGGATTGGGCTATTGTGTTGGATGATCCATGAAGAATGGTGGAGCAGGATTGAAGGGCTGAATAGCCTCCTCCTGCTATGTTTCTATCTTAAATGTATGTCCTTGGATTTTGGATTCCCCTTTCCATGGGAAAAGCCTTTACCTATTTGCCCTATCAATGTTCCTCATGATTTTATAAACCTCCAGAAGATCACCCCTCAGCCTTCAATACTCCGAGCCAAATCAGCTTCTCCCTATAACTCTAACCCTCCAACCCTGACGATATCCTTGTAAATCTTTTCTGAACCCTTTCAAGTTTTGAAACATCCTTCCTACAGCAGGGAGACCAGAACTGAATACAGTATTCCAATAGGCCTCACCCATGTCCTGTACAACTGCAACATGACCTCCCAACTCTTGTACTCAATGCAATGACTAATAAAAGTAAGCATACCAAGCACCTTCTTCACTATCTTACCCACCTGCAACTCTGCTATCAAGGAACTATGAACCTGGACTCCAAGGTCTCTTTGTTCAGCAACACTCCCCAGGACCTTACCATTAAGTGTTCAAGTCCTACCCAAAATGCAGCACCTCATATTTAAGTAAATTAAACTCTATTTGCCACTGCCTGGTGCATTGGCCCTTCTGGTCAAGATCCTGTTGTACTCTGAGGTATCCTTCACTGTCCACTACATCTTTAATTTTGGTGTCATCTGCATACTTACTAATCATACCTCCTATGTTCACATCCAAATAATTTACATTAGTGATGAAAAGCAGTGGATCCAGCAACACTCTGAAAAGCAATCCTCCACAACCACCTTCTGTCTTCTACCTTTGAGCAAGTTCTGTATCCATGTGACTAGTTCTCCCTGTATTCCATGTGATCTACCCTTGCTAATCAATCTACCATGAGGAACCTTGTCAAACGTCTTTCTGAAGTTCATATAAATCACACCCATTGCTCTGCCCTTGTTTGTTTATGTTTTCATATACTGTAAAACATACATCAATCAAGTTTGTCATCTGTTTGGAGGAATGTCAAAGATTCATACATTTTCAGTTATCTTTTAAACAATAAAAATAGTTTCAATGTTCAATGAGAGTCACACAAAAAATGATGACAACAACAAGCAAGGTATAGACTCATATTTGTATTGTAATTATATGTATATGCAAAACATGTGACAAGTGGCAATGTGCAAGAGAACACCATTGGGCTAACCCTATGATATTTTGGCCAAGTGTGAGTTGTGTCAAGTCTTTTGGAGGGCTGTTGACTGCAAGGCCTAATGGGGTTGCTCATCCTATCTTACCAAATTCACCGCTTTAAGTATCTACCCCAACCTTATCATGTTTCTCATATCCAATTCCCACCCCATCTTACCACGTATCATTCCCAAAACTTACCGTTCAGCAGATACCTTCCAAAACAACAGCATCCCTTATGCACACACCACCTTGAAAGACTGATGTGCACCCAAACAGTAATTGGCAATCTAGCATTACCCTTCACTGACAACAAAATGGTGCAGCAACTACAACATCATGCTGCCCATGGCACATATCCAGTATGGATAACATTCCTTCATACATATAATATCATTCTCTCATCCTCATTGTGGTTCAAAAGCTATGTCTCACACTTTACCTGTCTGTAGCTGTAGCCCATCTGAACACTCTGAATTAATGCTACCCTGCCCCCAGGATCCACTGTGGACTCAATTCTTGTCATTGTTTTGGAGGGGAACTTTATATACAGGCTAGAAGTTGGACAAATATTAACATAAATGTGACCTATTATTCCAGGAAAAAGAAACAAAAATAAAGCTAACAGGGGCAGAACTTCACCTGCACAATGTCATCCAGATTTTGGCCAAACAATTTACAGTCAATAATTGCTGCACCCAGCACTCTTCTTTTGGAGGTGTTTGTCAATGAGTTTCTATCTGGCAGGTAACACCTGTCACAGCTTCTTCCTCATTCTTCTCTATGGATGATTGGTCCCATTCTTCAATTCCTCAGCAAGGACATCACCTTGTTCCCTGCTTCAATTATGCAGAGAAAAGCACACCAATATTATGCAGTACATGCTGTCCAGACAATACTGTATGCCCTCCCCCACACATCAGACAGTTCAAGCATGGAAATGCATCTTCAACAGCCCTTCACTGAACTCCACAACAGCCCCGGGTGAGGCTTAGACCTGCATTAAACCTATGCCCCACACTAATCAGGAGTTACACAATGGTGTCATGAACCATGGTCACCAAGTATCCAGTAACGAGTCTCATAAGGCATCTGGACTCTCAAAAGCACATGGTACAGAGAGTGCTTCAGAATGTATGAACAATGAAAGCTGCCAGGAGGGTGAGCACACACCTCTTGAAGTAACAGTGATCACATGGGTCTTGTCGATGGCACCCTGCACCTGAGGGAAGACAGCTGTGTTGCCTAACTGTTGAGACCACAGCACTGACCACATCTTGGGAAATGAACTGTGACCTTGTACGATGCATTGGCCAGTGTCCTGATGCATTTGTAGGTGCATGACTAAGATATCCCACACAGATCTCCCATCACTTGCTGCAAAGTGCATACTGGTGTGCAGTGATCTCCACAGTTACCAGAAAAGGAAGACCTCCCACTCCTGTAGCCCTCAGATTCTGCTTCAGCAAAGTTCTGTCTCCGTGTCCTGGGATATATAAGGCCTGCATCAACACTGCGCCTTGCTCGTGGGCAGGAAATTAAGTCAGGGCCAGAAATCTCTGGGGCTCCTGCAGACCGATCTATCCTGAATGGCCATTCAGCTGCAGCATCTTCTGAGACTTATTGGTCCTCATCCTCAAATGGCAGTAGCAAAAGCCTTTGGCTTGGGTTAATGTGCCAACACACTAACAAGGATGTCACAGGCAAAGCAAGGCATGGATGCTATGAGCATGCAGTGGGCATAAAATGACTGAGCTCCAAGACAGCAAGCCTGAGATCTACTCTGGCCCATTCCATGAGGTGGGTACCCATCCCTGTGCACAATATGTCCCTGCTGCAACTACTCAGTGCTGACAGTTGGTGTGCTCTGCATTGCAAGCTCTGGGTTTGTGAGAACCCCACCATGAACTGGATAGGTGCCATGATGGTCATGATGGGTTAGCAGATGCTGGATGCAAATATCCATAAAGGTAAAGTGCATTCACCTGAATCACATGAATTGTACCACAAAATGTTGTGGCCTAGTGTCTAACATGGAAGTCGTTAGAAGCCAATGGGAGCTGAATTGGCCAGGTACATGGCCTGATTTCCTAAAAGAGGCTGAATATTAATGAGACAAGTTATGGCATTAACATGAGGATTTACAAGCATAAACAAACATCAACTGGCATCTTGTCAATCCTGCTGCACCACTGGTAAAAAGCATAAAACCTACAGCAAATTGAACATAACATTGGGATGGACCAACAGATTTCTCATCCAATTCTGCCACACATCTTGCCATAGCACATGTCACTCAGACCCTACAAGATTCTATCCTTTGTCTCTAGTTTCACAAGTTAGCAACAGCAGCATTCCAACAGCGACAACGGCTGTCCACTTTGGTCACCTTTCAGCTTTTTTCCAAAGCATCGGGAATCACTGATCACAACCATTGAGTATTCAAATCACACTGCACTGGCCTATTTGAACCAAAGGAGCTTCTACATAAATATGCAAGTGAACTATATACCCAATTGTGAATTCAGATCAGACAAAGCCATGATCAAATTGTACAGTACTCAAGTCAGGCCACCCTTGCAGAAAATGTTCATTTCTGGTCAGAGAAAATTGCAGAGAAAAATTGTGAGACTGAGTTCCTAATAGTATTATGTGAGTTATAAGGAAGTCTTTGGTTTTTCAGCTGAGAAACAAGGAGGGAAATATTAAATTCTACGATCTGGCAACGCAAACTGGTCACAGTTAAAAAAATTCCAATATTGAACTAGCAATACTAGAGTCACCCTATTAACATTGAACATTGGGCTTCAATTAATTTAGGCTGGAGAGCTGGAGGTACCTACTACACATGATCAGGCAATTCGTTGTCAAAGTGAATACGAACTTTAAGTTCAGACACATCACCAATAGCTTTCAGGGATAGATTGATCAGAATGGGTTTAAATATGGCCCAAAGACTGCCTTCAAAATTGCTGTCGAATTTGAAAGCATCAGAAAGCATTGTATTTTGGTGATGACTTCCAGTGGTCTCTTTAAGAATCTTTCATTAGGTTACAAATAGACCTGGCTATTCTGAGCACAGCATGCCTGTAGAAGTCATCAAACGAGTGCTCAGTTGTACTTAAAGGGTCTCATACTCATTTTAGGCATGAACCCCATATGTATATTCTGGTGCTTTTTCTGAAGTTGCTGGTGACACACATTTTGGCACAGAATTTGCATTCTGTCGATTTGTATATGCATTACTAAAACTGCTAACCATTGTGAGCACTTTATTGTAAGCATTTCAGATTATTTGTACCACAATACTTTAACACTAAGTTAGCATTTATAACTTCACAGGAATATGTGGTCTAAAGTCAAACACTACTTACAAAAGATTAACAACCTGATTCTCAAAACACACGAATGTTTACACATAAAGAATACGCTATCAGTTTCCTGAGAATGTTCCTAAAATTATTTAAAATATTACAATTATTTCTACATCTTTGTAGCTATTTGTGAGGAATAAAATCTTCATGATTTAATATATTTCTTTCCTAACTTTGTTCTGTATACACCCACTGCTACAAGGACAAACTACTATTTTGTAATTCAACACCTGTGAGAGACCTCGCCCATTAACTCGCTGGACTGCCCTAACAAGAATGTGAAGTAAACTTTAGGCAAACACACAGTTGGGTTTACTATGTTTAAGCAACAAGATCCTCTAAGCATCTTTTCCATGTGAAGCTGGACTTTATTCCTCTCGTTTTTGATAAGATCACCTCAATGGCATTTGACGATAGCAATTTGAACTTCATGAGGAAAGATACTGCAGATTTATTCCAGAATGGATTAAATTCAAGGCGGAGGGTTAGCCTTCCACCAGAATTCTTGATGAGGATTGATAATTACGGAAAGGGTAATAGAAACTACAGGAAAATGGAACAAATACACTTAAGGCGCCCTAAGAAAAGACCTTCTATTTTTCAAGGTAGGAAATGTCTCTGTGATGTCAATTGGTTGTGATTGAAGATTATTGAACAGTCTTTAAGATATATAGATTTCAGAATTTCTGTTGAAAATGACATCTATATGCGCCAGTTTAATGAGAAAAATAACATTTATAGAGAAACATTAGTCAGATGAACATGTTAGGATGTGTTGACAGCTTCCCAGCATAATGTGCCAGAAGTAGTGGTCTATAAACAGTTTAAAAAGTGCCGATAGCAAAAGTCTGTTTATGACTAGGTACTGATGATTGCGCAGCTAGTAATTGGTAAGTAAGTTATGCTTTGCATTCCTCTCCTTCAGCAGAGCCTGAAGATTGTTGATAAGAGTGGTTATTTCAATCAAACCTCTACATGTTCTGTGTGAGAAAGTTGGTGCATGTATACTTTAAGATTACTGTGAAACAATACAAAAATATAAAACTTTCAGACAATGTATTTTTATATTTATTATGATATAAATTATCATTTTTTTTCATGGGATGCAAGTATCACCGTCTAGGCCAGCATTTATTGTCCATCCCCAATTGCCCTTCAGTAGGTGATGGACAGACATCATCATGAATAGAACAGCGTGGCAGCTGCATTTGAGCACATTTCACCATTGTGTCAAGCATGTTACTGTGGGTCCAGATTCACATATAATTATAGTTGTACTTTTATCATTAATGTAAAGGCCATTCAGGGTAACTCATTTCCTTCCATAAAGGACATTTAGTAGAGGTGACTTGACTGAAGTATAAAAGCCTGAAAAGTCTAATGGAGATGGATGAGAAAAGGATATTACCTCTCATGGGTGAATCTAGAAATTGGGGTGTGGTTTAAAATAAAGCACAAAATCTTCCCAGTCCCAAATGACATGGATCCTGTTGAGAAAGTTGGGGAAATCAGAAGAAATGTCCTCCTTCATTACTACCTAATTTCATCTAATTAATGCTCCTCACCCACTATGAGGAGAGGATCATGACTATGACGGCCTCCAGTGGCAAAATTATTTTGCTCAATCCCTTGATGTACTTGACTTGTCAGGAACACCTGCCTGAATGGTGTCTGCCCTGACTTAATTGAGGAGTATGCATTTTTCCCACTTGCTGTCTAGAAACTGGAAGGCAAGAATTCTGAACATGAAAGTCAGACCTGTTACCTGAATGAAGAGCTGGCCCGATAGCTTCCATGTAACCAGAATTGATTGTCATTAAAAAAATGTTAGTTCCTGTCATGTCCTCTGTGGAAAGAAATCAGTTGTTTTTATCTGATATGACCTACATGTGACTCCAGACCCACATGTAGTTGATTCTTAACTGCCCTCTGGGCAATTGAGGATGAATGATAAATATTGGCCCAGCCAGCAATGCCTAATGAATATAAAAAAGAGCTCCAGCTCACTGCTTACTCCACCAGATCTCCATCCTGGACGTCCGGCACCAGTTTTTCAGAACATACTTCATAGGTAGCGGCTGCATAAATGCCACTTATATAGATATTAACATCTAACATTCCAATTATGACATCCATACCAGTTCTGCTTCTACAGCTCAATGCTGCACTTTGGAGCACTCTAGCACCTCTCGTTGAAATACTAACGTTGAAATACTAACTCTCGTTAGCTACTAACAATGTCTGCACGCAAAAGAGGCACCCAACTCAAGGATTGGACCAGGGTGCGTCTCAGGGCTTTTCGTTGGCTCTGTTAGCTCGCTTTCACTTTTTGCCTAGTTTGATGTTCATAGCATCTCAGCCCTGCTTTTCTGTGTTTTGACCCTTGGCTCACCCCATTTCTGTTTTCCCTTGCCACTCAGCACAGGTACAAAGTTTGTCATAGTTGGCAAACGTGATGACTCAGTGGGGTCAACATATTGTTATATGGCACTGTGCTATGTCAATCTTATACACACACTATGTTCCAGTCATATATACAGCAAGCACACTGCATGTGCTTCGACTAAATGGCTATGCTGCAAAACTTACAGAGCGTATTCCTCAATTAAGTCAGGAAGACACCCTTCCGGCAGGCGTTCCTGACAAAGTAAGTCAAGTGCATCAAGGAATTGTTCACAATAATTTTGCCACATGGGGCAGTCACGGTCATGATCCTCTCTTCATAGTTGATGAGGAGCAGCATGTGACATTGTACATTGTAAGATGGCATCAAATTATGTTTCCGGCTCTCTATTTCCCTTTGTCTTTCTGTCTTTTTATGTCTTTGTATCTCCTTTTACTCTTCTTTGTTTTAAGGAGCAAAATTTCTGAATTTTTCACACCTCTGAAAATGCAGAAGATATCTTGAGCATCTTAAAATCCCAACGCAGCTGCTGGCCCAGGCTGTAGTACAGGATTGTTTAAATACTTGGGATTGACAGCCATGTATGTTAAAGCTTATGAGAGACATCCACTGTGTGAAAATTGGAAGAATGCCATGCCAGTCCGAAGGTAGATCAGAGGCTGAGAGAGGGAATGAACATTTGCCAAGTTTTTGGATATTGCTTCTTAGGGTACTGAAGAGCATTTCTGAAAAGGCACTTAATATCCCCCTAGATTAACTACTGTTGTTTCTTGCCAATTCCGAATTAGCACCAAGTGACGTAAGCCAAATGGGCAGATCAAAATCCAGAAGTGGCTTGGGAACGTTCTCAGACGTCTTGCACCATGACATTATGGGAAAGGTAATGGCGTAATGGTCATGTCATTTGGCCAGCAATCCAGGATCCCACACCATTGCAGCGAGGCAGATGATGAAATTTGAATCCAATATGGTCTAAAAAGCTGGCATTATGGTGACCATGTAACCGCTGTCAATTATTGTAAAAATCTATCTTAATCATGAATGTCTTTTAGAGGAGAAAATCTGCTGTTCTTACCTGGTCTCGCCCATGTCTAACTCCAGACCTGCTGTACTATGGTTGACACTTATGTGGATTGGGCAATAAATACTTTCCTGGCCAGTAGCTGACAGTACAGATAAACAAATAAAGAGTTGAAGATCAGCTCCCTTCTGTCTGAGTTAAAGAGCTAGAAAAAATAGGAGCTGTGGATTTGATTTGTGGATGTTGTTGTGAAAGTGAAACATCAAATATTTGCAATGTGGGTTTTAGGTGTGTCACAAATAGTGCTACATCCTGTTTTAGATTGTGAAATTTCTGGAGCTTTGACTATTACGAAAATGATTGAGCAATATCTATATCTTCCTTACATTTATAAAGGCACCAAAAGTAGCTGACTCATAATGCCTACTGGAGTAATAATCCAGATAACCATGGTAATGTCCTGTGAAAATGAGTGCAAATCATCCAAGATGGCAGGTAGTTATTTTTAATTTAACAAAATCTGAAATCAAAAGATAGCCCAATAGTGGTCATATAATCATTATCATTCGTCATCTACACCCAGCACACAGTGGCCGTTTCTTCAGCAGCTATGTAATTAGCAAGTTCAATTGAATCATGATGGCTAGAATTTATTTTTATTCGTTAATGGGATGAGGGCATCACTGGCGAGGCAGCATTTATTGCCCATCCCTAATTGCCCAGAGAGCAGTTCAAAGTCAACCACATTGCTGTGGGTCTGGAGTCAAATGTAGGCCAGACCAGGTAAGGGTGTCAGTTTCCTTCCCTAAAGGACATTAGTGAACTGGATGGGTTTTTCTCCTGACAATCGACAATGGATTCATGGACATCACTAGATTCTTAATTCCAGATATTTTTAATTAAATTCAAATTCCACCATCTGCCGTGGCGGGATTCAAACCCAGGTCCCCAGAACATTATATGGGTCTCTGGGTTAACAGTTCAGTGGTAATATCACTAGGCCTTCAACTCCCCCAATGACTTCATGTTAATGGCAGAATCACCCATCTGGCCATTGGAAAGGGTTCGGGTGATACCCAGCATTTGTTTGAGAAAACCTTCTCAGTTGCATATCTTTGCTGGCACCTTCCAAAAAACCTAGGTTCTGTGACGGATCCCCCTCATTGGGGCTTAGGTCAGTCAGGACTTCAGGATTTGTATGATTGATGGCACTTCTTACTTCAGCTGCTGTCTCCTGGCAGGTGCCTTTTGCATATTTTTCAGGGATGGATATAAGCCTCTCCACACCGCATGTGCTCACTGGATTCACAACACACATGTCTCTCCACCATTCCACATTGTTATGTGATTCCACTTAACTCAAATCATCATGCACTGACAGTCAAGGTTCCACAATACCACCTAGTAAGCTGTTTGCTTCCACATTTCCATCAGACTTCAGGCCTCAAGGAATTCCCCTCTGTAGACTGTTTTCTGAGGTTTCCCTCTAGCTATTGGCTCAACAAAGTAGGTGGATCCTGTCGCTTGATGATCTGAAATTCAGGGTCCCACACTTCCAGATCTTATTCTAATCTCCTTGATATTCTGAGTTTGGAGGAATATCCTTTCATGAGTTGGAAGGTCAGCCCTGACAACTGTGTGATGGTTCAAAGTCTTTCTTCTCAGCACTCTGTCTTGATCCTCTTGGACACTATCTCAGATAGCTAGCTTGGCCTCTTGTGATGCTGAGCTACCCTCTCATTGACCTGGACATCTCCTTCAGAAGCTATGCTCAGCCCAAGCAGATGATCCTCAAGAAGGACTGGATCTCATTCAAGAAGACACAGTGCGCAGAACATCATGTGGATGAGTGTGAGGTCCAGTAACATTAGAAAGTCCATAAGCAAAAAACCAACTCCAAAGGTATTCGGGCAACTTTTGTTAAATCTCAGGAGGCAAGGTATGTAGATGGTCATGTAGAATACAACTGAATCATTCACCTCCCTCTGGATGACAGGGGACAGAGCAGCTCTTCGCAATTTCATAGACCGAAATATCTGTGAGATCCTGCTCTTGAAGTTGCACTATGAACATGGTAAATTTGATATGGAACATTGAACAGTTAAAGTAATCACATACAAACTCTCTGGTTGTAGTTGAGGTTATTTGGTCGTGGGGAAAAATGGCCTGTATGAATTTGGTGAAGACTTGTAAATATGAGGACATGACAGTTCCATTACTACTGGGGTCAAAGATCATAAAGTTTCTAGAGGTCTCTTGGCAACCAGGGATCTCGTACTGGGGGTGAACTCACTTCCCTGCTTTTGCCAAAGAGCACATCTCACAATTTCAACAGTAGTCAGTTATTAGGAGCCATCTAGGCCAGTAATACTAATCTCTGATCAGAACAGTTTTTTTCTGCCTCTAGGTGATATGCTTGATAATGAACCAATACCAACACTTGACACTGTCAGGAAGGATGAGGTGCTTCACCTGTCCGTCCTTGTCATAAGCCAACCAATACAATACTCTTACAGCAACTCAACAGTTTCTATGATAATAAGGTGTAGAGCTGGATGGACACAGCAGGCCAAGCCGATCAGAGGAGCAGGAAAGCTGATGTTTTGGGTCTCGACCCTTATTCAGAAAGGGTCCAGACCCGAAACGTCAGCTTTCCTGATCCTCTGATGCTGCTTGGCCTGCTGTTTTCATCCAGCTCTACACCTTGTTATCTCAGATTCTCCAGCATCGGCAGTTCCTACTATCTCTGAATCAACCATTTCTGTGCTGATTTAGATTCCGTCATTAGCTGGTACAGGGTTAGTCGATATTGGGCATTCCAGTAATGGTGTAGTTTACTGATGCACATGTCAATCAGCTGAAGCTATCTGAGATCCTCTTTCATGATGGATGGCAAAGGTGAAACCACATTTCACTCTACCTGTCAGGACCTGGTTTGGATCTTGTCATAAATGCATCAAAGACACTCCATCGAACCTGAAACCAAATTTCATTGAGAACCGAAGGTTGGAATGTTGCCTTTGACTTGGGAATGACAATGGATATGGCATCAGCCACAAAACCATCCAGCCAGGCAGTTCCATCCTGTGGTCAGTCTTTAATGAAGAGCATCAGTATTTGCATTACTTTTGTCTGTCCTGTTTTTGATCTGGAATTGAAACTCCAAGATTAGCAGCCCATTATGTCTCTGCTGCTCCAAGCTTTACTGACATTTGAAGTAACTGAGTGGGTTGTTGTTTAGAAACATTTCTGCAAGCAAAATGTATCTGAACTTCTGGTAATGACTTAACTCAAAGCTAGCAGTTTGAGTTTCATACTGGAATAATTCTCTACATTCCTTTCAATTGACTTGAGACTCCAACTAGTATAAGCCATAAACACTCTTTTCTGCTCTTGAACCTGTGGCAGCACCAGTTCCCTTCTTAAGAACACTGTAGGTTTCCCTACATTCCACATGGGCAGAAACCTTTCAAGAAGGTACCTTAACTCCACCTTCTAAAGGGCAATCAGGTATTGGTAACACATGCTTGCCTGGCCAACAATGGCTTCCTCTCATGAAAGAATTTTTAAAACCATGTGTTCTTCTAAACTTCAGTGAGAATAGGCCCATACCCTTGTCCATCCAGGTGGCAGAAATCACAGATTTGGAATGGGCTGTCAAATGGGCCTTAGGGAGTTGCTGTTGTGCATCTTGAAGCTGGTGCATTCTGTTGCTACTGTGCAGCAGGGTCAAGGGGTTGAATATTGAATGTGGTCAATGTGATGCCGATCAAGAAGGCTGGATGATGCCAAGTTTCTAGCATGTTGTGCTCAGTATTTCCTCATAAGACAACTGTTTCATCCCGGTTTATGCTGGTAGGAGGAGTGTAGTGGGTGGAAAAGTGTTCCCTAAGTGGCTGAAATGCATGCCCAATGATGCTGACATTCTCATCATCGGTGATATGTCAAGGCAGTGGGAAGATATCAAGCTCCACTCCCAAATCCTTCCCCCATCCTACCAGCCTTCCCACATCCTTCCAGTCTCCAAAGGACTAGGAAAACTCAGCCAATGAGGCAGATTTTAATATAAACAAAAGAGGTCTCTCTCACAGGTTGGAGGACCAGTGAAAGTCACATGTTTGCATATGGCTATCGCACTAAATACCAATCAGATGTTGAACTGGGCTGCAGAGAGTCTTCAGCAACATCAAGGATTCTAAAAGTGCACGTTCTACAACTCCCACGAGCTCCCAAACACTCAAAGGTTGGAAGTTGTTCAATGCTCAGCAGTTCCACTGCAGATGCCAGCAATGCACCCACCCAAGATCCAGGATTTAAGGGATCCAGCTCACAGGTTGTGAGAATAGATGCTGTAAGGACAGGGCGTGTCCCTCAAGTAACTTCCAACACCAAGTTACTCAATCAGACGATCAGTAGCTATGAACAGTAATAGTTTTAGGAGCACATTAATGGTCTATGGATATCACTGGAAAGGCCATCTAAATATTGCCCATTCCTAATATTCTTGAGGAGCTCTTTGGTATGTCACCTTCTCGAATTACTGCAGTCCATGTGGTAAAAGTTACCTCGCAGAGTTAGGAAAAAGGCAGTTCCTGTTTTTTCACCCTGTGATGATGAAGGAACATTAATGAATTTCAGGATAACACAGTGTGGAGCTGGAGGAACACAGCAGGCCAGGCAGCATCAAAGGAGCTGGAAAACTGACATTTCAGGTCAGGACCCTTCTTCACAAATTTCACATCAGCTTTCCTGCTCCTCAGGTGTTCCTCCAGCTTCACACTGTATTATCTCTGATTCCAGCATCGGCAGTTCTTATTATCTTCTAATGAATTTCAAGTCAGGGTAGCATGAAACCTGGAGAGGTCCATGCAGATGATGATGTTCTGTATCAGCCATAACCAGCCATGGATTCAGCACGTCATTTATACCTTTCGGCTGAAGGCAAGTCAACTGCAAGATCAACAACAATTTGTATTTATGTTGCACATTTAACACAACAGAGTGATTTAGATCAGTTCACAGGAGCATAAGTGAACAAAGTTTGACACTGGACCATTTGCAGACAACTTGCATAACTGGCAGTTAGTTTATTAATACTATATTGGAAATCTGTTACCTGTGAAAGGAATTCACAGTACAGTATGAATTATTTAATGTGTTGGTTTTAAGAACACAGAACTAAAATGTCACCTGTTGCAGCAAAGGCGACTTGTAGGTAAAAGCGAAATGGGCATTCCATTAACAGGTATTCTTTTGTAAATGTGCTTCTTGACAGAGTAGAGGAGGGTGAGCAATATTGGTTGGTTATCGTCATATTGCAATTTGTGCAACCTTGCCAATGTACAAATTGACTGCTGTACTCCCTACATTATTGTAGAGACTATACTTATTTAAGGACTGTAAAACACTTCAGTACATCCTAAGGTCATGAAAGTGTAGTACAAATATAAAATACATATAAACGTAAGCTTTTTTTCCTTAGAGATAAATTAACAAACATATAACTCTTTACTAGTTCAGAATACTTACAGCACACCCTTGTATATGAAAACATGCTTTTTAGTTTTTCACATTGAGGTTTAACTTTATTTGCACATTTAGTGATACTGATACCTTTAATGCCCAAGCAGCATCCAGACATCCTTTTTGCCTGGCCTTGTGTCTATATTTGTGCCTATGACTATTCCCAATGTGCATCTGCTTAACTTTAATGAAGTCCCACAGGTTGTTAAGTTGCTGAGATGTTGTCATAATACTGTCATAACATTGCACAGTACTTGCTCAAGCATTGCCAGCAGAGGAGGAGTGGTTCAAATCAAGCTTATTGGAACCTCCATATAAAAATTTATGGAGGCATTAAAAGACATAATAGACCATTCAGTAAATCCTTAATTTAACTGAACAACTGCAATTATAATTATTGAGAAAATGGCAGGACTTTACTTTTGCCAGTGACCTATGTGACTGCTCCTAGTTCACAGCGGCCACTACTTAATCTAGAGAGCCACTAATGTGAAGTCAGAGGAGGGGGACACTGAGAGCTATTCTATTTCCTTGTATTTGACCTGCTCAGATCCTTGCCAGAGACACAGTCCCTGTCTCACTGTTCTTGTCTCACTTATCTCTTCGGGGTCCAATGAGGACCCCTGGTAAAGGCCAAAGTGTATTATGGCCATGTGGTGTTGCAGGTACCAAACTGCTGCTGGCCTTTGTTTTGTTGCACTTGTTTGTGATGGGGTCTGATTTGTGCCCTGCTGGGGACAATTAGTTTTTAAGACTTGATTCTGTCCAAGATATATTGGAAAAACAGAGCGGGCAAAATTTTCATCAAGCAATCACCTGCCTTTAAATTTGAGACAGGTCTGGCACAGTTGCATTACATTTCCAATAAGGGGAAAGGTAAGACAAACAAAATCAGACTAGCTTGGATGTCTAAAGAGATAGAAAATAAGACGAAATAAAATGATGTAAATAACAAAGGACATGGACCTGGTGAATGGAAGGAGTCTGGCAGATAAAATTTAGTGCAGAAAATTAAGTATAAAGTGATACATTTCTCAAGGAAGAAGAAGGAGAGCTAATATAGGAGCATGGAATTAGCTAAAATGCTGAGTATATAATGTAGCATATGATGGGTTGAATTGCCTTCTTTTACGCAGTAAACATTCTTTGACTGTGATTCCAGTTAATCTCCAGTGACACCTCAAGATTTGGGCCAAACTGATTTATAGGACTGAGTGATAAGTAGGAAACAAAACTTAAGGAATCGAAGGAGAGGTGATCGGTGTGAGAGTCATGAATAGAAAAATATCATGGGGGCACAAAGAGAAGAAGTGAAAATGAGACAAGGGGGAAACAGGAACAAAGTCAGGGAGGGAAACAGGGAGTACATAGGGACAGTCACCAAGGCCAAAAAAAAATCTCTACACTGCCATTTAAGACCAATACTGTTCCTTTGGTGTCACTAGATCAGAAACCTGGAATTCTCTCCCTAACAGAATTGTTAGTCCAGCTACAACACATTGATATAGTGGTTCAAGAATGCAGCTCACCACCACTTTCTCAAGAACAACTGGGGATGGGCAATAAATGTTAGAATACCAGCGTAATCTATGTCCCATGAGTATATATATTTTAAATATTCAATGGAGACAGATTTGGGGAAAGGAAAACAATTTCAGCAGAGGATGGAAGAGTGCAGCAAACAAAATTCTGGGAGCTCAAGCACAACATCTATTGATGAGTCTTGATAAAACATTCTGATGGAGTGACGGGGTTGGAGTAAAACTTATAGACCAAAGTTCACTGATTTCTAGTCAAAAGGGTGGGTTGACAATTTTCCACTTTCACCACTGAGAAAGTTCACTGAATCAAGCTTCAATCCACTGTTAAGAGACAACTGGTGAGCTTCTTAGAGAATCAGAGCTCTCAATGTTGAAGTGCCACATCACCAAATTCTGCTGACCAATCACAGTCTGGATGCCTTTGGGTACTAGAGATCATTATTGATCCTAATTTTCAATTGATCCAGTGGTGAGAAGATAAACATTGTTCTTTTGTGTCTTAAGGACTGAGCGGTCATGGGGGGTCAGAGGCAAGTGTAAGGCTGGGTTTGACCAGCCACCCTCTTGCTCTCCATCCTTTCTATGATTGCAACGTTCCTCAACCCGGCAGGCAGGTCACTTTGTTTTCCCTATTAGGAGAACTGCCATTCTTTTTGACCACTGGAAGGACAGGTAATCAGGCCAGTGGCGAATTGAGGCCCTTAAGTGGCTGCTATTTGACCACAAAAGGTATTCATTACTGGAAAGTCAAGTAGCTTGCCAAGAAACCTTCTCACTGAGCCAGTTAATTGATGATGTGGCAAAGAGTTGATGAGTTTCACTTCAGAGCAACTCGCTCAATTGTTTGCCCTTCCTTCTTTCCAGCAGTGAAGATAAAATTGCAAGTTTTGTAAAAGAGCCATCAGAAGGAATAACAACTGAGAAACACTGCAGTTAGGAACTGGAGATGATTTGAAAAAATTTTCAGGGGCTGGGAGAAGGAAAGTGAAGTTACTTTTAAGCAGTAGAGATGTGCTCACTTCATCAGGATTGGTATAGGTTTTCTAAGGCTTGATGTACTCTGCAGATACGGTCGGAAAATGAACATGATTATGAAAAGGGAAAGAACTATTTTTGTAGGGAGAATGTTAGTATTATGTAAGCAGGGTTTTAAAAATCCAAAAATGTTTTCCTATTCATATTGAGTGTTTTCTGTGATGCAAACTGTAATGACCATTGAGATACTGAAGAAATGTGATCTCTTAACAATGTCAGTTATAACAATTAGAATTTGTCAGAATTGTGTAATGTCAGGTTTAGGGAGGACACTAAAATTTTGATCACTGGCTTTACTGAACACTCGTAAGGAGGGATTAAAATAATATGCAAAGAGATACATATACGATAAACTTTCTGATAGCCTGACAGATGATGAAATATAGTAGTTGGGGGTTAGGTGGGTGGACATGAAACAATGAAATAATGATTGACAAGTTGAGACTTTGTTCAAATTTATTAGAAGTTTTATCATTTTCACATCTATGCTTATTTACTCCTCAGAATAGCTGCATTTAAAATAAATTTCCTTTTAGAAAGATATGAATGGTAGGTAAATAATAATATTGCAATGGGTTCTACAACTAACATGACCATGACAGCTCTTTGATCATGCATCTCCAGGCTTGATAAATAGATTTACAAATATAGAAACATGGAAAGTTGGGTCAGGAGATGGCCATTTGGTCCTTGGAGCTTGCTCTACCATTCAGTTTGATCATGGCTGATCATCTGACTTGACACCCGAATCCCACTTTTTCCCCATACCCCTTGATGCCTTTAAAGTCTAAACATTTATCTATCTCCTCTTGAATATATTCAGTAACTTGACCTACACAGCCTTTTGTGGTGGAGAATTTCACAGGTTCACTACCCTTTCAGTGAACAAATCTTTCCTCATCTCAGTCTTAAATAGTCTACTGTATCCCGAGACTGCGTTCTCTGGTTCTAGACTCCAATCTTGGAAATCATCCTCCCTGCATCTTGTAGCCCTGTTGGAATTTTATGTTTTAATCAAATCCCATCTCATTCTTATTCCTGTGAATACAGGCCCAGTTGATCCAATCTCTCCTCATTGGACAAACCTGCCATGCACGCACGGTTTCAGCTTAGTCAACCTCAGCTGTACTCCCTCTATGGCAATTACAGCTTTTCTTAGGTAGGAAGATCAAAACTGAGCACACTGCTCCAAGTGAGGTCTTACCAAGGTCCTGTATAACTGCAGTAAGACATCCCTAATCTGAACTCAAATTCCTTTGCAAAGATGGCCAATATACAATTCCCCTTCTGAATTGCCACAGCACCTGATGTCTACTTTCATTGACTAATGAACAAGGATACCCAAATCCCTTTGTACAGCCATACTTCCCAATAATAGCACCATTTAAATAAGATTTTTTTTTCTGCTCTTCAGACCAAAATCTACAAGATCACATTTAGCCATGTTGTACTGCATCTACAATGCATTTGCCCACTCAGTCAGCTTGTCTATATTACCTTGAAACTTTCTTGAAGCCTCCTGACAATTCACAATCCTGCCTGGTTTTCTGTCATCAGCAAACTTGAAAATATTGCATTTCATTCCTTCATTTAGGTCACTTACATGTATCGTGAATAGTTGGGATGAAAACACTGATCCTTGTGGTGGTCACTAGTCAATGTCTGCCGCTCTTTTTCCCCCATTCTGTGTTTCTCTGTCAACAAATTCTCAGTCCATGCTAACATATTACTTTTGAGAAGCATGATTTGCCTTTCATAAACCCAGACTGGCTTTGTCCAATCCCATTAATGCTTTCCAAATCATCTGTTATCACGTCTTTTATAAGAGACACTAGCATTTGCCCCAATACCAATATTAGGTGATTTGTAATTCAGTTTTCTCTCTTCATCCTTTTAATTGGCGGTGTTATATTTGTCACTCTCCAGTCTGCAGAAATTGTTCCAGAGTCTACAGAATTTTGGAAGTTGACCACTAATGCATTCAATTTCCAGAACCACTTCCTTTAATACTATGGACAGTGACCAGAAGATTTGTCAGCCTTTAACTCCATTAGTTACCCCAGCACATTTTCTTAGTAATACAGATTTCCTTCAATCCTACTCTCTCACTAGACCCTTCGTTCCCTAACATATATACTTGGTATAAACAGAAATATCTTGTAGAGATCATAAGGGTGAATTTGACATTGTAACACATGCTTGTGTATAACTTAAATAAATGAATCACCTAACTGTTGAGATGTATGGTTTGCATGAGGTCCAGATAGGGATATCATCCAATGGATCATATCTATAATTTAATAGCATTTAATTACAGTATGATAAAGACAATGCTACACTGTGTTACCATGACTCAGTTAGTAGAACACTTATCTTTGAATCACAAGGTTCTGCATTCAAAATCTGCTCCAAGACTTGAACACAAATAGCAAGGCTAACATCCAAGGCAGTATTGAGGCAGCTTTGCATGACATTCCCTTTCAGATCAGATATTAAACCAAGTCCTATCTGATCAGGTAAATGCAAATGAATTCTTGGCACAGTTTGAAATAAACGCAAGTGAGTTATCTGGGTGTCCTGTCAATAATTAGCCTTAATCGATAGTACAAACAACAGATTATCTAGGTGTTATCACATTGCTTTTGTGGGAGTTCACTGAATGCAGATTATCTGCTGTGTTTCCAACATTACATCACTGTCTACCCTGCAAAATGTGTTTAATTAGCTGGAAAGTATTTTGACATATCCACTGTTTAATACAACAGGGTAGACCAGTTTTCCCTAGCAGAGAGGTCTGTTACATGTATATAGATTTGAGAGGATTTGACAGTAGGATAACATTTTTCACCCAGCGATGGCGAGTGTCTGAAATTTGCTGTCCAGTTTGGCGTTTGAGGCAGAAACCCTTAACCAATTTAAAAATAACCTGGTTTTGCACCTGAATTGCTGTAACTTTCAAGGCTACAGACCATGTGGTAAATGCAATTAGAATGGACATCATAATTTACTCAGTTAGCACAAACAATACAGACTGAATGACTTCTTTGTGTGCTGTGAATTTTCCATGGTTATTTATATGCATCAGTCATTTATTTTATACATCATTATTGTTTATCAATATACGTTTGAACTCAGATTCTATTTATGTGGCTGTATAAATTTTGAGCAAGCACTTCTTTTATTCTTAGCAAGGGATTCTTTTGGGCAAGCATTTGTTGACCAAACCAACTGACCTGAAACAGTGGGGCAGTTTTTTTATATTACTCATGGGACATAGACATTGATTGCATGTCCCTATACTTGCCATTGAGAAAGTGGTGGCAAGTTAATTTCTTGACCTGGTGCTGTCCATGTGCTGCAGGTAGACACACAATGTAGTTTAGAACAGAATTCCAAGATCTTGACCGAACGACACTGAAGGTATTGAACGTGATATAACTTCAAGTCCAGGTGAAAGACTTGAAGGGGAATTGCACTTAGTGGTATTCCAATGTATTTGTTGTCCTTATCTTTCTTTAGATGGTAGTGATTGTGGATTTGGAAGGTACTGTCTAACAATCTTTGGTGAATCTCTGCAGTTTATCTTATATATGGTATGCAATGCTGTTACTTAGTATAGGCATTCAAAGGAGTGGGGGTTTGTGGATGTGGTGCTAATCAAGTGGACTGCTTTGTTCTGAATTATGTCAAGTTTCTTGAATGTTGTTGAAGCAGCACTCATCCAAGCAAGTGGGGAGTATTCCATCACAATCCTGATTTGTGCCTTGTAGATTGTCACAAATGGAGCTGAACATTGTACATTCATCGCGAACATTCTGGCTTGTCACCTTATGATGGACAAAGGGTCATTGATGACACAGCTAAAGATGGTTGAACCTAGCATATCACCCTGAGGAACTCATTTTGTGATGCAGTGGTAGTGTCCCCATATCTAAGACCGGAGCTTGGCTTCAAGTAATACCTGCTCCAGGGGTGTATCATACAAGATCTGAATAGGTTCATTAAAAACAGCAACCCTGAGGAACTCCTACAAGCTGTCCTCGAGCTGAGATGTCTGACCTCCAACAAACACAACCATCTTCCCATGTGACAGGTATAATTCCAACCAATGGAGATTTTTTTTCCTGATTCCAGTTTTGCTAGGGCTCCTTGATGCCACCCTGGGTGAAATGTAGACTTACTATATGGTTAAGCATCATCTACTTTGCTGTGAGTCCTGAATCACAGATGTAAGCAAAAGTTTTCCTTCCTTAAAGGAAATAAGTGAACAAAATGGGTTTTTAACAAAAATCGGTCACTATTACTAAGACTAGCTATATATTCCAGACTTTATGAATTGAATTTCAATCCTATCAGTTGTTCTGATGAGATTTGAATCAATGCCACCAAAGAATTATCTGGTTCCTCAGCATCACTACTGCAGTGATATATGGTTACCCCACTACCTTCCACAGTTGATGCCCTCATATTTTGAGCCTTTCTACCTATGATATCTTGTCTGAAATGTTGACAGTTTGATACATTTTTCAAATAGGTGTAATGGCCTTGAAATGATCTTGGGATCTAAACTAATTTTTAGTCTAAGACCTATCCAGGCCAGTTCTAATAGCCTTAAACTCATCTACAATAAGTATATGTAAATGAAACCAACATAAAAAATGACTGATGGAAGAATTTCAGGATCTGTACATCATACAATATGGTGCTGATAACCAGGAGCTGACAATGTTTTTATCCCTACCGAATCAATTAAGATTATTTCACATTTGAAGTAGAATTAAGGAACAATCTAGGTATCTTAGTAATGGTATTGAAACACCAATACTCTGGCAAACTCACGTTTAATTCCATTGAGTGCTTTAATACAGTTACAATTCTCCTCACTGCCTACCCTTAATTGTGCCACTGAGTGAAGAAGCAAAGACAGATGGTTCTTCAGTCTGTTCTGAAGAAGGTTCACTGGACTCAAAATATTAGTTCTGCTTACTCTCCACAGATACTGCCAAACAGCAATTTCTGTTTCTACATCTTTATTGATGGATAAAAAAGTGGGGAATTCTCTGAGATTTGGGAAAAAGTTGTCCATTTGCTGGATATGGATGTCAGTAGGGTAATCTAGCACTAGGCATTTAAGAAGATCTAGATATTTACATGGAAGAATAGTAGGATTTGCTTAGGACTAAGTAAAGAAAGGGGGAAATGGGTTCATTTGGAGCAGAAACATTGGCAATTGAGTGAAATGGATTATATCTTTTGCATGTTTACATGTAATCGTAGCTGCCGATCACAACATACCAGTTTTATAATGTCTACAATACTTAATGCTGGACAATACCATCAATCCTCATTCTTCTTTTGCCGGCATTTATCTATATAATAAATGTAGTGAATCAAGCCATTCTTCATTTTATTGTTTATTCATGAGATGTCAGCAAAACTGTCCACCATTTATCACCATCCCCTGATTATTTTGAGACAGTCATGGTGAACTGCATACTTGAATCACTGCAATTGGTATGGTGCAGGTACATTCACATGCTGTTAGGTGGGCAATTCCAGGATTCTGACCCAGTGACAGTGTAAAACAGTGTTGGCAGTTTATTACCAAGTCAGTAGGAACCATCTTATACTCTTGCTGCCCTTGTTTTTCTATATGGTAGACACTGGAGGTTTGGAATGTACTAAGGGAGAAGCCTTGATGATTTGCTGCAATGCACGTATTACATTTTGCATACTGCTACCACAGGTGCATGATACCAAGTTCTGTCAAATGTTGCCTTGATATCAAGGACAGTCACTCACATCTCTGAAGCATTCAACTCTTAGTTTGTGATTTGACTGAAGTTTTATAATAAGGTTTAGAACTGAGCAGTTCTGCCAGATTCCAAGCTGATTATTGATGAGCACATTATAGGTAAATTTTGTGGTATTTTCCCAGATGACCACTTCAGGCACCTTGTGGGATTTACCACCCCTACCAGTAAAACTAATCTTCATTTTCTTTGTTTAATTTGGGCCTATGTAGTGCTTAATGATAGAGGATACACCACCAACTACAAACAAAGAACCATGCTTGGATAACAAGAAAATTTATTGCATGATAGCACTAACACTGTTCACTGATCAGGCATAATTACTACGACCTTAGGGAGCTATGATAGATACATTGGCATGCCCTGAAAGCTAAATTAGAACTCCTTGGCTCTACCCACAGAGCGTGTGTGGTGTCATAAAATGCATGGAGCCAATGTAACATGAACATTAAGTTTGTCAGACCAACGACCTTTCACATCTACCCCTAAGTACATCCCCCCTAGTTAACTAGTTAAACAATCACATATATAATTATATTACACGTACCACCACCGTATTTCCCCCCAAGTCTCTAACTTTGCAAGTACAGGCAATGTGATGGGTCTCGCACTTAGTCTTCAGATTTGGAAAAATGGTAAATTTCTTGCCTAAGGACTGTTTAGCCTGGTTCCAATCTGTGGATCTTTTCTCTGCTACAGGATTTTCTATCTTTTGAGACCCTTTGCAGCAGACATTGTTTTTTGTAAATGTTGTTGTTGATCATTACTATATCTGGAAGACACTTAATCTCCTAAATTTCATCATGAACAGCAGCATGTGTGTTGAGATAAATATTTTATTCCTTGTAGAGTCCTGGATTTCTCGAACAGGAAATTGCTTTCTACTTGGAACAGACAGCTTCTTTTTGCAGTAATCTTGATGCAGACAGCAGGAAATTTCCTCCTCTTTTGACCATGTTCTGGATCTGTGGATGTTGGTCTGGTTCCACTGAGTCATGAAACTTAATTCCCTTAATTAAGTGATTGGGCTGGCCTTCTTCAGTTGCCTATTGTGGTAGTTGACTGGTAAAGTAAACATTTTCAGACTCTTAGCCATGTTAGTGAGGGATTGCTGCACATTCAACATTGTCTCTATCCCTGGTATATTCTGTTTTGTTTTAGAAGACAGAAGGTTGAACATTTCCACTAGTCCTGCAAAATCAAGGTTTTCAGATGAGCCGGGAAAACTGACAATTTTTGCTGGCCCTATTATTTTTTGGACAAGTTATTTGGGTAATGTTCTGGCGATTAATTCCTAAAAGCGTTAGGGTAACTAGCAATCCCAAAGTTTAGCTGAAAAGCAATAGAGCAGAATGAATTTACCAACACCCTGTGATGAATCAAATAACTAATTTAAGTATTAAACAAGTATGGAAAACAAGAGCTAAAAGGAAACAAAGTCGATGGCACAAGAGACAACCAGTGCTGCCATCCATAGCTGCTCCAGTGTGAATTAGTACTTGGAGCTGGAAAGTAGCAATAACATGAAAAGAAGGTGGAACATTCTGTGCATGGAATGTGGAGATGCCAGTAGCACATGTGCAGATGAATCTTAGCATGAAACCTGTCACAGTTAGCTGACACCATTTGCCTGTCTGAAAATGTGCCAGGGTCAGTGTCCATTTTCTTTGACTCTTTTGGCACGCAAAGTAGTTACTGTGCGTTGAAAATGGTTATTACTTAACTCTTATGGGGTGTGAGAAATTTCTTTTACAGAATTGCTGTCAAGTACACATCTGCTCATTCAAAATAATAATTCTACAAATAAAATTCACAATCTTAAGCAAGAGATTTATGTTCCCTACATGCTACTTCTGCCAAATTCAGGGGAATTGGGATGTACGGTCACTGCTTGGAGTGGATATTAAACCTGGAGCTTCCTCCCTGTGCATAATCTTAAAGGTAGATCCAAAGTTTTGTTCAATGTCAAGTCCATTTTGCCCATGTCAAGTTAAGTCCATGTAACTTCCCAGTTTCATTATAATACATCTCGACTTCAATGCTTAGGAAGCACTGACTTCCATTGCAGAGCTCGCAGCATCTAAGGTTGAAAGGCAGCAGCAGGAACACATTGTGTACAAGATCGCACCCAGATCATGTACTGGACTAGGCTGCATCTTGACACTGTTCACTTGCTGTCTTAGCACTCATTCACTTAGTGCTTACCAGCATGCATCCATGCCTTGACTTTCTCGCCATGCCATGTCTGTTAGCACATTGGTGCTTTAGACAGAACCAAAGAATATCTGTCTCTGATGTGCTCATTTGCACAGACAGGCTGCTTGTCATACTTACCAGTTGGAATTTGTCTCGAAGTAGGGAGGAAAGACATCTTGATATATGGCACACCAAGCCATCAGTTTAACACCTACAGCATGTGCCAGCTGCCTGCGTAGCCAACATACTGTACATATATTTATCAAATGACTATAATGAGTGAAATTGGGAACTGCAGATGCTGGCAAATCCAAGATAACAAAGTGTGGAGCTGGATGAACACAGCAGGCCAAGCAGCATCTCAGGAGCACAAAAGCTGACATTTCGGGCCTAGACCCTTCATCAGAGAGGGGGATGGGGAGAATTATGAGTGTTTGGTTCAGGAATGGTCCTCAGGCCAGTCAAGGCAGGGGACAGCTGCCAGTTGGGGAGTTCCCAGGGGCACAGTCCACACACAGTTCAGAGGCTTGGCCATGATCCGTCACCAGCTTGGGTTGCTCACCATCAGAGGATCTGTCCAACAGCAGTCCATGGAACGGGCAAAGGTCCATCCTGTACAGTCTGCACCAGCAGTCAGGGGAATTGCATAACATTAGTCAGCGAGCTGCAATGACAGCAGTTGGGGTCAGATCAGTCATGTCTAGGGGCCGCTTGTTGAAGTCAGTTATAAATCTGGGGCAAAGACAGTCCTGGTTACTGTCTATCAATCATTCAGGAGAATGTCAGGTATCCTGGACAGCCGGCAGGGGATTCACTGCCAGAAGGTATGAGTGAATCCAGAGTCGGGGAGGGGGAGAACAGAGGTATTTGTGAAGATGGGAACAAAGATGGTGATGGGGTAGTTTCAAGGTAAATGGACGGGGTGTGGGGGCTTGGCGGTATGCGTGACAGCAATATACAGCATGATATGCTATAGGAGAGAAGTTATTGACACTGATGAATACCCTGGCCTCCAAAAGATGAATGTAGAGGAGTGGGCAGACATCATTAAGGTGCAATGTCAGACAGGAGGGAGGAATGTTGGAGGTGAAATTTGATGTGATGAGAACATTGAGTTTGAGGAACATTTCCTCGTGCATGACAGCACTCAGACATACTGGATGCTATGAGGCAGACAGGACCCAACTGATACCCAGTTCCAATAGATGCTGGATGCAGAATACTATCACAGACTGTCAAGGTCTAGATGCCAGCAAATGGTTTGCATCATGGATGCAAACTGCAGCCAACATTGATTTCTTTTGCATTCACTTTTGCTTGCTGTCAATAAATGTTCATGTACTTGAGCAAATGTTTGCCTGTACACGATAATCCTTTTATGGACATTGACAATATGTGGATGACCACTGAGCATTTGTGAACAAGTAGTGATGGCAAAAATATGTCCAGGTAAAGTGTGTAGTCTGTTAGCTAAAGAAGAGAGAATAGAGTTGCATGTACAAGCAAATTTCAGCTATGGGGACTGTGACATTGTGACTTCTGTGCCATTAAGCTGCCATTTATGGTAACATCAGATTGTCAATGCTTTTCCGGGTGCACAGTGGCCTCTCAAAAACAATGTGGGCACAAGAGATGCCGACCTTTTGGTGGCTATCTGATAAAAAGTGAGTTGTTCTGGAAATGGCAAATGGTAAGATGGGGCTAGAACTGTATGTGAGAGACAGTTCAGTATTTAAGAGGGGAATTAGCAAGATATGACAGGAAATTTCATTAGGCATCGGAGCAAAAATCTCTCCAAAAATCTCGACATAACATGCACAGCCAAAAAATTAACTTAAATTCAGAAAGTTTAAGTTTCAATCCATTTAATGACCATTTATGTCTACAGGCACAGAATTTTTAAGAATCTGCAACTGAAAAGTCTATTTTTATTTTTGGCACAACTTATGCCAAAGACTAATTCAAAGCAACAGAAGACATAGAGCAGGTTTCAGTATGTATACTTTGTTTTAAACTTTGTTTTAAGCTGAACCAAAATAAAATGTCATTGATGTTTTTTTGAGGTTGTACAGGACGTTGGTGAGACCTCTTCTGGAGTATTGTGGGCAGTTCTGTTGTCCTGCCTTGGAGACTATTATTAAATTGGAGAGGGTTCAGAAAAGATTTACCAGGATGTTGCTGGGAAAGGAGGGTTTGAGTTATAAAAATAGGCTGGAATAGGCTGGGACTTCTTTCACTGGAGCATAGGAGGTGAGGGGTACCCTTATAGACATTCATAAAATCTCCAAGTGAATAGCAAGCGACTTTTCTCTACCGTGGAGAGTTCACAAGTAGGGGTCATGTTTTAAGGTGAGAGGTGCAAGTTTTAAAAAGGACCTGAGGGGCAAATTTTTCTACACAGAGAGTGATTCATGTGTAGAATGAACTGCCAGAGAAAGTGGTTGTTGCAGGTACAGTTAAACATTTAAAAGACATTTGGATAAGTTCATTAAAAGGAAAGGTTTGGAGGGATGTGGGCCAAATGCAGGCAAGAGGGACTGGCTTAGTTTGTAAACATGGTTAGTGCGGACCAGTTGTAACATCAGTTTCCATGCTGTATGCTGGGTAATCCAAGATGCATGACAGACAAAAAATTGTTGTAACAGCTGCTCCATTTTGAGGTATTTCCAGTGTTGCAAGTGATTTCCTTGAAACCTAGGAGCAGTAATTGCTATTTTATAAGCTGTTGCATTGGTTTGGAACTTTGGAAAAGAAAAGATCAAGACAACGGCTCTTTAAAATGGAGGAAGACTAACAAACGTAGTGACCACATGGGAAGTGAATCAAACCGAGAAATCAACCTGCACTGCTATCTGACCTAGCAGTGTATCTGCACAGCTGACTGTTCTACTGTTTGATTTTAAGTATATCTGGACATTGGAGTCATCTCAGAAAAATGAACAAAAAGCAGAACAAGATTCAATAGGCATTTGGATGGGTAAATGAATAGAAAGGGTTTACAGGATATCAGCCAACGCTGGCAAATGGGACGAGATTTATTTAGGAAATCTGACTGGCATGGATGAGTTGGACCAAAGGGTCTGTTTCTGTACTGTACATTTCTATGACTCTGTGATTGAAAATCAGATCACAATGCAAAGAAGCCTTTCAAACAGGCACCATTAGAAGATTTTCACATTTGATAATTGGGTGTTGTGGGGCTTATGGGTAGTCATTAAAAAAAGGACACTTGGGCCTACTGTGAGGACAAGTACAACCAAAACTGCATGATGCCCAAAATTGTATGATTTTTTTCAAGCCATGTTCTTGTTTCCATCTAGGTTACACATTATACAAGGTGCAGATACAGAGAAAGCTCCAAGCCATTGTTTCAGTCATGCACCAACTGCAGATTATTGTTATAAAACACCAAAGTACAGAGCAGCCATGTGAATCTTTAATTTTTGTTAAGCCCTACTTTTTAACAAATTACAGTGAAATCACATTGAGTCAAAATTGAATAACCCAAATCTTCTGTTATGGTGAAATTGGCAGCCATTCCTGCTGCTGGAATAAGAAATCCAACAGAAGGTTGCCCATCTGGACTGGTAACTCTGGATAGTGGAACTTATGCTAGCTTGTCATGTGACCACATCAATGAATCAGAACAGAGTTAGGCAACCCTACAACACAAAATGTGGGTCTGGTAAAACATGAAGCCTGAAGAAGAATCGCTGGACCTGGCAGAGCTGCTCAATCTTTACAGCAATTTCCGCTTTTGATTCAACATTGAGATCTCTTTTTCAAGCCTTGCAAGTATGGCTGAAGAGGCTGATGACCCTGAAGAGTCCAATAAATCACATACCTGTTTCTCTAGCTGATGCCGCAGAGGCTGTAGAGATGTTCCTGGATTGTAGGTAAAACTAGGTTGCTTTGGAGCCTTGTCACCTAACTCAAAGCTCTGCTCTGCACGAATTTGAGAAGACCTCCTGTATGATTTGATTTATTGTGATATTGCTGTAGTAGTTGATAAACTGATAACATTGTGAAAAAATAATTTTTTCAGTTTCCAAATTTTTTAAATATTTGTTATACATTCTGTTTTCTAAGTATATGTACATTTGTAGGTTATTTGATGAACTGTTAAAGGAGTTTCACAAATATGTTTGCAAGAGTTAAATTTCTCAAACTGTTGGAAAACATCGTTAAGGTTGTGCAAAGGATTGTTCAAATGTTTTACAGAATGTTTAATATAACAAAGGAGTGTTTATACTGCAAGGATAGTTGCTTTCAATTTGAAGAGAATATCATTATATGTACTGATTTTTATCTTCAGTAGACAGCAATGAAAATACCTCCACTCAAGAAATTCAATGAGCCAATTTTTGGTGTGGCAGGGCATTTATGTTAAAACCTACCCTTCAAACCTCAGTTCATTTTTCTCAAAACAGATGACATTGTTGAAAGTGGGAGCTGTTAAAAGCAGAGGAAATCAAGACATCTGGGACATCAGTTATCAGGGGAACAAATAACTTCCTCAGCAATGACAATTAAGAATTGAAAAATAAAGTGGAAGAACTGAGGAGGGAAAAGTAATAAGGAGAATTCAATGTCAAATTCGATACCAGAAGTTATGTAAAGAGAAAGAAAGACTGGTAGAGAGAGAAGACAAACGAAAAAGACAATCTTGTTAAATGTAAAATTTGGTACTTTTAAATTATTAAAATCATGTGAAGGAATGAGACCACGCACTTAAAATTTCAGTGCAAGAAATGTGAATTGCAGTCACTTGGAATTACGAGCGAGCCAGAAAAATCTGCCATAATTTTAATTTCTATTTACCACGCAAATACAGCAATTTCGCAACACTGAAGGAAGCAAACAGCAAAATGCAGTTTTTGTGCTGCTAATGTGGCACAACGTTACAGCTCGCATAGAAACTTTTGGATCTTCGCGTTTAACTGTTCATCTGCCTCTCCCCTAAGATTATACACATTTAACGGATAAATAACAACGGTCAGCATGTTTGTGTTTCAATGTCAAAATCTACAGAATTTAAGGTGGTTTGCATTCTATCATTTCATAAGCGCAATAGCCGAAATAGCTTCTAAATTCTGAGGCAATGTATCCAAGCAGTTTTGGTGCTGTCGCTGTATGCTTTATGTGATTGTAGTAAGTGCTGTAATTAAATTGATGTGGGGCCACTACAACCATTATTAATATGAGACAAGATTTCACTATTCCTTTAAATTGAATTATATAGTATGGAAATTAAGGGAGTAACATTTATCCTATCTGCCTAGAAAATATTGTTTGATCTTGATTGCATCCAATAATAGCATGTATTTAAAATGTTGCGTTGACTGATAGTGTGTTTGAATAATCAGAAAGTATTTACCACAAGGCGAAATAACAACAAAAAAGCCAAGCTATTGCCGTGTAGCTTCTGATTCGCACGCACTCACCCCTGGGATTGGGCTGACTGATGAGCTTTTGAACGTCACTGCAACCAGATATATGGGTGCAGTTCTGCTTTACTGCAGCATGATGCAGCTGAATATATTTCAGTGCACTCTGCTTGAAGCAAAGATCAGAACGCCGCATATATTAACCGTTCAATAGAATTTCTCCTTTTTTTCGGGACAGAAAGGATACTAGAACCGGTTAAAGTCCCGTGACAGCAAAAAAAATCACCGCCTCTTCGGTGTGGTTCGAGGTCAGTGCAGTGTTTGCGTGTGGAACCGCATGTATTCAATGGATCAAGGAAGCACTGTTCTCTTTCTTGCTTAGATTTAAATCTGACAGACTAAAAAAAGCAACGAATAGGCCACCTCAAAGACCATTGAAGGACCCTTTCTAATAGTATTTTTCCAGCAATTGTTTTGAGCAAATATACAAAGAATGCATATTGAAAGACAGCAAACTTCAACATCATCTCAGTCCACCGATAAATACCAGCCATTGACAGAATCCAGAGAAGATAAAAACTAGACATCAAGAGACCAATTAAAGGCATCTTTGTATATTTAAAAGGACTGCTGAGGACAAGGATGAGAAACTGTACAGTATAAAAATCTCTTCTCTCTCTCCCAACCTGCTGTTTGCGGTACTGATTTGGTGAACGCTACCTGCCATTGCTGCTTAGTATCACAGTAATTCTTTGTACACTGTCGATATGGCAAGCCAGCAAGATTCAGGCTTCTTTGAAATCAGCATCAAGTCATTGCTGAAATCCTGGAGCAACAGTAAGTAAACACCGATCATTGCGTTTTCTTTAGACACATTCCTTTTTGTGGATAATGATTTGTAATTTGTTGAATAGTCTTTTTTTTTGTTTCCAGTTATCTCTCAAAATCAAAATATCATAGATGCAAATATTTCTCATTAGATGTGGAGGAATTAAGCGAGGTCTGTTTTGATTGAATTCCCGCATCAAATCTGCTTTAAGGCCTGCACTTGCATTGCAATCCAGAGTAGTATTTCCTGCCTTTATTGGTGTTTAATCTTCATAATGGGAAAAAAGTCCTTGCATTTAAAGCACAACAGTAGGGTGGGATGATTTGGTGATAATTGTTTTTATCATTACTTCTTAGAATTGTGTTGTTCTATAGGCAATATTTTTATGTGTATTTGTTAACCATTTATTTGACTACAAATGACAGGTGGCGGGCGGATCCTTCTATTTCATTTGGCTGTGATGGATTGTTTTAACATAAAAATAAAAGATTTAGATAGAAATTACGTTATGCGTTTTAGTGTTTCTGCAAGGATTTTATTTTGAAGTTGTTTATTTTGAACTTAGAAATTAATTCTGAAACGTTGTCATGTATAATCCTGGTTCTAATATTTCATTGATTTAGAAAGAGGCAAAATAAAGGAATGAGAAGGTTTTTGATAGGGTACACACAATTCGTCGCAGATTAATCAAGTAATGATAGACTGCTGCATAATGTATTAAACAAAAATAGTAACAAAATATGTGCATTTAAGAATTAACCTGAGTAATTAGTAGTCAGTGTCATACATTCTGTCTCTGCACTCTGGCTTTAGAATTGTTCGATTTTTGTCAGACCTCCTTCATGTTTTTGCCCTTCAAAATATTTTAATATGTTGCCCAATTGAGAGCTACTGTGATAATAGTTTAAAGTGATCTAAACTGATGCTATAAAAATATCAGTACAGTCCAGGATATTGACACGAGTGTTCTATGCTATCTGCAGTACCTGTAACTATGTTAGGTTTTTGTATAAAATGTTTGATTTGTTTATATTGGACATTGTCGCCCTCCATAAACTTGAGTTCATCCAAAACTCTACCCATGTCTCAACTTGCAGCAAGGTCTGTTCCCCTCTCACCCGATGCTCACTGATCAAAATTAGCTGCCAGTGAAGTAATGACTTTTAAAATTGTCTGCCTTATTTTTCAGCTCGCTCTGTAGCTTTGTGCTTTTTAATCCATGTAACCTCCCCCAACCCTCCTAATCATCTGACATTCAATATCCCCTAATTCTGACAATTTGTGCATTTCCAAACATAATTGTTCCACCATAGGCCCCGATCTTTGAAATCCTCCCACCCCACCATCCAATTCATCTCACTGTTGCCCTACCTTGCTTTTTTCTTTTAAAACACTTCTTAAAACCTCTGACCTAATAGTGCCATATGAGGCTTGGTGTCATCCTTTGTTTTACAGTGTTGTTATGAAACTCCATAGCACATTTCATGTGTTAAAGTCACAATATAAATATAAAGTCTTTCACGTAAACTGCATTTACAACACTGACCAGCTTTGATTTTAAGTCCATTCTGAACTGTTGTTGATATAATTCTTAGCCATTAAACAATAACATAACAATCAAAAGGCCTGCTAACATTTCAAATTTCAAATTTACCTTTGCAGCCCACTCCTTTTATTCATGTTGTAGTTTCGACTTTTCTTGAGCAGAGGAAATGATGACTATTTTATTTACATAGAATCAGATTATACAACACAAAAATGGTTATTCGTTCAAACAGTCCATGTTGGAGTTTACACTTTTCATGACCCTCCTCTTTTTTATAAATCTGACTTTTAGCAACATAACCTATTCCCTTCTCTGTCATGAGTTTACCTAGCCCCATTTATATAATTTTCTATAGCCATTCACAGTGGTAGCATATTCCATGTTTTTGCCACCTTTGTAGGTAAAAATGTTACTTCTGATTCCATGTTTGATTTCTTGGTGACTATCTTAGATCGATGGCTTCTAGTTTGCCCATTCCCACAAGTGGAAACACTTCTTTGCTTCTTTTTCTCTGTACCCTTTAAAAACATGTCAGGAGATCAGTTGGAGACATCTGAAGGATACCACTGTCAGTAGCCCACAAGTCTGTGTTCTAATTCACTGGTGTCATGTACTCCGAGGGCATTCAGTTTGAACACTTTGACACTATTCAGACATGGAGAGCTCTTGCCTTTATTGCAGTGGCTGCATTTCCATAAGTACAGGGGATTATTGATTGCTCCATTGGTTCAGGCAAGGTGCCATCAGATAACTCTGCTCTGTTTACCAATCAAAAGGGAATTCCATGCAGTGTACGGATCATTTGCTGCCACCTTAATTGTGCTGTGTATGTGTGTACAAGATTTTCTCAAAGCTGCTGTGACTCCCCTTGTCAGCTATGTCTACCACAATCAAATATGGATCATAAATTGCCCGTAGTGTTCAGGGATGTGTGGATTATAGGGGGATGGGTCTGGGTGGGATGCTTCAAGGGGCAGTGTGGACTTGTTGGGCCGAAGGGCCTGTTTCCACACTGTAGGTAATGTAATCTAATCTATATGTGACTTGCTGCATGAGGTATTCCATCCTTTCAATGGAGATGACCATCGGGACAAATGCCTGAGGTTTCATGACACTCCTGCTAATGAAGAGGCTCCATTATCAAAGCAAGTGTGCACACTGACTCTGGAAATACAGATACATGTTCACATATTTCTTGCTGCTTCATGGTTTCATTTTCACTGATTACTCTCAGGGCTCATCAGCTGTATCCAGCTGTACAGAGTTGGAATGTTCTGCTTATTCTGAAGAGCACTTTCCGCTCTGGTACATGCTATTACTCATTTGTAATGTGCTTCTCAACATTACCCACCCATCTATCAGTGATGCTAGATTTACCAAAGTGTGTGTGTCTCTGGCCTGTACTGTGGGTGCTCCTACATACCAAGGCCTACATCAGTTCAAAAGGCAGCTCACATCATCTTCTGCAGGGTAGTTGAGGATGGATAATAGATACTGGTCTTAGCAGTGATGTTCATAACACATGAATGAGTTTTAAAAAATATCCCTGCAGGTGGACTGTGCACAGGATTCATATAATAGTGTATCCTATGAGTGCTGGTCCTCCTCTGGCTTCTCCATCATCAGTTGTTTTTGGGAGCTGAAATACTCCCGCAGGAGATGAATGACATGTTAGTGCTGAAAGTGAACAGGTCTTGTTGTACCTTTTAGTAGTGTCCCTATCTAAGCCAGGATCCTGGGTCCAAGTCCCAACTGCTCCAGAGGTATGTAAAAATATCTCTGAACAGGTTTAATTAGAAAATATAAAAGTGCTCATACATGTTTCCAAATTAGTATTGTGCAGATCATGATATTTTAACACGTTAGCCTCAGTAATCTGGACTGGAGGCCTGGGTTCAAGTCCCAGAGCTGTGTAAAACATTTCTGAACGAGTTGGTTAGAAAAATAGGTTAAATTTTAAAAATTAAAATCTACATTGGATATGAGTGTTGTTGGCCTTGCCCAATTTTTGCTTACCACTAATTGCTATTGAACTGATAGGCTTAGAATGTTTTAGGGTCAGCCTAGTTGCCCACATTGACTACAAGATCACAGCACATGTAGGCCACGGCAGTAAGGATGGCAGATTTCTCCTGCCCAAAGGTCATTAACAGCTGCCCTTGACAAGATGGTGGTGAGTCACTTTTTTGAACTGCTGCTACTCATGACTGTAGGTATATCCACAGTGATACAGGGAAGTGGGAGTGGATGGTCCAGGATGTTAACCCAACAGTCGTGAAGGAATATCAGTGTAGTTCCAAGTCAAGATGGTGAATGCATTGGAAGGGAATTCGTAGGTGGTGGAGGGAGTAAATGTTGAAGGTGGTGGATGGATGACAGTCAAGCACATTGCTTTGTCCTGGACAGTATTGTGCTTTGAGTGTTGCTCCAGCTCCATTCAGCTAGGCAAATGGAAGGTATTCCATTTACACTCCTATCTTGTCATAGAGTCATGAAGGTATGCAAAACTGAAAAAGGTCCTTCAGCCCACTGGTCCATGCTGGTCAAAAATAGCCACCAACCTCTTCTAATCTCATTTATCAGTACTTGCCCATAACAATTTTTGACTTGGCAGGCAATTGCACATCTAAATACTTCTTAAATGTTGTAAGGGGTTCTCCGTCAACCACCCCTTTAGGCAGTGAGTTCCAGATTCTCACCACAGTCTGAAAAACATTTTCCTCGACTCCATTCTAAACATCCTGCCCCTTACCTTAAATTTATGCTCCCTAGTCATTGATCCCTCCATCAAGGGGAACAGCCACTTCCCACCAACAATATCTATGCTCCTCCTAATTTTATATATCTCTAAACATGCCCCCTCTCAGCCTCCTCTGGTCCAAGGAAACCAACCACAGTATACCTAATCTTCCTTAGAAACAAAAATTCTGCAGCCCAGGCAATATCCTGGTAAATTTCCTTTGCACCTTCTCTAGTGCAGTCACACATATTTAATATGGATTCCAGAACTGCACGTAATACTCTAGTTATAGTTTAACCAATGTTTTTTACAGTTCCAGAATTTTAAAATTCACTAATGGGACGTGGGCATCATTGGCTGGCCAACATTTATTACCCATCCTCAGTTGCCCTTGAGAAGGTGATAGTGAGCTGCCTTCTTGAACCACTGCAGTCCACCAGACATAGGTTGACTCATAGTGCCCTTAGAAAGGAAATTCCAGGACTTTGGCCCAGTGATAGTGAAGAAAGGGCAAGATATTTCCAAGTTAAGATGATGAGTGGCTTGGAGGGGAACTTGTAGATGGTGATGTTCCCATTTTATCTGCTGCCTTTATCCTTCTAGATGGAATTGTCATGGGTTTTGAAGGTGCTGCCCAAGGGTCTTTGGTGAATTTCTGCGGTGCATCTTGTGGGTAGTAATAGCAGTATGCACTGAGCGTCGATGGTGGAGGGAATGGATGCTTGTGGCTGTGATGCCAATCAAGTGGGTTGCTTTGTCCTCAATGGTGTCAAGCTTCTTGAGTGTTTTTGGAGCCGCACCCATCCAGGCACGTGGAGAGTATTCCAGCACAGCCCTGACTTATGCCCTGTAGATGGAGGACAGGCTTTTGGGACCCAGTAGGTGAATTACTCACTGCAATATTCGTAGCCTCTGGCCAGCTCTTGTGGTCACTGTATTTATGTGGCAAGTCCAAACGGGTTCCTCATTGATGGTAATCTCAAAGGTGTTGATAGTGGGGGAATTCGGTAATGGTAACACTGTTGAATGTCAAGGGACATTCAATAAGATTGTCTCTTATTGGAGATGGTCAATTTCTGGCATTTGTGTGGTGCAGATGTTATTAATGATTGCCAGCCCAAGCCTGGCTAGTGTCCAGGGAAAACCCCAAAGTATTTTCGATGCACAAAGTCTGTTCTGAAGAAGTGTCACTGGACCTGAAATGTTAACTCTGCTTTCTCTTCATGGATGCTGCCAGACCGGCTGAGTTTTTTCCAGCAATTTCTGTTTCTACCTATTGTCTAGATCTTCTGGTGTTTGAACATGGACTACTTCAGCATGTGAGGAGTTGCGAATGGGGCTGAGCATTTTTCCAGCCTCGTCCCCATTTCCGACCTTATAATGGAAAGAAGGTCATTTGATGAAGTAGCTGAAGTAGGTTGGATCTAGGACAGTATCCTGAGGAATATGTGCAGAGATGTCCTGGAGCTGAGATGACACACCTCCACTAAAAATCTTGCAAATTGCTAGGTACAACTCTAACCAGTGGAGAGTTTGGATTCTAGTACTCATTGATTTCCGATTGCTCGGACGCCTTGACACCACATTCGGTCAAATACTGCTTTGCTGTCAAAAGCTGTCACTCTCACCTCATCTCCAGAGTTCAGCGCTTTTATCCATGTTTGCACCAAGGCTACAGCGAGTTCAGGAGCTGAATGGCCCTGGCATAACCCAAATTGGGCATCACTGAGCAGGTTATTGCTGAGCAGGTGTTGCTTGATTGCACTGTTAATGACACCTTCCATCACTTTACTCATGATCACAAATAGACTGATGTGGCAGCAACTGGCCAGAGTGCATTTGTCCTGCTCTTAAACTCTCTGCCTCAGCTCATGAAGAAAAATATCCATATGCTTTCTTAACCACTTTATCTACCTGCCCAGTTCCTTAAAGGATTGGTGAACATATGTACCAAGGTCTGTCTGATCTTCAGTGCTTCCCAGGCTCCTGCTGTTAATCATGAATCATTAGGATTTTCTTTTATTTTATGTATTATTCTTTTATGCCCCCTTTTTTTGCTTTCCTATTTGCCTTTGTTGATTACCCCTTGTACATTCTGTAGTAATGTGGGGTTTTGCTATTTTGAGCCATTGGTATCTGCTATAAGTCTCCCTTTTCCTCTGTATCCAATCCCGTGTAGCCATGATGTCCAGAGTTTGCTGAATTTGTTGTTCCCTCCCTTTGTCTTGATTGGAACATGTTGGCCGTGTAGTCTCCCTTTTTCCTCCTTAAACAAGGTCTACAATGCTGACGCAGATTTACCTGAAAGTATCTGCTCCCAATCCAATCTGGCCAAATCATAGTTGATCCAATTAAAATCAGGTTTCCCCTAGTTTATAACTTTGATTTTAAAGCCATCCTGGCTCTTTTCCATAATAACCTTGATGCTATGGAGTTATGATCGTAGTCTGCAAAATACTCCCCCACTGATACTTCAACCACTAGCCTGGCTTTATTATGTAAACTTAAGTCCAGGCCCAGCTGCCTCATGTAGGACCATCTACAGACTGGCTTTAAAAAGTTCTCTTGGATATAAGATAATTCTGCTCCCCCCAGACCTCTCACATTATGACTCCCCAAATTAACACTGGAGAAGTTGAAGTTCCTCTACTGTCACTACTTATTACTTCTACATTTATCTGCATTTTGTCTAAATATCTGCTCTTTTATGTCTCTCATAGTGTTAGGTGGCCTGTATTACACACCCAGCCATATGATCGCTTCCTTTCTACATTGTTGGGTAGATGTCAGTGTTGTAGCTGTACTGGAACAGCTTGATTATGTGCGCTGGAGTGCAAGTCTTCAATATTATTGCTCAAATATTGTCAGGGTTCAATCCAAACTCCGTCTGTGATAGTGGGGACCTACAAAAGAAGGCTGATGTGGATTATCCACAAGACATCTCTGAAGATTATTGCAAGTGCTTCATTTTTATCTTTTGCACTAATGTGCTGGGCTCCCTTATCACAGAGGATGCTGATGTTTGTGGATCCTTCTCCTCCAGTGAGTTGTTGAATTTCCACAACCATTCAACACTGAATGTGGCAGGACAGCAGAGATTAGATCTGATCTGTTAGCTATGGAATTTTGTAGGTCCATGTACCACATGTTGCTCATGTTGCTTGGCATGCAGGTAATCCTGTCTTATAGCTTTACTAGGTTAACACCTGCATTTTAGGTATTACTTGTGCAGTTCCTGGCATGCCTCCTGCATTTTTCATTGAACTAGGGTTCATCACCTGGCTTGACCCAGAAGAATATATCCATAAAACTGTTCAATGAGATCAACTTTTTTCAAAGCGGAGTTCCAGTGTGAGGTTGTTGGCTTGCTCGCCAAGCTGGCTGGTTATCGTACAGACATTTCATTACCATGCTAGGTAATATCAGCAGTGCGGTCTTCAATGAAGTGCTGTTGTTCTACTCCACTTGGAATTTGTGAGCTGGTTTGTTAAGTTGGATTGTCATTTCTGGTTCTCTTTTGCATGGGTTTGTATAAGGGGTCTAATTCCACTTACTGGTTGATTGCATTACAGTTTGAAAACCAGGCCTGTAGGAATTCCAGTGCATGTCTGTCGTTGGCTTGAGCTGGGATGGTCACGTTGTCCCAGTTAAATTGATGACCTTTATTGTCCAAGTGCACTGAGATGACGGAAAGCAGCAAAATGACCCTGATGGAATTCAACCAGTATCTCTCGGCGGCCTTTCCTTGGGACAATCAGCCTTGCTGTCCATCGTAATATGCCATCATCTACATTGATTTAGTTTTACCGTGTCCAGAAAGGTTTCAATCTGGGTTGCAATGGCTCGTCTATTTCCCCCATTACCACAGCTATTTTAGTTTGATTAGGACAGGATCTTTTTGTGTCCACAGTTGGATATTGTCAGCGGTGACTGGAAGGGAGCCCAGGAAGTTCAAAACCAAAATGAACTCTTCCAGGGGAGGCACCACTGGTGAAGTATCTACAAGTGGGAGGTGGGTCAATGCATTCACATTAGCCACTAGGCTTCCTGCATGGTGTTCTAACCTGAACTTGTGCGTGCTGAGAATAAGGCCCAAGTGCTGAATTCTACAGGAAGCTGTGTGTGGCACCACCTTGTCTTCCTTCAGTAGTCCTAGCAGGGGTTTGCGATCTGTTACTGTGACAAATTCCCATCTGTAAAGGTATTGGTGGAACTTCCTTACACCAGGATGACTGCCAACCGTTCCTCCTCTGCCTGGGCGTATTTGCATTCGGCATCACCCAAAGTCTAGGAAGCACACGCTATCCAACATTCCACTCCATTGGACCACCAGTGATCCAACACTACCCTGTACCATACGGAGAGACATAGCATGTAAGCACTTAGCTTTGGTTTCAGATGGTAGTGGACCAACACCTTAGATGATGGCTGCTTTTTCACTTCCCTAAAGGGTACTTCCTGCCTATGCAACCATTTCTAAGGCTGACCCACTTTCAAAAACAGGTATAAGGGTGCCAAGATGCCGGCCGAGTTATGTTGTAATTCTCCACAATAATTTACTCACCCAAGTAAAGACCTAAGCTCCGGAACAGACGTGGGATCCGTGGCTCATTTGATCGCCTTCACCTCTAGGACACCCTGCCCCTATGCACTTTACAGTTTTTGGCCCACTCCTACGCACCTTCCAGCTCCCAGCCCACCCCAACTTGCCTTCCGACCACCTCCAGGATACCTTGCCCCTTTGCACTTTCTGGTTCTCAGTCCACTCTACGCACCTTCCAGCTCCTAGCCGGCCCCAACTCTCCTTCTGACCACCTCTAAGATGCAGTGTCCCAATGTACCTTCCAGTTCTCGGCCCGCCCCAATGCACCTTTCAGCTCCCATCCCGCCAGTGTTCATCTTCTGGTCACCTCTAGGATAGCCTGTCCCTATACCTCCCTGGGATGAAAGCTTTTGGGACGACCTATGCACTATCTGGCTTTCAGAACAATCTACTCACCTTCCAGTTGTCAGCAAGGCCTGCTAGATCTGGGGACATGTAAGACACAGTACATATGAAACAATCCAAACATAAGACTGAGTCTGCGCCCCAAGGCCTGAGGCAGAGTCCACACCTGTAGGCTGAGTCTGCATCTGAAGTCCCAAGTCCACATCCAAAGGCAGCAAACGTACACCTTTGAACATGTGTGCAAATGTTCAGTCCATCTTTGAGGCCTGGTCTGCTTGCAGAAACACAGCAGGCACTTAGAAGCCAGGCCGAAACTTGAGAATATGGCTATCCATTGGGAAGACCTGTCTACCACAGATGCCTGGTCCACCCAAAGAGGCCTAGCCCACTCAAGGAACCACAGTCAACTTGCAAAGGAACAGCTGACTCATGGAGGATCAGTCCAGAAACAAGAAAGTGAAAACACACATAAAAGTAACATGAAAATACTCAAATCTGTGCTGCAAGGAGCAAGCCTTATTACCAAGTCATCTTTACTTTGGCTCCAGAAGTAACAATACACTGGCTGTAACCAGCCAGCTCGGGGTCAGTCACCCGAATTGAGAAGATTCTAATCCCCTGGTTATATTTTTTTAGGTGGTGTTCCCTTACACTACTGCCGTCCAGCAGCCCTGTTGTGCATGAGACACAGTTTAAAAAAAAAGGTGGGCAAATAACTTTATCAACACACCACCACCAGGAAAATCACCCATGTGACCAAAGCAACAGTATCAGGCAGAGTCCCTGTAAGGGCAATGCCTATGTGAGAGAAAAAGGTGAGGGGGAGGGTAGGGGTCAAATCAAAATGGAGTTTGCGGGGTCAACAAAGAATTCCACTCCCCATGGTCCCCACCTATGCTGAAAGGCATTGAGAGTGCCAGCGCACACCACTTGCTTCTTATCCAGGGACCCCTGGTTATATTGGTCAGCCAGGGCTTTCATTATTGGCCCAGGTTAACAGCCCCAATCAATGACCTTGTCAACAAGGTCAACCTGGTTCCAATCACTGTATGTGGTCTCGTTAAATTTTTAATTCCAGATTCTTTTCAATTTAAGAACTGACATCTGTCTTGTTGAGACCTGAGCCTGAGAACCTGTGTCCCCAGATATTTTACCTCTTGGAATTACTAATTCAGTGACTCATACTGGCCAGTTGCAAACAGTCGTATCAGTGATAATGGGAACTGCAGATGCTGGAGAATCCAAGATAACAAAGTGTGAAGCTGGATGAACACAGCAGGCCAAGCAGCATCTTGTGCTCCTGAGATGCTGCTTGGCCTGCTGTGTTCGTCCAGCTTCACACTTTGTTATCTTGCAAACAGTCGTAGCTTATTGCTCTGCTGTGGGGAGGCAGTTCGTATTGGAGGCATGGGGTGGGCGTGAGGGTGATCTTCAGAGGCAATTTGTTTGGCACTGGCACTTTATACTCATCTGTTGTATTGGTAAGCAATTCTTGTTTCATACAAGCATATGGTGACCATACTTATCACAAACCTCCTTTCAGGCTTACATATGACTACAGATCTGTGGTTGACATTTAACTGTCCTCTGAAATAACCCAAGGAAGCCACTCTTGTCAAGGCTCACTCGGAATGGTTAACAGTGCTGACCCTGGAAGGGACTTCCACATCTCATCAAAGAATAAAGAAAAATAATCCTTTGAATAGTGTTGTATCCCAGGTGCTATTAGGAAGGGGTTTCTGGATTTTAAGCAAACAACGGTGAAAGAATTGTGATATACCGTAGTTCCAGGTTGAAAGGTGGATGGCTTGAATGGGAATTTGCAGGTGACAGTATTCTCATGCATCTGCCATTTGCTGCTTTGTGATGAGGGTCACAGATTTGGAAGTTGTTGAGAGAAGAGTCTTGGTGAGTTACTGTTGAAACAGAGGACCGGGTGATGAATGCACTGAAATTTACATTCATAGTGTAAATTTGGTTGGCTGGGAATTGAAATGATGTTGTATAGGAGCATAAGAGTTTACTATAATTTTTTACTGTGAAAAGTTATGCTTCAATTCTCAAATAAACAATTAATGTCCCCTGTATGCGTTTCAAACCAAAGATCTCTAGGGACAGAGCAGTCAGGCTGCTGAGATGAAATGTACAATTAAGCAATAACACAATGAACACAGTACTGAATGTCTTATTCCATTACTTTGCCTGAGACTAGTTAATGCTTCAGTTGAGCACAACTTCCCGCTTAAGTGGGGTATCTTTTAACTGCTGATGAGTTTCCAACAGAAAACCGCTGTGCCGAGTTAGAATCCCACCTGTTTGTAGCAGACTGAGACAACTTTCAGGTTTGCTTAACACAGTCAGAAGCAGTAGCTGACCAATAGAAAGTTAACAACCGTTGGTTGTTTTCCAGGATTCAAGGTAAGATTGTGAACGAGAAGAGCCGAAGATTCTTCTCACAACAATTGAAGTTGAAATTACTCATTCACTGAATGTACCCAGCTCTGGCAAGGTTAATTTTTATTGCCCTTCCGTGATTGTGCTGGAGAAGGTATTGGTGAACTGCTTTCTTCCACTCGGTGGGGTGCAGGGAAACCCATAATGCTAGAAGGTAGGGAGTTCCAGAATTTTGTTTAAACAACCATGAAAGAGTAATGACAAAGTTCCAAGTAGGAACATAAATATGTTCTTTATTAGTAAGGGAATAAAGGGTTACAGAAGAAGGCAGGAGAATGGGGTTGAGAAACATACCAGTGAATGGCCTTATTCTGCTGCTATATCTTATAGTCTTAAGTCAGAATGGTATGTCACTTGAAAGGAAGTTTGCAGGTGGTGGTGTTCTCGTCCATCTGTTGCCCTCGTCCTTATAGTGGAAGAGGTGGTAATGAGTTTGGATTGTGCTATCAGAGGAGCTTTGGTGTGTTACTGCAGTGCATTTTGTGAATGGTACATATGGCTGCCATCGTGTATCAGTAATGAAGAGGGTGCATGTTGAAGGTGGATGGAGTGCCAATCAAGGAGTTGCTTTGTCCTGTATGGTGTCAAATCTCTTGTGTTTTTGGAGCTACACATTATCAGCCAAATGAAGAATATACCATCACATTCCTTCCTTCTGCCTTGTAGATGCTAGACAGGCACTTGGGAGACAGGGGGGTGAGATACATGCTGCAGAATTGCAAGCCTCTGAATTGCTTTCGTAGCCAGATCTTTTAAATGACTGATCCAGTTCGATTTCTGATCAGTGGTTATCCCTACGATTCTTACTACAATCGATGATAATTTCATTCTCTCCATTAATAAGCCTGGCTTTTAATTCCAAATATACTTTGATGAATTCAAATCCCCCCAGCTGCTGTGTCTAGACTTTAATGCCCTCTACAACTCATTCCCCACCCCCACCCTCCAAGAAAAAAATTAGACTGGAGTGATGTGTTACTGTCCTGTACATTACTGCTATACTGCAGTCTTTCCTAATGATTAAGAGAGCGCTGGAGAAGACAGCAGCTGTCAGGAGCCACTGTGTCGTCACTATGAGAATCTTATCAGAGAGGTTGAATCCACCTTTTTGCCAGAACATCCAATGCTAAAAGCCCCGAAGGCCACAGTATTGGTAACTATTTTTGTCTCAGGCTGTGCAGGGGGAGCTTAACGGCATAGTGTAGCCTGGAGTCCACACAGATTTTCTCTCTGACCACTTTATCATTTTCACTGACTCATTTGTTCGGTGATGTAAACATATACTACCAATACCTTCTATATTTGAGTCGACATGTGAGGTAGTTGGACTATCAGAAGTAGAGTTAGGAGGATTCATCCATATCCTCAATAACCTGTACAAATATAAAACCACAACACACATGGAAACCATTAATTTGTTAGACACCACAATGATTAAATTGGTACAAAGCAACACAAAAATTAACACATCTTTGTTTCTAAAATAATGGGCACATAAAAATTCATCCTAAACTTTCCTTCAACAGACTGGTGAGGTCTAAGCCAAATAATTTTCATTGCAAATACACAAATTTATAAGATTCTAACGAGGCAGTTACTATCATTTTATGACATCATCTGATATTTCATTCTTCGATTTTAACAACTGACTTAATACATTTTCCTTTGTATAGTTGTTGCAGAATTTATGCAAACATAAGCTAGAAAATTCACATCAGTTTGCAAGGAAAGCATTATCTCAGTGTTTTCAATTTTTCCTGGCTTCTAGTTAGCAGTGTATTGTTTTTGTTGAGAACTGGCAGACTACGTCAAGGAACAAAGTGTGGAGTTCGATGAACACAACAGTCTAAGCAGCATCTTAGGAGCACAAAAGCTGACGTTTCGGGCCTAAACCCTTCTTCAGAAAAGGGGGATGTGGAGAGGATTCTGAAATAAATAGGGAGAGAGGGGGAGGAGAACCGAAGATGGATATAGGAGAAGATAGGTGGAGAGGAGAGTATAGGTGGGGAGGTAGGGAGGGGATAGATCAGTCCGGTGAGGACGGACAGGTCAAGGGGGCGGGATGAGGTTAGTAAGTAGGAAATTGAGGTGCGGCTTGAGGTGGGACGAGGAGATAGGTGAGAGGAAAAACAGGTTAGAGAGGCGGGGACGAGCTGGTCTGGTTTTGGTATGCAGTGGGAGGAGTGGAGATTTTCAAGCTGGTGAAATCCACATTGATACCATTGGGCTGCAGGGTTCCCAAGCAGAATGAGTTGCTGTTCCTTCAACCTACGGGTGGCATCATTATGGCACTGCAGGAGGCACAGGATGGACATGTCGTCTAAGGAATGGGAGGGGGAGTTGAAATGGTTCGCGACTGGGAGGTGCAGCTGTTTATTGCGAACCGAGCGGAGGTGTTCTGCAAAGCGGTCCCCAAGCCTCTGCTTGGTTTCCCCAATGTAGAGAAAGCCACAACGGGTACAGCGGATGCAGTATACCACATTGGCAAATGTGCAGGTGAACATGTGCTTGATGTGGAAAATCATCTTGCGGTCTGGGATGGTGGTGAGGGAGGAGGTGTGGAGGCAGGTGTAGCACTACCTGCGGTTGCAGGGGAAAGTGCCAGGTGTGGTGGGGCTGGAGGGGAGTGTGCAGCGGACAAGGGAGTCCCGGAGAGAGTGGTCTCTCCGGAAGGCAGACAAGGGTTTGGATGGAAAAATGTCTTTAGTGGTGGGGTCAGATTGTAGGTGGTGGAAGTGTCGGAGGATGATGCGTTGTATCCAGAGGTGGTTGAGGTGGTATGTGAGGACTAGGGGGATTCTCTTTTGGCAGTTATTGTGGGGGCGGGGTGTGAAAGATGAGTTGCGGGAAATGCGGGGGACTCGGTCGAGGGCATTCTCGACCACTGCGGGGGGCAAGTGGTGGTTCTTGAAGAACGAGGACATCTGGGATGTACGGAAGTGGAATGCCTCACCTTTTGGAGCAGATGCGGCGGAGGTGAAGGAATTGGGAATGGGGGGGTGGAATTTTTGCAGGGAGGAGGTGTATTCTAGGCAGCTGTGGGAGTCGGTGGGCTTGAAATGGACATGGGTTTCTAGGTGGTTGCCTGAGATGGAGACAGAGAGGTCCAGAAAGGTGAGGGCTGTGTTGGAGATGGCCCAGGTGAACTTGAAGTTGGAAGGTGTTGGTGAAGTGGATGAATTATTCAAGGTTCTCTTGGGAGCATGAGGCAGCACCGATACACTCATCAATGTCACGGAAGAAAAGGTGGGGTTTAGGGCCAGTGTAGGTGCAGAAGAGGGGCTGTTCCACACAACCTGCAAAGAGGTAGGCATAGTTTGGGCCCATGCAGGTACCCATGGGACCCCCCTTTGTCTGTAGGAAGTGGGAGGAATGGAAAGAGAAGTTTTTGAGTGTGAGGACGAGTTCAGCTAGGCAGATGAGGGTGTCAGTGGAGGGAGACTGGTCAGGTCTGCGGGACAGGAAGAAGCGGAGGGCCTTTAGGCCATCTGCATGGGAAATACAGATGTATAGGGACTGGACATCCATGATGAAAATGAGGTATTGGGGACCATCTCCAACACATCCCTCACCTTCCTGGACCTCTCAGTCTCCATCTCAGGCAACCACCGAGAAACCAATGTCCATTTCAAGCCCGCTGACTCCCACAGCTACCTAGAATATACTTCCTCCCACCCACCTTCCTGCAAAAATTCCATCCCCCATTACCAATTCCTTCACCTCCGCTGCATCTGCTCCAAAGATGAGACATTCCACTCCCGCACTTCCCAGATGTCCTCGTTCTCCAAGGTCTGCCAATTCCCGCCTCCCCGCAGTGGTCGAGAATGCCCTCAACCGAATCTCCCGCATTTCCTGCAACTCATCGCTCACAATCCACCCCCACAATAACCGCCAAAAGAGAATCCCCCTAGTCGTCACAAACCACCCCACCAACCTCCAGATGCAACACATCATCCTCCGACACTTCCGCCATCTACAATCCGACCCCACCACTAAAGACATTTTTCCATCCTCACCCTTGTCTGCCTTCCGGAGAGACTACTCTCTCCGGGAGTCCCTTGTCCGCTCGAAACTCCCCTCCAACCCCAACACACCCAGCACTTTCCCCTGCAACTGCAGGAAGTGCTACACCTTCCCCCACGCCTCCTCCCTTACCCCATCCCCAGACCCCAAGATGACTTTCCACATCAAGGAGATGTTCACCTGCACATCTGCCAATGTGGTATATTAAATCCGCTGTACCCGTTGTGGCTCCCTCTACATTGGGGAAACCAAGCAGAGGCTTGGGGACTGCTTTGCAGAACACCTACGCTCGGTTCACAGTAAACAAATGCACCTGCCAGTCGTGAACCATTTCAACTCCCCCCCCCCCCCCCCCCCATTCCTTAGACAACATGTCCATCCTGTGCCTCCTGCAGTGCCAGAATGATGCCACCCGTAGGTTGCAGGAACAGCAACTCATATTCTGCTTGGGAACCCTGCAGCCCAATGGCATCAATGTGGATTTCACCAGCTTCAAAATCTCCCCTCCCCCCACTGCATCCCAAAACCAGACCAGCTTGTCCCCGCCTCCCTAACCTGTTCTTCCTCTCACCTATCCCCTCCTCCCACCTCATGCCGCACCTCCATTTCCTACCTACTAACCTCATCCTGCCCCCTTGTCCTGTCCGTCTTCCCCAGACTGATCTATTCCCTCCCTACCATCCCACTTATACTGTCCTCTCCACCTATCTTCTCTTCTTCCATCTTCGGTCCACCTCCCCCTCTCTCCCATTTATATCAGAATTGTCCCACCATTCCCCTCTTCTGATGAAGGGCGTAGGCCTGAAACATTAGCTTTTGTGCGCCTAAGATGCTGCTTGGCCTCCTGTGTTCATCCAGCTCCACACTTTGTTATCTTGGATTCTCCAGCATCTGCAGTTCCATTTATCTCTAGGTCAAGGAATAGATCAATAACAATGCAGTGGCAGATATTTCAGAATACTCAGAACAAGCATTTTTTTCCTGCTATAAAGAAAAATTTGAAAGAATGGACCCACTATCTGGTTAGTGAAAGGATTCGAGAAGGCATCAAAACTTAAGGATAAACGATATATTGGTGTAGTTTCAAGTCCCATCTGCTCAGAGATGTTGTTACAAATCTGAGCACCTTGATTAAAAATACTTATAATCCTTTAAAGTGAATGGCAGGTCAGACGATTGTTCAGAATGTAAAGAACAGCTGAGAATTTCATAATTGTGGAATATCGCGTGTAGTACTGGGCTCCCTACTATAGGAAGAAAGTTTTGAAACTTGAAAGGGTTCAGAGAAAATTTAGAGGGATATTTTCTTGGTTGGAGGTATGAGTTACAAAAAGAAGCTGAATAGGCTGGGGCTGTTTTCCCTGAAATGTTGGAGGCTGAGGGGTGACCTTGTAGAGGTTTATAAAATCATTGGGACATGGAAAGGGTGAATAGCCAAGGCCTTTTCCCTTGGGTGGGGGTGTCCAATACTAGATGACATAGGTTTAAAGTGAGAGGGGGAAGATTTAAAAGGGACATAAGGGGCAATCTTTTCATGCAAAGGGTGATGTATGTATGGAATGAGATGCCAGAGGAAATGGTGGAGGCTGGTATAATTACAACATTTAAAAGGCATCTGGATGAGTGTATGAATAGGTAAGGTTTAGAGGGTTATGGGCCAAGTTAGGGATGTGGGAACTAGATTAATTTAGATATCTGGTCGGCATGGACGAGTTGGAAGAGAAGCGTCTCTTACCATGTTGTACAGCTGTATGACTTTATGATCTATTCATGAGGAAGAAGTTAGACTATGCAAGGAAGTTAGCTAGATTGGTAAACGTGGGTGGTACGAGTTTCTACAGATATTTGAAAACAAAGTAAGTAGGAGAGTTGTTCTTCTACAGAGTGAGAATGAGGAGCTAATAGCAGATTAAATGAACAATATTTTGCTTCTGTATTCTCTACAATATCACTGGAGAGGATATCAAAAAGTCATTCCAGTAAAAGTAGTAAATCAGGAGGTTGAAGGAGCAGAGGAACTTAGCGACATTGAGTGTGCACGCGCTTCAGTTAGTGTGTGCGCGCTTGAGTATGTGTGTGCACGCTTGAGTACGTGTCTGTGTGTGTGCGCGCGCACGCACGTGCTTCAGTACGTGCTGGAGTGCATGCGCTTGTCTATACGCGTGTATGCACCACACTTACATGCGTGTGTGTGTGTGTGCGCGCACGTGTGCGTGCTTGTCTCTGCATGTGTGTCCGTGCGCTTGTCTCTGCGCATGCATGCTGTGTGTGTGTGTGCGCGCGCGCGCTTGTCTCTGCACATGTGTCTGTGCCTGTGTGTGTGCGCATTTGTCTCTGCGCGTGTGTGTGCATGTGCGCATGTGTGTTTGAGTGCTTGAGTATGTTTGTGCATGCTTGTGTGTGTTTGCATGTGTGTATGTGTGCGCGTTTGAGTATGTCTGTTCGTGTGTGTGTGCGCGCGCGCGTGCATGCTTGAGTATGTGCTGGAGTGCATGCGCTTGTCTGTACGCATATATGCAGCGCACTTATCTGCGTGCATGTGTGCGCGCGTGTGTGCGTGCTGCAGTGCACGTGTGTGTATGTGCATGTCTGTGCGTGCGCTTGTCTCCGCACGTGTGTCTGTGCGCATGCTGCAGTGCGTGCGTGTGCGCGCGCGCTTTTCTCTGCAAGTGCGTGTGCGCGCGCGCTTTTCACTGCGCGTGCGTGTGCGCGCGTGCTTTTCTCTGCGCGTGCGTGTGCGCGCGCGCTTTTCTCTGCGCGTGCGTGTGCGCGCGCGCTTTTCTCTGCGCGTGCGTGTGCGCGCGCGCTTTTCTCTGCGCGTGCGTGTGCGCGCGCGCTTTTCTCTGCGCGTGCGTGTGCGCGCGCGCTTTTCTCTGCGCGTGCGTGTGCGCGCGCGCTTTTCTCTGCGCGTGCGTGTGCGCGCGCGCTTTTCTCTGCGCGTGCGCTTTTCTCTGCGCGTGCGTGTGCGCGTGCGCTTCTCTGCGCGTGCGTGTGTGCGCGCGCGCTTCTCTGCGCGTGCGTGTGTGCGCGCGCGCTTCTCTGCGCGTGCGTGTGTGCGCGCGCGCTTCTCTGCGCGTGCGTGTGTGCGCGCGCGCTTTTCTCTGCGCGTGCGTGTGTGCGCGCGCGCTTTTCTCTGCGCGTGCGTGTGTGCGCGCGCGCTTTTCTCTGCGCGTGCGTGTGTGCGCGCGCGCTTTTCTCTGCGCGTGCGTGCTTTTCTCTGCGCGTGCGCGCTTTTCTCTGCGCGTGCGCGCTTTTCTCTGCGCGCGCGCGCGCGCTTTTCTCTGCGCGTGCGCGCGCGCGCGCGCGCTTTTCTCTGCGCGTGCGCGCGCGCGCGCTTTTCTCTGCGCGCGCGCGCGCGCTTTTCTCTGCGCGTGCGCGCGCGCGCTTTTCTCTGCGCGTGCGTGTGCGCGCGCGCTTTTCTCTGCGCACGCGCTTGAGTACGTGTGTGTGCGCATGCGCGCATGCTTGAGTACGTGCTGGAGTGCATGCGCTTGTCAATACGCATGTATGCAGTGCACTTATTTGCGTGCATGTGTGTGTGTGTGTGTGCGTACTGCAGTGCGTGTGTGTGTGCACACGCGCCTGTCTCTGCACGTGTGTCCGTGCGTTTGTCTCTGCACGTGCGTGCTGCAGTGCATGTGTGCACGCGAGTGTATGTGTTTGAGTGCTTGAGTATGTTTGTGCGTGCGTCTGTGTCAGCACGCTTGAGAGTGTGTGAGTGTGAATGACTGTGAGGGTTCTGTTGGACTACAACCTGGTGTCTTGTTCTTTTCATTTTGTTCACTCCAGTCCAACACCGGCACATCCAATCACAGCTTTCTTACTCCTCCCCTGTTTATTCCTCACACACCTTCAAATGATATGACACGTGGAATTTCACTGCCACTGTTTTGTCACACTGGGAATAAACCAGTGCACCAAAATATTATAATGCGGGGTCTTTTTGAATCTTTTCTTGCATCTAGATCATGTTGCTTCCTCCTCACATTCAGCTGTGGTTGCAAAAGGTTATTAACTTGTTTACATCCTTCCCTTGGATAACTTTGATGGATGCCTTCTGAGCTGCTAGGGTCGAAAGCTCTGCTGTGGTAGAAGCCTCCTACACGGTAGCAGAAGGTCCTTGCAAGATAAGCCTTGATCAGAGAGATAATTCAGTGACTGTGCAGAAGGTTGTTTAAGAGTTAAGACAAGAGAGAATGGGTAACCTAATCCTCAGCATTAGCGTTGAGTACATACAGACATTGGCCCACATTGGCAACACCTCATCCATTGTTATTAATGGTGACAGTTCTCAAGTCCCAGCATCACTGGCAGATGAGATGTTGCTGATGCAGAAACTTGCCCAATTCTACCCTCTTCTTCCCCCCCCCCCCCCCCCCCCACCCCACCATCTCGAGTAAAATATACTAAATATGCTTCTGGTGAACGTTCAGTGGAAAGAGCACCCCTAGCTACCATGCACTCTGATCGATGCAAAACTATATTGCTGACTTGAATCTTTCCTAATTATTCTTTGCTTGTGTCCTAGACCCTAAAGTCTATAATTTTCTCCCTAAATTTTTCACATGTCTATGATTCTTTCTTTAAGAAGCTTGTCAAAACATACATTTTTTGATCAAAACTTTGACTGTAAACGTTAATATTTCATGTGGTTTCAAATTTTATCTTTCAATGTTCCTGTGAATTGCCTTGGAACCTTTTTATTACAATAAACAAAAACTCCCCATTAGTTGTTGTTGCAGTATCACAAATAATTTTACTCAAGAAGTGTTCTTGTTTGACGTTGTGTTTTTCTGCAGGAATGTAATAAATACTTACGGGAAAAAAATCGGCAGTGGCTTCTAGTACTCACTCTGTGTTCGAGTTTCCTGTGGGATTTCTAAACTTGTCAACATATTCTTATTTCAACTGCAAGAGGTCAATATTGGGACCTTTGCTTTCTCTGGTTGGGTATTGGTGTACAGGGGATAATTTCAAAGTTTAAAAATAGTAATCAGTAAGAAGTCCAAAAACTAGAAGCTGATGCTAAACTTGCATTAAACATAAATTAGATTTTAGCTGGAGTATTGTATACAGTTCAGGGTACCATCCTTCAGCAATGTGAACATATTGGTAAGAGTGCATCAGATGATCTGTGCTGGGGCCACAATTATTTGACATACATATTAATGACATGGATGAGGAAAGTGAATGTACTACTAACAAGTTTGTGGATGGCACAAACACAGGTGGGAAGGCAAATGGTGAGGATGATACAGAGTCTAAAGAGGGATATGGACAGGTTAGTTGACTGTGCATAAACTGGGCAGATGGAATATAACGTGGGAAAATGTGAGGTTAAATACATTAGCAGGAAGAATAGAGGAGTTGAATACTATTTAAATGGTGAAAGACAGCGGAAAGCTACAGAAAGAGCGATTTGCGAGTCCTCATCCATGAATCACAAAATGCTGGGATCCAAGTTCAGCAGGCAATTGGGAAGTCATAGGATTGAGATTGGCCTCAATCTCAAAGGGAGTGGAATATTCTCATCTTTTTTGGGCCCCTTACCTAAGGAAAGATCTATTGACATTGGATGCCATCAAGGGAATGTTCACTGGACTGATACCAGGTCTGGAGGCACTGTCATGTGACAAGAAGTTGAGTGAATTAGGTCTCTACTCGTTGGAATACAGAAGACTGAGATCCAAACTTAGTGAAACATAAACAATTCTTAGAGGATTTGACAGCATAAATGCAGAAAGGTTGTGTCTCATTATAGGTGAGTCTAGGACCAAAGGGCATAATCTCAGAATAAGATGTCACAGGTTTAATACAGAGATGAAAAGGAATTTCTTCTCAGAGGGTTATGAATTTGTTGAATTTGTTACAAGAGGGCTGTTGAGCCTGGGCCATTAAGTATTTTCAGGACTAAGGTAGACAGATTTTTGATCAGTAAGATAATCGAGAGTTATGTGGAAAAGGCAGAAAAGTGGAGTTGATAATTATCAAATCAGCCATGGGTTCATGAAATGGCTGGAATGCAGACATGATGAGCTAACTGGTCCACTTCTGTTCCTATGTCTTATGGTCTGATAAGAGGTTTACAAGAATAATTCAGACAAATATTAGTTGTGCAGATGTAGCGGCAAAGGTGGAATTGTTTACCTTGAGGAGGAGAAGGCAAAGGAGATTAGATTAAAATTTTCAAAATCATGAGGGATCCAGACAAAGTAGATAAGGAAAACTGTTATGATTCGTAAAAGGAAGCAATCTGCAAAAGCAGCAAATTCATGTAAGAGATAGTAAAAACTGTCGATGCTGGAGTCACAGATAACACAGTATGGAGCTGGAGGAACACAGCAGACCAGGCAGCATCAGAGGAGCAGGAAAGCTGACGTTTCAGTCGGGACTCTTCAGAAATGGGTGAGGGGGAAGGGAGCTCTGAAATAAATAGAGAGAGGAGGAGTGGGGCTGGGGCAAATAGGTGTGATGGTGATTGGTGAGTGCAGGTAGGCAGTAGTGGGGATCAGTCAGTGAGGTGGGAGGGGCAGATTAGTGGGAGACAAGATGGACAGGTTGTGTTAAGTCAAGGAGGCAGGGATGAGAGGCAGGCTTGGTCATGGGATGAGGCCGGGGTTGGGGAGATCTTGAAGCTGGTAAAGTCCACATTGAGACCATTGGGTCGTAGGCTCCCAAGGTGGAATGTGAGATGCTGCTCCTCCAGTTTCCGAGTGGCATCATTGTGACACTGGAGGAGGTTCAGGATGAACATGTTGTCCAGGGAGTGGCGGGGTCGGGGGTGGGGGGGGGGGGGTGGGGTTGAAGGTGTTGAACTGGAAGGTGTTGTCGTTTGTCACGAACAGAGCGCAGCTGCTCTACAAAGCGGTCTCCGAGCCTCCACTTAGCCTCTCCAAATTGGTGAGCCCACAATGGGAGCAGCAGAAGCAGTAGACCACATTAATGGATGTACAGGTGAACATCTGTCTGATATGGAAGTTTTTTTTTTGTTCCTTGGATGGAAGTGAGGGAGGAGGTGGAGAGGCAGGTGTAGGACTTCCTGCGGCTGCGAGGAAAGGTGCTATGGGTTGTGGAGCTAGTGAGGAGTGTGGAGTGGACAAGGGAGTTACAGAGAATGGTCCCTACGGAAGGCAGATGGGCTGGGGAGGCAAATATATCCTTGGTTGTGGGGCCAGATTGCAGGTGGCGGAGAATGATACATTGAATCCTGAGGTTAGTGAGGTGATACGTGAGGACGAGGAGGATTCTGTCTTTGTTTTTGTTGCGGGGAGGAGTTTGAGGGCAAAGGTGTGGGAACTGTAAGAGATGCAATTGAATGAAGTGAAGTGGGGGGGATGTCGTGGTCCTTAAAAAGAGGACATCTTGGGACTGGAACGCCCCATCTTGGGAGCATACGCGGCGGCGGTGGAGGAATTAGGGGTAGGGGATCACGTTCTTGCAGGAAGATAGGTGAGAGGAGGTGTAATGCAAGTAGCCTTGGGAGTCGGTCGGCTTGAAATAGATATCAGTTTTGAGGCGGCCACCGAAGGTGGAGACAGAGAGGTCCAGGAAGGAGAGAGAGGATCGGAAATGGCCCAGGTGGACTTGAAGTTGGGGTGAAAGGTGTTAGTAAAGTTGATGAACTGTTCAAGCTCCTCGCGGGAGCACGAGGCAACACCGATACAAGTCATCGGTGTAGCAGCGGAAGATGTAGGGGATGTAGCAGCGGAAGAGGAGCTATTCCACGTTTCATACGAAGAGGCAGGCATAGCTTGGGACCGTGTGGGTTCCCCTGGTCACCCTCTTAGTCTGTAGGAAGTGGAGAATGATACGTTGAATCCGGAGGTTAGTGGGGTGGAGTCGAAGGGGAAGTTGTTAAGGGTAAGGACGAGTTCATGTAAATTCATAAAAGATTTGCTTTTCACGTAGCCAGTGGTTAGTGCTTAGAAGGCATTGCCTGAAAGTGTGGCGGGGCAGGATCAGTCAAGGCATTTGAGGCTATTAATGATTGTTTCTATTCAAATAATGTTTAGACCTCTGTGTAAGACACACCTACTCCAGAGATATGTTATGACTCTTCTGAACAGGTTGACTAAAAATATCTAGAAATATGTGCAGGGTTACAGGAAAGGCCAGATATGGCCCAAAAGTCCTAAAGATCAGATCAGTCAAAGAGCGAATGCCAACATGATGGGTTGAATGTTTTGCACTGTGATTCTGTGAAACTTCTGGTATGTTACTGTTATATTAGCAATAATAAACATATACAATTATCAGTGTTTAGTTCTTTAATTTAAATAGTACACTGAATATTTGAAATTGTTTTGGAGGGTAACAACTGTTTTTAATAGATAACAGCACTAGTGCCATCTACACTTTTAGACATTTTAGTAATCCACAGCTTAGTATGTACTGGATAAATATAGATATTCGGCCACTATGCATGTTGTAGTCCATCATCATGTACTTCAGCTAAAAATTGTCCTTTCTCTGACCTTCAGTTGTGGAAAGCTCAACTACGGAACAGAAAGGCATAGACAGTGTTGCAATAAAACGTCCCTTCAGAACAGCTTGTTTTTAAAAATGCTAAAATATTGTCAAACTTTACGTTCTGTGCCACTTACCGCAGGAAATGGCTGACAACATGCTTGAGCAAATATTTAGATACATCTTTTTAGCTTGAAAAGAATTATAGCAATTACATTACACTTAATCTGGATCCAATGGAGATTTCAGCAACCTGCTGGAGAAAAGCCACTGTGATCAGCTTGATAAAAGGGCTTGGTAGGTATTCTGTACTCTTGCATTTTTAATCTTTGTGTGAGACAGACTATATCAACTACAGGCAACGAAAGAAAATTTGAAGTTGTTTCAAGGTTATCCAGCGAAATAGGGTAGCAACCATAAAACAATAAAATGAATCACTAATATTACAGTGTAACTGTGGAATAGCCAAAGACTGTAAAGTAAATTATTTCAAATTAATGAAATGATTTTACATATCTGCTTTGAATTAGAAAATTAACTGTTCACCCTGGCCTTTGGAATGATATGGTGAATACATCTGTAGTTTTAAATCACAGCAATGCAGATAAAATTAAAAACAAATTATCCAGTGGCTGCCTTTGCACCAGTTATGTGCAAATTCAAAGGTGAATCTTTGGCCTAAAGGTTGCTTTGATTTGTTTTCTACTGTTCCTTTTTGGTAATTTTTGGATTTGGAATATTAACAGCTACAATTAGATTTAATTAGATGTTGATTTCTGTTTTTAAAAATGAAATCCTCTTAATTCCATAGATGGATGTAAAGTTTCAAAACCTTTTTCCTGCTATTTCTGATATCTTGTGGGCCAACTTTAGAAGCTATAGTTTTAAGTGCACAATTTAACTGTATATAAATGGATGTGTCAATGAAAGGAATCCAACAGCATATTTACCCAGGGAGATTGAATTCAGGTCTGCCAAGCTTGTATGAAATGAATTCATTTTCTTTAGTGTTGATAGCTGCTGCTGTGCTAAATAAAGATCCAGCACCTGACAGTATCAAATTACCCGTGCGATGCGAGTGCAAATGAATTAGTAACAGCAGAATTCTGTGAGAAAACAGGATCTTAATTGTCTGATTCAATTTTATTTGCATTAAGATGATTGAAAGGCCTCACGTTGCAACTGTTTTAGATCCATTAGATTTGAATTTAAATAACTGAGAGCAACTCAGGTTCCTGCCAAAAATTATTTCTGATTATCGGCAGTGTTCCACAGTTTGTAATTAAAAATAGCATAGATGACCAACATTGTTTGGAGAAATGTAAATGCCCAAGTGTATGGGTTAGCTTGATGCATTCATGTGATTTCTATCTCTACAGTAAGTGTCTTTGTGTGCAGTTAGAGGCAACCACTTAAACACCCATCACTTGTATTATGGTAGCAGAGTGGTGAAGCTGAAAATATAAGTATTTTCAAAGCTGTAAGAGAACCAGCTATCAAAAGAAACAGTGAAATGTAAGTTTGAAAGTCTGCAACTTTGAATTACTGTATGAATGAAAAGAACTGCACTTTCAGTCCTCACTGCTGTTGAAATGAAAGAAAAAGAAGCCTATTTGAAATAGGAACAGGGTAGACCTCCTCGAACGTGCACCGTCATTCACTCGGATCATGGCTGCTGCATAAATAATTTCTGATAAGCGGCAATGTTCCACAGCGTATTTTTAAAAATGGTATTGACGACCTGTAACCCTTGAATCCCGACTGACCAAGAATCTATCTCAGGCTTGAATATATGTAAGGGCTCTGCCTCCACAGTTCTCTGTGGCAAGGTGTTCTAAAGAGTGGATCCCCTGAGAGAAGAAATTCCTTCTCATCTCATCTTAAATTAGCGCCCCTTTATTCTGAGACTGTGCCCTCTGGTCCGAGACTATCCCTTGAGGGGAAATGTCCTCTGAACATTCACCATGTCAAGCCACTTAAGAATCCTATACAGTTTCAATGAGATTACTTCTCCTTCTTCCAAACTTCAATGAGTGTAGTCCCAACTTATTTAGCCTTTGTTCATAAGAAAATCCCTCCATACTGGGGAAGATCCTAATGAACCTTCTCTAAACTGCCTCCAATGAATTAATATCTTACATATAAAACAGATCTGGAATTCAAACCCCCCCAACTCCCCAGCTGTTCTATCGCCTCCCAGGAGGTTGACATTTCACATTTAAGTAGGAGCCATTCCAATGGTGATTGTTTGGCATTGCTACCAAAGTGGTCAATTAAATGCCTTAATTGTCCTAATGGTCACCTACCTCCCTGCAGCAGCCATCTTCATTCCCTCCTCTTCCTGAGAATTTCCTTGGAGATGGAAGGATGTGTGGTAAGCATCTTATTGCATTTTCCCTCCTAATTTCTTAATGCACCCATTAACACTGTTTTGATACCCCTTCAATGAAGCCAGGAATGTAGGCCCGTTTATGCTGTCAGACCTACTGAGTGATTCCAGGGACTTCAGTTTTCATTTTAGGTTTTCGGTGTTTATTGTATTTTACATCTGTGGAAAATCGGGCTTATCTGGCTTATCTACTTTAACCTAAGTATATCATTATTTTCACTGCTCCCACTCAGTTACACCACCCCCTAACAAATATCAATAAAACCTGAAAGGGAGACCCTGACAACAATCCAAAGCAAAGTACTGTGGGATGCTGCAAGTCTGGAATAAAGAGAGATATTGCAGTTCTGGCAGCATGTGTAGGAAAACAATGTTAACATTTGGAATTTTCAGTTCTACATAAGTATTGTTTTGGATCCAAAATATTCAGTTTGTTTCTTTGTTTTTATTTCCTCTGTTCCACGTGTCTAATCACTGACTCTAGGAATTACCAGGAAGAAGTGTATTCTATTACATTAGGCAATACAGTCCACTAAATTTCAAAATAGGAGGTGTGGTGTAGTATTATATTCTAGTTGATTTTTAACCAGCATCACTGGGCACAGCAAAATGTATAGGCCTTAATTATTATAACTCTTTCAGCTGACCTATACACAGTTCTCTACGGCTCTCACTATTGGATTGTTGAATATTTTGGGAAGTTAAAATTTTCTGTTTTATATCTAGAAGTCTAAGCAGATGAGGTGATGCTGTCCCCAGCAGTAAAGACTTGACAGAGCCTACTCTGATCAGTTGGTTCACCCCACAGTGATTCAGTGACCCTTGAGCTGTTAGTTGGCTTATGGCTACTTCCATTAGGAAGAAGCCCTTTTTCTAAGAATTGCCAATCCGTCAAATGGTCTGCTGCTGTTTAGTCACAGAAATGCTAAGGGAAACAATAAACATTACTGGGACTACTGGAGAATAAAATTCCATTCACAAAACATTACCAAATGCTGGTCAATTTAGTTTCTAGAATTTTCCTTGCCTTTTTCAGTATTTTCAGTATTCGTGTCTTTCATTGCACAATCAATTTTGATTGGGCATGATTCTTAAGGTTGTCCTGTGTGCCTTTGCATACACCCTCCTGCTCTGAGTCCAAAATTAATCTTCACCACTGTTATGCATCTCCAAACTCAATCTTGCCTTGACCGCTGACAAGAGCACCATCTTGACCTGAACCAGTAAAATTGTGAACCGGGTCAGAAAATGACAGTCTTGAAGGTATTCATTGCTTTTAAAAGGGGTTGGGAAAAAAACACATCAATCAAAATATCTTAAACCAGGTCCCAAACACAATCAAAGTCTGTCTTTTGTAATAGTAGAGAAATTAGGATTCCCAAAAAAGACCGCCCCAAGCATATTTATGTTGCCATTTGTCATCTACCAGCTGTTTATATGTCAAATAATGGCACCTTCTCAAATTTCCTCCCAACCTTGTTACCGTGCAGGCATATGTTCCACCAGCTCCTTCTGCATGCCCCACCTTGACTGGAACCAAAGTTTCCCTTACATATTCTTCCACTGAAATTGCCACCTTTCTGATCTAAACAGTGATTTCCTACCTTTCCCAGTCACCATAAGCAAGGTGACTTTAAACTTAATCTACTCTGTGATTGGGATCTTATGCATGTTATAAATCAGAGGTTCCCCTAAGTAAATCTTCGAAAAGCCCTTTAGTAAAACTCATACAGAGGTGTTAGAATAGCTAAAGGTTTATGTCATTCATTCCTCATTCTTATCTAACCTATCCCATCACCTTCACCCCCACCCTCAAGCTTCTACTCTTGTCAGCTAAGCACTAACAATTAATGCTAGACCTAAAAATGAACTTGTACTTCTCCCACAACAAGGGATTCATTATATAAATACCAGCACTGCTCTATGAGCTACATGCACTATACTTGTCTGAATCTATGACAATGTCTCTGAGGTACCAAACTACTTGCCCCTGTCATGTTCCAAATAACATCTGTGGTCTACCTCATACCAGCACTCTGAAATGCATTAGTGACCATGTTGCTCAGCACCTGTATTCTGGGACGTTAAAAGAAGGAGATAAAATTATGGTTAATGCTCACATTGTTAATACATCCTACTGTTCAGTCCTGAGGGCACCTAGACAACACAGGAAAATCTTTACTGCATGGATATATTCAAACTACAAATCCACCACATTGTGGTTAAAATTAATACACATAAAATTACTAATCTACATAATATAAGCATAACCAATGATTCTGATCACACAAATATCACTAGTATTTCACAATATTGAGGAAGATTGCTGCCTTGAGGTAAAAGTAACATTAAGGTTTAGCCATTGTAAAAAACAGTCAGCCTTAAATTCCATTGAAATTGATTCCAAATGCAGTAATTAGGGGAACACAGAGATTCTGTTAATCCAAAAGAGTGCAGATTGATGTCCGTTTAGATATTGCTGCAGCTGGCCATGTACTTTGTGAGGTCAATCTCACAACAATTTGCTAAGCTGTTTGAATATTGTGTTGGTCTTCTTTCTGATTCAGTTCAAGAATGTTGGCATCCCAGTGACATCAGACAACCACCAGTTTCTGTCAAGGTGAATTTTTTGGCTTGAACGAGTTGCTCTCTTAAAAACCAGGACCAGGTGACAAGTGGCCAGAATGGGGCAATTGTTGAATTTTACAATATTAATTTCTCACTTCATTCTTGCTAGGCGGATGAGTTACAAAGCTAATTTTTCAATTGCCTATAGAGGTGATCTGGTGCAGGTATATGCTGAATGTAGTGCATGTTAGTCTTCCAACACTTTGATCGTGTGCTGGAATTCTTTTCAAGAGGGAGTGCACTGAGGAACCCACTGCACAGTTCCAATCAATTTATTAAGAAGCTGCAGAATAACAGTTGAATTTTCAACTCTAAAACAAATAGAGGGTTCTGGTAGGATAGTAGTAGTGTCCAATGTTCCCTCTAAATTGTGTATGTGCAGTGGCTCCAAGGCTCAGCCCATGGCGATTGGCCTCAGCTTGTCAACTACAGCATCGACTTCTGGTTCAGGAAGTTGTTGCCATGCATAGATCTCAGAGGTCCACAAAGCCAGCAAGAAAATTAGAAGAAACACCTTGTAGTGTTCCTATCTCTAGGATCAGAAGGTCCATGTTCAAGTCTGACCTCCCTAGGAGATGTGTCTGAACAGGGTGATTTTGAGCAAATCAAACAAAGTGACAAGCACTCTTATATCACTGTAGTAGCGGCACTATCTCTAGGCTAGAAATGCTGGGCTCCAATTCCAACTGCTACATAACCGTGTCATAACATGTCTGAAAAAGTGATTTTTATAAATTTTCAAAGTTCTGATGGAACAGTGGAAGTGTCTCTACCCCTGAAGCAAACAACGCAGGCTCAAGTCCCACTTCGTTAATATAACAAGTAGCTGCAGTCAAGCGTCACTGCATCTAAGTTGCAAAGTAACTGATATATACATGTACTTCTAAAACTTGCTCAATATATATCATCTAGCTTTCTTTTCTGGTGAAGTATTTAAAAGCTTGAGCATTGATATCTTTTGGTGCAACAGCAAAAGTAAGTAAGGGTGAAGAGTTGGGCACATATTTGTCTCCAACAGCTGTGCAGTATATTGGGAAGGTGCAGTAAAGAGAGGTATTATTAGTATTGATTGTGAAATATCTTGGGTAAGGAAGGATAGTTATTTTGAAGTGTTCGAACAGCGACAAGAAGCTACCATTGCTTGAGCTGAATAGATTGATTACTGAGGAGCAAACATATTTGTGTGGAGTATCAGGCTATAAGACTGCTGCATTCCTGCCTGCTCCATTCCTCTGGACAGTGGCAAGCCCAGTACTGACAGCCATATGCCTTATAATATCTCCCTCCAGGACTACTTCACACCTCCTATCCCTAATTGCACGTTGAGCTTGCCTCCAAGCCAGTTATAAAATTGCATTTTAGCACTGTGGACTTGGAGGGTCTGGGTCCAAAAATGATCTGGCTGTCAGATTCTCAACAGGATTGAAAATCTACCCAATGAAAATCAAAGCCAATGTAACTGATGCAATTGATTTCTGTTCACTCGCTACTTTTAGGTCACAGCAAAAAAAACATAAACAATGTGGACCACTTTTCAACCTCCACTTCAGTGCAAGAGACCAACGAGCTGTTTTGTGCCAGCATGTTAACTTTAACACAAAGCAATGCATGAAAACCAAAAAAGAAAGGCTGATCCAATTCAAACTTTAGTCCCTTTGAATATCTGGTAAATCCTGTTGCTACATCTCTTCAAAAGCAATGCTGTTTAGCCAGATCTGTTTAACCTGAACTTCACTGAACATTCCTATTCCATGAAGCAAGTGATTCGATAAGGATAAAATATATGGAAGAGGAGCATTTTGAATGCTTCTCTTACTGTTGCACTAAAAGATATCAATGCTCAAGCTTTTAAATACTTCACCAGAAAATACAGCTGGATGATATATATTGGGCAAGTTTTTTTAGAAGTAAATGTATTAATCACTTACTTTGCAGCTTAGATGCAGTGATGCTTGACTGCAGCTACCTGTTATATTAATGAAGTGCAATCTTGAAAACATAATTTAAAAGAAAGGTTTGTATGCTAAAGGTGTTTTCCAGACAGCTTACCGAATATTGTGGCTTTTCTCCCCCAGCTTCTCCAGTCGGCAACGGATATATCAAACCATCAGCAACACCTGCAAGCAGCTTACAGGGTGATAGAGGACCACCAACCATGATGCCCATAAATGTTGACCCTGATATTAAGTCAGGGGAATATGTCTTAAAAAGCGTGTTTGCCAACTTTACTACTCAAGCTGAAAGAAAGATTCGCATTATTATGGCCGAACCGTTGGTAAGTTGGAGGGAAAAAAAGGTCTGTAAAATGTATAGATTCTTGATAGCTTTATTTTCCGAGCCAGATTTTTTAAAATGCTTTTGGCTATTTTGCTTATAAATGTTATTACAGGCCTATATTAAAAAAGAACACTAGTGTTATTTCTTGCTGTCAGGTAAAAATTAAGATTCTTTTAAAAACACATGGGGACAAAGCATCTTCTTCAGAATATCACTGTCATGAAGTACCCAAGTAGTGAGTTGAGGTGTACAATTTCAGCCTTCTATTTGACATTTGTTCATTCGTTAAAGTTTGAATGTTGGTAGTTTGGATGCATATTTTATTTCCAGAACTGAACTCTGAGCTCCTCCATTAGGAAGGGAATGTACCACCTGCACTGGCATAAATGTGGATCTGGCTACAGCATGGTTAGTGTTTTACCTTCCAACGTGTGATTAAACTGCTTGTATAAAATAGATTTTGTTCTCAACTTCTTAAAGCCTACATGTCTGTCCTTAGAAGTGTAGTGAGAAGTTGTTCTCCTCTAGCAAACTGACTCCACTCACTAGTGGTAGCAGTTGCACTATTAAAGGTTTCTTTACCCCATTCTCTATCTTAGCTGAAGTGTGAGTACTTAAACTGGAACTTGACAGTAGAGGGAGTGTGAAGATTCCTTCTCAGAAGCATTCACCACTTGTGATGTCTAACTTCTTAAGTCCTGTAATTGTAGGGGAGAACCTGAAGGAAAGGGACGGATGTTGATATCAGAAGAGGCTGGCCAGTAATAGATAAGAGTCATCAGAATGCAAGTTGATGCAGTTAAGCTGTGTGTTTATGGTTTTGACAGAGGCCCTTGAAATAATGCAAATAATATGCAGAATGCCTATATATGTGTCTAGCCTCAAAATGCCATTAAGGGACACTAACCTAAAGCTCGGGCTTCTCTTGTTAATGCTGCCTCATGACATTAATGATCTTGCTTCTCTCCTTATGGCTGTGCACTCATTACCTTGCAAAGAGAGTTTTTATTGTGCAGGTGTGTGAGGCTACTGCCTGTTGTGCAAAGGCTATATATGGCACTTATCTATCAACATGGGCTTCACTTAGATCTCCTTTCTCACCACAGATAAAACTAGAACTTAACTGGAACTCCAGATGTCTTGTCCTTTCCTCACACTGGTATTGCCTAACACACAGCATCAACAATGCAGGGGCTAGTGAGTGTTAATGCAGGCCTAGAAATCCTTAATTGAGCTGCTGGGTGTGTTTTTTCCATGAAAATTAACAATCTTTTAATGGAAGGATATCAACTGCTCAAAAGAGACCGAGATCGCAGAGCTCATGTCCTCTGTGGGCTACACTTACCATAACAGGGTGCCTAAACCCTCAGAAAGCTCTGTCAGATCTTCATACAATGCTAACCAATGATATCGAAGTGGATATTGCTGCCTGACAAACGACTCCAGGAACCCCTCATCTTCCTGGGGTTCAGCATCATCTGGATCTCCCTCATAGCTTTTAAGTGTCAGAAACCTGGAATGTCACGGCCTGTAATAATTACCGTGGTGATTCTGCAGTTCTCCTTCCTTCTTGATGTAATAGTTTTGCTAGATGTGTGCATTCCCACCATACCATCCTGCCACCAACACACAACTGATCCTGATATCCTTACTTGGTTCTTCAGTTGGGATAACAGGTGTATGTGTAATAAAACAACTGTGGAAGCAGAAGTCAAAATTTTTAAAGGCTTTTATTGGAATCTTCTTGAGGCCTTCTTGATTTTTGGTGGCTACTTCTTAATTTTGATGCACCACTTTTTCACTAACTCACTTATTAGCTGATGTGGTCAAGTAGCAACATCAATTTCTATCTTTGTGTCTGTCTACAAGATGCTCTGCAGAAATTCACCAAGGCTCTTTAGACAAGTGCCTTCCAAACCCATGACCACTTCCAACTTAAAGGACAAGGGCTGCAAGTACATGGGAATAGCACCACCTGCAAATTCAATTCCAAGGCACTCCTGATACTGACTTGGAAATGTGTTGCCGTTCCTTCAATGTTGCTGCGTTGAAATCCTGGCATTCCCTCCTTCACTGCAATTTGGGCCTACCTATAATAATGGATTGCAGTAGAACAAGAACTCATTTCAGCATCACCTTCTGTAGATTGTGAAGTTTGAATTCAGTTAATAAAGAAGTCACTAGTGGGAATAGTCTACAGGCTCCCCCTAACAGTAGCCAGAATGTGAGACAAAGTATACAAGGAGAAATTTTGAATGCCTGTGATAAAGGGACAGCAATAATCACAGGTGACTTTAATCTATGTACATATACTGGAAAAATTGAATTGGGGCTAGTATACCTTAATTGTACTGCTGCCTCTGGGCCAGGAAGACTGAGTTCAAATCCCACCTGCTTCAGAGATGTCACAATATGTCAGAACAGATTGGTTATTAAATTTAAAAAGAATGTAATTGACAGTATTCAATTTAAAAGCCTGAAATTTAGAGGCCTCTTCCTTTCATCTAATTCAACACCTGGTTTCTTTTGTTAATCACAGTTGAAACATTTTTTCCTTGCTTAGTTTTTATACATTAAGAGAAAGTGTTGTTGTTCTAAACTATGTAACTGTGCTCTAAGTGTTAAATGCCAATCTACCTCAAACCTTTCTAATATAATTTCCTAATCCACTACAGCCAATTTTTCTCTCATAATTTAACAGATTCCTTTGTTTAGATTTAAGTTCCTGATCTTAACTAAAATTCTAAGTTATCATGGTCACTCTTTCCTCAAGCCTCCTTTACAACAATGTTGTTAATTATCCCCTTTTACATTGCACATACAGGTCAAAAATAGCCTTTTTTCCTGTTTGTTCCTCAATATACCACTGTAGAAAATCACATGCATGTATTTCAAGAATTCATTGGCCAAAACATTAGCGCTAATTAACTTTAACTAGTGCATATGTGGATTGAGATCCCCATGATTGCTGCATTCTTCTCATTACAGTAGCCTGTTCAAATCGCACCCATTTCCCTCTGTGAGTGTTTCTCTTGTGTCCATAGATAGACTGTACCCTTTCAATAAGTGATGGCTAATTTTAAGTGCCATCAGAAAAGCTGAATTTCCACCTTACCAATGTCACCCATGCACCCTTTAAGGTACTCAATTTGATTTCTGGATTCTAGTTCCTTTATTTATGTCTTTTCTTTCTAATAACTTAACCAATTTAATTTCCTCTTCTACTACAATTGCTCCTCGTATCTGGTATTACTTATGATATATTTTCCTTTATTTGTATATTGACTTCATATAGAGCATAGAACATAGAACATTACAGCACAGTACAGGCCCTTCGGCCCTCGATGTTGTGCCGACCTGTCATACCGATCTCAAGCCCATCTAACCTACACTATTCCATGTACGTCCGTATGCTTATCCAATGACGACTTAAATGTACCTAAAGTTGGCGAATCTACTACCGTTGCAGGCAAAGCGTTCCATTTCCCTTACTACTCTGAGTAAAGAAACTACCTCTGACATCTGTCCTATATCTTTCACCCCTCAATTTAAAGCTATGCCCCCTCGTGCTCGCCGTCACCATCCTAGGAAAAAGGCTCTCCCTATCCACCCGACCTAACCCTCTGATTATTTTATATGTTTCAATTAAGTCACCTCTCAACCTTCTTCTCTCTAACGAAAACAGCCTCAAGTCCCTCAGCCTTTCCTCCATAAGACCTTCCCTCCATACCAGGCAACATCCTCGTAAATGTCCTCTGCACCCTTTCCAAAGCTTCCACATCCTTCTTATAATGCGTTGACCAGAACTGTACGCAATACTCCAAGTGCGGCCGCACCAGAGTTTTGTACAGCTTCAGCATAACCTCTTGGTTCCGGAACTCGATCCCTCTATTAATAAAAGCTAAAACACTGTATGACTTCATCTATTTCTACATTCCTTGCTTTATCTTCGATGTAATTTTCCCATAATGTTTTATTTCCTAGTTAAAATGACTCTTCCCACTTTAACTTTTTTTTGTCAGTATTATTAGCTCAAACACAACATTAGACTGTTGGTAAGAAAATGTTCACAGGATCATTCGTTTTATGTCAATTGGCACGTAATAAGGAGTATCTTAACAAGAAACTTGAAATATCCTTTTTTGGGCAATTTTATTATATTGCTGTATATTTCTGCTCTTTAGTGAAGTTCCGGCACATTTCTTGTTCAATGAAAAATTAGACAGGGAAATTGGCTATCTGCTTGAGGTTTTGCTTTAGTATAACAAAGCCTGCATTAGAAAAATTAACTGCTTGGTGTGAAGTAGCACAAGTCTACTTTGAATGTAATTTTAAAGCATTGTGGTTATAATTCATCCATCAATTTGTGCTTCATGTGATTTCAGAATATGGCTAATTATTCTTGTTAGATTGTTTCATAAGAACCACATACCAGAGTGAGTAATTCTGTACAATAGATATGACCTAGTTAAATTGTATTAAAATTTAATTGAGTATCACAGTGACCTAAAAGAGATGTTGGACTAGAAAATTTGTGTGCCCATTTTCTCACTCTACAGAATGGAGTCAAATGAGCAAAGAATGAATATCATGGACCATCTGGAGGTGACATGAAGGGAAATAATGAGGAAAAAAATACAAGTTTTGGTCTACATTGAAGGAGCTGAGGGGAAGGTTTAGCATTGTGGAAAGCAGACAAATGGAAGCAGCAGATTCAGTTGAACAGATTGTTTAAATCTTTGTGGCAAATAAGCTTGTGACCCATGTCTAATTCCCTTGAACTATGTGGCTTGCTCAGCCATTTCAGAGGGCAATTAAGAATAAATCATATTATTTTAAAAAATAGATAATGGCCTTTGTGCACTACTGACTGGGTCACCATTTACTGCTGTTCCCTTTAAAAGCTAGAAATAATCACATTGCTGTGGGTCTGGAGTCACATGTAGGCCAGTTCAGGTAAGGATGGCAGATTTCCTTCCCGAAAGGATATTAATGAGCCAGATGGGTTTTACAACAATCAACATGATTACTTTGTAGTCATTAAGCAAGTTTCTTATTGAATTCAGATTGCAAATTCTGCCTCAAAGGGATTCAGACATTAATCTGGGTTTCTTGTAGATTACTGGTCCAGTGACATTACCACTAAACTACCACCTCCCCTAAATACATTTCTGCTGATCAGGAGTCCCATGTAGACCAGACCAGGTGGGGATGGCTGATTTCCTTCCCTACTGAACTTCAGTGAACCAGATGAGCTTTTTTGACAATTTATGGTAGGTTCATGGTATCATTAATGAGACTCTCTTTATATTTTTGAATTGAATTTAAATTCTATCAATGGCAGTGGGATTTGAAACAGTGACTGCATAGTATTAATCTGGCCCTCTGTACTACTAGCCTAGTGATATTCTACCACCATATATCTGAATATTACTCAGTGATTCATTGGAATACTATAGATGATGATCCGGATGATGTAAAGTGGGTGATATGAGGAAGTTGTGTAGAAGATATTGGAACTAATTACTAGGAAATAGATGGTAAATTGGGAAATGAGGAATCATTTTAATTAGGAATGAAGACAGCAATAAAATCGATCAGAAACCAAAAAGAAATATATTTCATTGGTTGAAGTTTTTCTTAAGGTCTTGTATTGTTTTTGAAATCCTGACAACAGTCAAAGGGGATGTGTAACCACTTCAGTACATTATTAGTTTGCAGAAATTCCTGGCATTTAACAGTAATTAAAATGTAGAAAATTGTGGTCCACCTTCTTTGTAATTCCAAAACATGTTGGATGCGAATGGCAATTTACACCTGCTGCTGTTTAAGAATCGCATATAGGTGAACTCCTAGCTACATGACATCATTCAGCCCTATTGACTGATTTGCTGCCCTACTTTCAAACTTTGACCATTCAACATATTCACTGGTCACTTAGGACTCAGCACTAGCATTTTTGAAGGACTAGATAACAGCTTCTGGTGGATATGCTTTTGACTTATTTCTGCTTCGGAATTTGTGGGAGTTGTACTGGTACGTTTCTCTGATAGGAACAATTGGTGTTTCAAGAGCAATAATCAGTAATTAACTGAAAGAATAATTCTACAAGTTTTTATATTTTTAAACAGAGCATATTTTATTGTGTATGTTACAAACTTAAAGGAGGCACTATTACCTCAGTACCATAGTTTAGAACTATATAGGCTATTAATTCAGTTTTACTTCTTTGTTTTCCACCCAGGTGTTCCTTTATCTTATTCTTGCAGATCCATTGGGTTTTCTAAGAACCAACCCAAAGATATACCAGGGCCCTTTAGAATTAAATTTAATTTCTCCTTAGTGTTTCATACCCTGAGGTGTGAACTCTTGAAGGGATCCTTCCATTACTGTTTGGCTAAGCAATCCTTTAATATTTCTTCAAAAGCTCACAGCCAAGGACTTCTCTGCTCCAATGTAAATTTAACTGCATTCTCCAGATTCTTAGTTTTCATTCCGAGGATTATTATAAATTTCTTGCTCTATTTCCAAGCTAAGCAAATGTTCTAGTCTCTTTCCTGTAATGTATTTTGTGACCAAACTGAACATGAACTTCCCCCTGCATTATATACATTAAATAATAAAGTTAATGTTTTATTTGCTTAAGGTGCAGGCCTAACAATTACCTCTTTCCTGTTGACTCAGTGAACTGCACTGTCTCTGTCTGTTCTTAAAACTGAAGCTGTTTATTTCTGTGAGCCAGCACGCACATCCATTGCACACCAAGTCAGTTCCCTGCAACCTAACTCCATAGCAATGTGACATACTTTAACAATGTTTTAAACAGAAATGCAAAGTCATTTTATCTAACTGTTTCATCTTCAAGACAGTGCCTGTGATTCTGTGACCTGTGTAAATAAATAATATCTCAAATGGAGTTCGCAGCCTTATTTCTCAATTGTTGGTCCTGTCAAGAAACTATCTTGTTGACAACTGGCTTTTAACTTATTTTCATCTGAGAAATTCATAAATAATTCACATGTTTTAAGGTAAGTGTAGACCTTCTAGCTCCATTAAGCTTAGAGATGGGTCCTCCATTGAACAGTGTTTTCATACTATTAACTCTGACCATCCAAGGTAAATGCTACTTTTTAGATGTAATTAATTCCAGCTTGTTTGATTTGTGTTCACTTTAAAGCTGTTTACCAGGCACTTAAACAGGCATTTGGATATACATTTAACACTTACGAATTATAAACCAGACAGTTGCAAGTTTTTGAATATTACTTTTAGTTTTAGGAATTGAAATGGTAAACATTAGGTATAAGGATACATTTGCTTGGGAAACTGGGTAGCAGTACTGTATCCAATATACTAACAAATACAAACTAAACAGGCTTAGAGTAATTACATGTAAAAGGTAACTTGTACTTACTGAACAAGCTCAAAGTTGATAGAAATGAAACTGTTGGATAACCATTCATTGAACTGGTAGATTTAGATTTCTGTATTTATTTCATCAAGAATCTTTAAATTGTTCATTTGGAATTGAGATGAAAAGAAGCTGGGAACAGTTTGTAAACATGGGGGTTCCTTAATGCAGAGAAGGTAATCAGATGCATCAGGGATACAGATTATTATTTCATGTTTCAAGGCAAAATCTTACATTTTGTTGGCTAAGTGGGAGTTGTGTTAAGTTTTTTTTTTAGGGATTTTCACTATAAGGCCTGGAATGTCTTCTCACTGCACCTTACCAAACTGACATCATTATCTATCCACCCTGCCCCTATGGCTTCTGTCACCACTGATCCCAGCTCCATCCTACCACACGTTGTTCTCAGAACAACCTGCTACTCAATGGATACCCTGGAATTCACTAGCATCTCTAATCCAAAAGCTAATGGAAATATCCCTATAAATCTTGTGCCTTGGAGAAACCTGGAATACGAGGAGAATTGAACTGATTTTCAGAAAGCCAAAAGATACTTATGGTTTAATTGTGACTTAGTTCTGTTATTTAATCACTAAACTTCTGGATTTCTCTTAAATGTTGAGGGACCTGATAAAATTATAATGCACTTTAACCTGTGAGCCAAAAGTCATACTTCTACAACTGAATGTTATACCTCCAGACACATGAATTAGAGAATCAAATTGTAGTGATTGAAACCAGGTAGATCATATTGACTATGAGATTCTTGAGTGAGGTTGCTAACTTTGGCAATCAGGGAACCATGGCTGACAGATATAAACAAAGGATTCAGTAAATCTCTTGACTTCAAGGACTGGCTCTGATCTGGCCGGGTCACAGCCAGTGTACTGTGCACGAGTAACTTAAAGGGGAACTTGGTGATGAAATACTGGCTTCTGTGCAGTTATTTAACAATTATTTGCAAGTTTGCATTGCTTTTTTGAGAGTAGCTGGGGAAGGATGCAGCTTTTGCTGTCAGAGGCTTACACATTGTGATTGTGGTATTTCTAGGCCTCCATTATGACCATGAGATACAGCCACGGCTGCAGAGAGGGAAAGTTCTGCAGAGTTGGAAGAGAAGAGCTTGACAGAGAGCCCCATTAAGTCTTTTTGGGAAGAACATTTCTGGCTATGTCTGGTCTAGGAACAATGTCTGAAGTAATTCACATTCAACAAAAAGGTGGCCACTGAATGTTGCACCATTTGTTACCTGGAAATTCACGTCATGGCAGTGACAGCTTTGCTGTTACATCCATCAAGGTTTACCATTGCCTTAAGTGTTTGTGTATTTCTACCCTTCCAAACAGAATAGGGAAGTCTTACTGCAACTGTATGAGGTGCTGGTGAGATCACGTCTGGAGTACTATGAGCAGTTTTGATTCCCCTTATTTTAAGGAAAAATATCTCTTCATTGGAGGCAATTCAGTGAACGTTCACCAGGTTAATCCCTGGTTAAGAGCGATTGTCTCATGAGGAAAGCTTAAAATGTCGGGATTTTATCATTGGACTTTAGAAGAATGGGAAGTAATCTCCCTGAAACATTTTGGAATTTTAAGGAGCTTGACAGAATAAATGCTGAAAGAATGTTTGTCATCATGGGAAAGCCTAGGACCAGCAGGCATAGTATCAGAAGTAAGGGGTGCCAATTTAAGACTGCCATTGAGGAAGATTTTCTTTTGTGTGTTGTGAGTCTTTGATACTTATTGCCCTGCTGAGATAGAAATGATGTTAAACAGTATAGAAATCAAGGGTTTCGGGGAAAGGGCAGGAAAGTGGACATGAGGAATGTAGGATCAGCCATGATCCTATTGAATGATGGAACAGGCCCAAGGGATCTAATGGCCTACTCCTCCTATTTCTTATGGTCTTATGGAAGCTATATCTGTTATTGTTCACAATGCTATTCATTGAACATATGGAAGTTCATACAGGCTACCCACAGCAATAGTGTACAGTGAAATTTTCTTGCCTAGGAGGGGGATGCAGCATGAAAGGACCCTGACTTCTCCAGCATAGTGGAATTCCTAATGATACAGGCTGATATTGATTGCATGTGTGGTTCAGCAGGCCCCACATGGCCATAGGAAGAGGTACAGGAATCCCAAGTGTCCTAATTCATGTATTTGCAATTGGTGCATCACCATTTCCATGAACATCAATTGTTGTACTGCTCACTTTCATTTGTAGAGACTTGTAGAAGACCACTGAGTAGCAGTCCCGCCTCAGTATGGACTACAGAAATCAAGGCACTGACAGAGTCCTCTTGAGAGCGGACATCAACAGTGGCACTGCCACTTCTAGAGGATGAAATTTACTCAGTTTTAGTGATCTGTTAGAGGACAGATTGCTGAACTGCTGTGAGAGTTTGTACCGTCAGTGAGCACTGAGATCTGCTGTCAGTACAATAGACAGAGCCTGAAAACAGTACCCCATGTCATGAGATTCTGTTGCAGTACTGAAATTCTGGGTGGTTTTCCTCTTGTGCTGAAGTAGAAGATGAGCTCCAGTCACTCCATGTTAGTGCTGTCGTGGAGTTGGCTACATCTCCCATGGCGAAAATGACAGGTTCCAAGTTTAGAGCCATGACAGAATATGATTCCTCCATGCTTCAGGACAGTGACAGGAGGCTTTATGGTAGACATGTCTACATACTAAGCATCTAAGTATGCTTGTTCGTTGGATTTTTTTCTTATATGCCACCCCATTTAAGATCTTTGGTAAATCTAGCAGTACAGATCTGCAGCTTTCCTTCTGGAGTTCAGTTATGCAAACTATACTTTCCTGCTGACTCACCTGCCATCCACAGTTGCCCAGTTACTCACTATCTGCTAATTTTGACTCCATACTGGCCCCTTCAGTGGATTCTATGCTAGTGTCCGAATAGGTGGCTGCTATTGTAGATTAAATGATGTGATTTGTTTGTCACTGATGGGGTTGCCCTTCTTGGGAATGTTGTGGCTTGCCAGAACTGCATTCCTAGGTTTCTGAAAGCAAAAAGACCAGACAGAGAAGTTTGGAGTGAAGAACACGGATGGGAGAGGAGGAAAAGGATTACTGTACTCTCATCATCTGCAGTTTACATTTCATGCTTGATATCAGGAATGAGTTAAGCACTGACATAAAACAGTAATAATGGGAACTGCAGATGCTGGAGAATCCAAGACAATAAAATGTGAGGCTGGATGAACACAGCAGGCCCAGCAGCATCTCAGGAGCACAAAAGCTGACGTTTCGGGCCTGGACCCTTCATCAGAGAGGGGGATGGGGTGAGGGTTCTGGAATAAATAGGGAGAGAGGGGGAGGCGGACCGAAGATGGAGAGAAAAGAAGATAGGTGGAGAGGAGAGTATAGGTGGGGAGGTAGGGAGGGGATAGGTCAGTCCAGGGAAGACGGACAGGTCAAGGAGGTGGGATGAGGTTAGTAGGTAGGAGATGGAGGTGCGGCTTGGAGTGGGAGGAAGGGATGGGTGAGAGGAAGAACAGGTTAGTGAGGCAGAGACAGGTTGGACTGGTTTTGGGATGCAGTGGGTGGAGGGGAAGAGCTGGGCTGGTTGTGTGGTGCAGTGGGGGGAGGGGATGAACTGGACTGGTTTTGGGATGCGGTGGGGGAAGGGGAGATTTTGAAGCTGGTGAAGTCCACATTGATACCATTGGGCTGCAGGGTTCCCAAGCGGAATATGAGCTGCTGTTCCTGCAACCTTCGGGTGGCACCATTGTGGCACTGCAGGAGGCCCATGATGGACTTGTCGTCTAAAGAATGGGAGGGGGAGTGGAAATGGTTTGCGACTGGGAGGTGCCGTTGTTTATTGCGAACCGAGCGGAGGTGTTCTGCAAAGCGGTCCCCAAGCCTCCGCTTGGTTTCCCCAATGTACAGTAACTTGCCTTCATCCTCAATGATCACGGTGACTTTGTTGGATTAGACCCCATGATTTGCAGCTCCATCTGTCCCACCAGGATCAATGCAAAGAATCTGCCAGTCCTCTCTCCTGGTATCTTGTCTTCTGAGAGAGTGATCAAGGTGCTGGTGTTTACACTGTGTTTTGAGTGATGTGCCTGCCAGAGCTGAGTTTTTAAAAATTATGTCACGAGATATAACCACTGTTTGCAAGGCCAGTATTTATTGCTGACTCCTAACTCCACTTGAATAGGTCATGATGAGTCCCCTATATGGAGTTTTGCAGAAATAGCAAGAGATAGAGATGGGACTGGCAACATCAGAATGTGGGAATACATAAGGTAAACTATACAAATGTTTGTCATTGGTCCGTCAGTGATGTTGGTGTTGTAATCAGTGTGAGAAGCTGGTAGTTTGGTCAGTGTGACATTTAATGGGTAGATCCACTTACAAATATTCACATATGTAAGGAAATGAAACTTCATTAAAAGATAGAAATACAGAAAACAAGAGCACAAATATGCCAATTGGTCTTTGGAGTCTCTTCCACCATTCAGTATGGTCAGGCTGATCGTCCTGTTCAGTATCCTGTTCTGCTCTCTCTTCATATTCCTTTGATCACTTTGGTCTTAAGAACTATATCTAACACCTTGAAAATAGTCGATGTTTTGACCTCAACCACTTTCTTTTACAGAGAATTTCACAGGCTCACCACTCCTAGTGAAGATATTTTTATTCATCTCAATCCTAAATGGCTTACCCCCTAAATGTGACCCCTGGTTCTGGATTCCCTGGTCAGTGCTAACATCCTCCCTGCATTTACTTCATCTAGTTCTGTTAGAGTTTCATAGGTTCTGTAAGATCACCCCTCATTCTTCTAAATTCCAGCAAATTTAATCCTTTTGCAATGCTGCCAGGTTCACAAAGCCAGACTCTGGGAATTTCTCTCTCTTGGCACCAGCTTCCATTCTCTCTCAAGGCCTGCCTTGAAGGCATTCTGAACCCCTGGCAAATCATGACCTCTTTTTCTGCCCTCCATCACTAGTGTCTCCAGCACCACATTTGTTAACCAAAATCCTGATCTGACTTGGTCCTCCGTGTTGTTCAATCTTCAACAATCTTCGGATATTCAGTACAGTTCTCTTTTAGAGGGAAAAACTGCCTTTAAGAGCTTCAGTTTAGCTAAACCATGTGCTATCCTGCATAATCTTATGTCCCTTTATTGATCATTTGGGCAGCTGTCAGGTTGCACTGTGCTGCATAAAATGTGAACAAAACCCAACTCCAGGGCACAATCTGTGATTCTGCACTTATTTTCAAGGAATGGGTCTAACTTGAGATTCAAATAGTAACACTTTATTACATATATCTCTGGCATCAGTTGAATTTTATTAACATGTTCTCTACTTTTTGTTTTCGTTTTTGAGGCAGACAAGACCTATGAACAGCAATATCTGTGATGTCACTTGGATTACCATTTATTACTGTTGAATATCCAGTTCTGAACGGCTCAGCTTTGCTAAACCAGTTAAAACAATTTTTAGTCTAGAAACTGAGGCCATTGTTTGTATGCCAACCCCAATTTTTTTCCTCTCTCTCTCTGTTGTATATAATGATTACATAGAACATACTTAATAAAGGCAATTAATCTCAACATAACATGATACCGACAATGTTACATTCACTATCATGAAAAGGGGTGAGTTTACAACAGTGTAAGTTGATACCAAATTGGATTTTACAAATTCACCTCTGACACACAAAGTTCCACAGTAGAAGTACAAATTTATGAAAATTCATTGTCCGGTGTCGTATAAAAAAGACGAGAGGTTGTTCTCATCAAATATCGGGGAGTAAAAGTAATCAATGAAAATTAAGTAGAATGGATGTCTGGAAATTAGTATCCCATTTGGAAAAGAAAATTGGATAAATTGTAAGAAAAGTTACCAATTAACTATCGTTCTATATACAGATACAGAGAAAATAGGAGCAGCAATAGGCCAGTTAGTCCTTTTGAATTTGTTCTCTCACTTATTATGATCATGGTTGATCATCCCACTGCTCCTGCTTTTCCACCATATCTTTTGATCCATTTAGCCACAAGTGCTCTACACAATTCCTCCTTGAAATCATACAATATTATGGTTCCGACTGCTCTCTGTGGTAGCGAATTCCACACCTCATTACTCTCTGAGTGAAGAAATTTATTCTCATCTCATCTCCTTAGACCATGGCTCAGTTCTGGCTGCCCTGCCATCGAGAACATCGTTCCTACATCTATCTTGTCTGTCCTTTTGGAATTTTGTGGGTTTCTATGAGATCCTCCCTCCCCTCATTCTTCTGAACTCCAGTGAATACAATCCTAGCCAGTTTAATCGCTCGTCATACGTCAGTCCCACCAACCCAGGAATCAGTCTGGTACTACTGAAGATCAGTTTCACACCCACAAGTAGAATTTTTTATGACTCCGTGTTGTGATCTTCCACAATTTATATCTTATTGGAAAGTCAGAAGTACAATGCCCTTGATTTTCTGTCTGTTAATATCAACAAATGGATTTTTTTTTGATAAGCATGCAACTTCCCAATATATGTATCCATTTATTTCATATAAAATGAATGTGGGTGTTAAATACTAAGCATTGTTTTTTCTGCAGCTTCTGTGGTTTACAATAGAACCAAATTGCTAGCTTGCCCAAGTTTTGATGACAATATTTGTGAAGAAAATCTATATCTCTTCAGTCAATGGACCACAAAAAGTCAAGCATGTGAGGTTGTTGGCTTTTAGGAGCAGTCGATATATTTGAGTAAAAATAACAATTACAATCGCACAGAACGATCATCACCTGCTTGATTGACTAGTTGTTAATGTTCAGTCTCATTACAAAATGTTACTTCGTGGTTCATTAGTTGGTCTTTAAACGTTAATTTACAATTTCATTAGAAAAGGATTGCAGGAGAAGCCATTCCTTGAAATGGTTTAATTCAAACCCATTGTGCTCGATTATTTATGTGAATCAAAAGTTGCACTTGCAGTTTGAAGGCAGCTGTGTTGTTTTGGAAATATTTGGATGTAACTTTGGAAAGATGTGATCATTGGTATTTGTCTGTACTGTTCTTGAAAAAAAAATGTTCTGCATTCAAGCATTAATTCTGTACTTCCCTTGGTTTCAAAAATATGCATCTATAGTTAATCTTCATATCCACATGGTTGTTCCTACTGAGTTTTTTTTTGTTTTTTATTATCCTACAAGCTACTTTTGATATAGATTACTGTAACAATCAAGCTTTAATATTACATAATCCTAAAATACAGTCCTTCGCAAGGTTGGGTTAGTATGTAGCAATTCATGTAAACAAGGGGCTGAATTTTACTAATAATTGACAAAATGTCAGTTTTTGGAAGTTTCATGGAGGGTTTCTGTCTGCGAGCTGTGGTATGTTATCTCTCTCAAATTTGTGCTGCTCATCTCATTATGAATGCATGCCTCTTGCTGCCAAACTATCGTGTGGCATTGGCACCAGACTTGAAGTCCAGTTGTGCACCGGTACAATCACTGCCAGCCACGAATAGCCCTTCACATATACAGAGTGGGACGGACTTAAAAAAGAAACAGCTTTTGAAGACATACAAACAGCATGGGTGACACTTCATTAAAACTAAATGCTGACATTCCAAAATATATTGCTAATTTACATTACAGTTTGTCTGATTGACAAGCATCACAACTGCATCTACAAAAATTGATCTAGATAGGTTACCTGTCCTTTACATTGTACCATGTTAGAACCCTGTCTGACGGAGTGCTACTCTTTCCCAAAAGCTCAACACACCCTAACATCTTATTGTTAAATGTGGGAGCACACATACCAGAATGTGCTCAAACAGTGCATAAGAGAGTGCAGATGGTAGCTACCAAAACTGTGCACCTTCAGTTCTGTGGAGTGCTTGGGGAACAAGCAGCAAGCTGGAGCCACCAGGTACCTGCTCTGACTTGTATGCTGGGAATTGTCACCATCTGGGTTCCCTCCCTTTCACATGAGAGGATATCACATGGCTTTTTAATGAGGTGAGAATAGGTAATAATAAGATGTTAATACATGCAAGTGAGTCTCTTGCCATCCACTAGTGAGGTGCATTTCTCACCATTCAAAACTTGGGTGAAAAATTGGACTTTTGTTCTTAACATCATGAATGGTGTTTTCATAGTCTCATGGTATTTTTGTAACTGTCTTGCCATTACTCACACACTCGGGGACCGGGAGAATTTCACCAAGGAAACTGTTGAAAATGGCAACCACAGACAACATTGAAAACAATGGATTTTTCTGGTTGACTTCAAAATGTCTAGGTTTTAGCTATTGTGCATGATTGTCATTAGCCCACAAAGGAACATGGCTTTATCAACTAGATTTTGAATGAATGCTCATCAATCTGACTCCAAATACTATATCCACACTCAGTTAGTTCAGAAAATATGCATGCGTGCTAATAGGTTGCTAGGGATGCAGAACACAACCATTTAGACAGTTTCCTACATTTTTCCTAATTTAAGTTACTAGGTTTAGAAATGCTAATGTCTTGCTTAAACAGCAAGAGAAGGGATTTGCATGTTAGGTCCAAGTGAATTTGTAGAATTTTGTTTACATCAATCACAAATTGATGAAACAATCTTCGTACTTTCTGCCAATAATGCATGATGTGTTTAGGATCAGTATAGATTTATTGGGAGTAACTTTGACTTTTATGTGACAGTCTAAGATTGATGATAACAAATTGACAGTCTATTCAACATCTGCTTTTATCTTAGTTCCATTGACTGCAATCAAAATAATAATTGGGAGTGTGTAAAAGAGGTAATTGATACAGAGTCCCCTATTTGACAGTATTGCATAAAGCCAACCCTATTACATTTTCAGGACAAAAGTTTTAATATCCAAAGTAAAAATGTCATCAGATTCAAAATGTAGGATTGGACCCTATACAGACAACAAACAAAACAAACGTCATCTACAAAATACCTTGCAAGAACTGTGACAAACACTACATTGGACAAACTGGCAGAAAGCTAGCCACCAGGATACGTGAACATCAACTAGCCACAAAACGACATGACCCACTATCACCTTGTATCCTTACACACAGATGAGGAAGGACACCACTTTGATTGGGACAATACATCCATCCTAGGACAAGCCAAACAGAGACACGCACGAGAATTCCTAGAAGCTTGGCATTCCAACCGGAACTCCATCAACAAACACACTGGCTCCAAGTCAATCTACCATCCCCTGAGAAAAAGAACAGGAAATGACATCACCAACCCAAGGAAACCTAACCAGATAAATGGAAAGCGGGACATAACACCAGCGCTTCGTCGGAGGCTCGCTGATGATGTTACCTAGAATGGTGACGAAACGTCTGAAAACGAACCTTCCAGCTCAGCGAGCAAACTCACATCCATAGTTGGCTCTGATTTGTTTCTGTACAATGGTAACAACCAGGATGTTGATAATCAGGGATTAAATGATGGTAATGCAATTGAATGTCAAGGGGAGACGGTTAGATTCATTCTTGTTGGAGATGCTCATTGCCTGGCACTTGCATGCCATGAATGTTATTTGCCACTCATCAGTCAAAGCCTGGATGTTACCCGGACCACAGATTACCTCAGTATCTGAAGAGTCACATATAGCACTAAATATTATGCAATCTTCAGTGAACATCCCCACTTCTGACCTTACGATGGAAGGAAGGTCATTGATATAACAGCTGAAGACAGTTAGGCATTGCTCATTACCCATAGGAACTCCCACAGAGATACCCTGGGGATGAGATAATTTGCTTCCAATAGCTATAACCATCTTCCTTTATATTCACAATGACTGCAACTAGTGGAGAGTTATCGCTCAATTCCAATTGATTCCAGTGCTCCTAAGGCGCTCTGAAACCGTTTATGGTCAATGGTGCCTTATTGTCAAGGGCAGTAATTCTTTTGGCTTGTATTCAGCTATTTTGTTTACATTTGGACCAGACTATAATGAGGTCGTGAACTGAGAGCCCTGTTGGAGACAAAACTGAGCATCAGTGAGCAGATTATTGATGAGCAAATGCCATTAGTAGGGCTGTCAATAACCCTGTCACTTTGATAGTGATGATTACTGGGATTGGTGTGCTTTCAAAGCGTTCAAGAAACTTCCCAAAAAATTTAGACAACGCAAAGGATAATGGGGGGATGATCTGGTATGATTTGGCACTGAGTTGGTACATCTTGGGACAGAATTTTGGCATGAGATTCCCTGCATGTTGTATTATCCTAAAACTGACTGAATACAGGTGGTTTAATATAGGGAAACTAGTTCATTGAACACCTCTGCAGAATAATCGAATTTTATGGCTAGTTATATATTTGCATATCTTTTTGATGTTGGCAGATCTGCTTCTGTTGTTCGCTTGAAACTCATAGTCTGTAACATACCAACCATTTACTGAGCCAATGTGTAATAAAACATATCACCACTCCTAGTTCAAAAGAAAGCACTATACTTGCAACCTGATTGAATGATAGCACAAGACCAGCAATTATAAAATAGCACATTTTGCATATTTCACAATATATTTCTGTCCCAAGATGTACCAACTCAGTGCCAAATCATACCAGATCATCCCACGCACTATCCTTTGCGTTGTGCACATTTTGATATATTTCAAAAGCATCACACTGATCTTTTTAGCATCATCATCTCTCTTTCAAACAATTTGCTGATAAATCTTATGAGCTGGAAATTGTTTTCAACATTACTGTTGTTGCACATTTGCAGCGATGCACAGGAATGGTGTTATTTATCAGGGTTATTCTGGTAATAACCTTTGTAACATTTTCTCTTCCAGGAAAAGCCATTGACAAAATCCTTGCAAAGGGGAGAAGACTTGCAGTTTGATCAGGTAAGAGAAACAAAATTGAAGCAAAGCAAAATTCAAATTTCTATTTGAAGCGTATTAATGTGAAAAAATACAGCGGAGACCAGTGTAGGTTTTGCAGCAGAATTTGAGGTAACCATTGTGGTAACATATCTGGCATTTAATTACCAATAATGCATATGAAAGTAGCAATAACTCGCATTTACTGTATGTTGTGATTTTAATGTGGAAAGAAGCATAGGGTGGTTTAGAGAAATTTAATGATTGAACTGAATACACACACAGAGGTTCCATAAGAGAGGTGATGAAAAGCTCAATCAGGGAGCAGGGCTTTAAGCAGAAGTGTAAGATAGAGTGACAGAGAGACTTAGAAAGGAAATTCTATGATAGCGTGAAGGAAGTGGGCGAAAATACAATGAGGCACATGATCTGGCTGTGATCCGATAGGACAGTGTCTGCTGGCATCCAGCATCATTTATAACTGTGCATTTGTACCAGTTCTCAAACATGTATGCGCACAATTCCAGAAGCGCTATGTCATCATGTAAAATTCTGACAGCATCTTACCCAAGGGAACTGTGCATGCGCAGATAAGATTGTTATCAAAACAGAATTCAGCAGGAGGGAGTGAGGACAGGCGCTAATGAAGACGGGTGGGGGCGATGAGTGATGTCAATGAAAGGGGAAGTGAAGGTGGGTGTAAGAGTGGGAGTGAGGATGGGGTTGGGTGGAAAGTAGGGTTGAGGATGGGGAGAATTAGGACTGAGGGAAATGGAAGTGGGAAGGAGGACAAGTATGGTGTGGGGAGTGCGAAGGACAACTGGGAGGAGGGGGGAGGTGGCCCAGAGGGAGGTGGAAGAGAACCAGAAGGGGACGACAGGGAGGACCAGTGATGAACGGACAGGACACCATTGACCCCCTCTCCCATTCACTGACCCCTTTCTCCACTGCTGTATCATATTACAGACAAACAAAAGCTAAAAACTAAAAAAAACAGTGTAGGTAGTACATTGAAGGAATTGGGGTCACTTCAAAGCTTAGGATTGTGCAGGTGAATAAAGAACAAACAAAGGAATTGCTGGAGAAACTAAACAGTTCTGGCAGCATCTGTTAATTGGGTGACAGCCAGATTGTCAAAGAGAAGCAAACAGGCAGTGCAGCATCCCCTGAGACAACTTATGTTTTCCACTCTGGACACCAGTGAGGGCAATAGTTCCTCAAAGCAATGTAATCAGAGCCAAGTCCTCAAAATCAGCTCAGTTTATAGGAGGGAATTTAGGGGAGTAAATGAGGTTTTCTGTGGCTGCAGATATGACACCAGAACAGTGTATTAAGGAACCAACAAGGGTTCAGGCTACTTTTTGGTTTTAGTGTTGTCTGTTTTTATTTCTGATTTCCAGTATCCGCAGTTTTTTAATTTTCTTCACCTTTAACAAATGTGTTGGCTGCTTAGGTTAGAAGTGTATGGGTTAAACATTCATTGATTTTATCTCAGTGTTTCGTTCTGAGATTTTGTCCACAAGCTGGTACAGCTGTGAGACTTGTGATGTAAATAGTTATCTTTCTGTGTGTATCGTATACTAATCTGGAGTGCGTCAAACTTTAAAGCACAGGAGGGAGAAAGAAGTATTATCTGGAAAAGTTTTGCTTTCAAAATCCAAACATTGTTGTAGTAATTCTAAATTATAATTTTTGAAATCGATTGTTAATAACAAATTTAATTGCATATTCACTGAATTTAAAAACATGTGGCTGCATAAATTTATAAGTAATGGCAATATAAAAATAGTCTGAATTGAGATGACTGCCATATCAAAATCTATGTGACAAAGTTATCCATATAAAGCTTGCAGAATAGTAAAGATGTTGATTTAAAAATATAAAATCAATGTGGGTTAACTGTCAAGCAGAAAACCTTCGTTCAGTTTATTTATATAAGCACATGCCAGTAAAAATAGAACAGAGTTTCATTAAAACGGACAAGTGAATTTTAGTGGTTGATCTCCAAGGTCAAGACAACCAGGCATGTGAGTACATTGAAGTGATATCTACCAACTGTATAAAGTTCATTTATAATGAAAGAAAATGAGCATTCATTGCAATAAGACCATATTTGCACTATATTTAATCTGTTCCAACTACAACACAGAGCCAGGATTCATCTTGCCACTGAGTGTGAATGAAGTCTGTAATTCCCAGACTGTCCAGACTCTCCTCCCTTCCTGTTATAAGTATGAAACCTTTACAAGATCAACCCTCCCTTCCTGCGTTGACTTGAAGAAATTATTTAAAGTAATGATAGCCAAAACTGTGCTGGCCTCTTCTATACAGAATGCCTTGCTGTGACATGCATGGAACTCAAAAGGGGGGCATTTAGTCTATTCAAATGAAGAATGTTGTCTATTTAAAGTGTAATCTATTACTTTAGTTCAACCAAAGGAGGTTCTGGAATAGATGAGGGGTGGGGGTTGGAATTCATTTTAATCAGCTTCCAGTGCGAATTCAGCAGCATTTTTTGGAATGTGTGCCCAATGACAGAGGCCTAAAGTTTATCCCAAATCATAGCTAAATCTCAATTTCTTTAATACTGATAAGTTGAATGCCTCAATATAACTCAGCAGCAGAGGCCTTCTCAATATTGGATAATTGAAGCCTAAACTATCTGCAGATAGGCTCTTGGAAGGGTGTAGATTGGGAAGAAAACATTAAAAAAATTAGCGTTAAGTTGACATCAGCTTTTTTAAGCAGCAACTTATGCTTAGGCCATGATAGACATTGCTGCTACTGAACGTTGTGGTGGAGTAAGTGGATGCTAAAGGTTTTAGGATGAGGTGTTTTGTTTTGGGTGGTGGTGAGCCTCTTAAATGCCTTTGGAAATGCACTCATCCAAACGAGTGTAGAGTATTCCATCACACTTCTGATTTGTGTCTTGTAGTTGGTATTTTGGATTTGAGGAGTCAAGATATGAATTACATAGAATCCCCAACTTCTGAGCTGCTCTAACTGCCATAATATTTAAATGGCTGGTCTATGTAATCCCAGGATGGTGTTAGGCAAAGACTTCAATTGTGGCACTGCCATTGAATACCAACGGGGAATGGGGCAATTCTGTTTTGTTTCAAAGATAATCATTGCCTGCCATTTGTGTGGTATGAATGTTCTTTCTTTGTCATTTATCAACCCAAGCCTGAATGTTGTTCAGGCCCTGCTACATTTGGATATGGACTACTTGAGAAATTTATAAGGTTGATAAACATTGTACAATTATTGGAACGTAATGGAGTAGGCCATTCAGCCCATTGAGCCTGCACTACCATTTAATATAGTCATGACTGATCAAACACTTTAATGCCCTTTTATCCACATTATCCCCACAATCCATTATGCCATTGGGAATCATAAAATCCGTCAATTTCTACGTTAAACATACTCAAAGACTGAACTTCCACAGCTCTCTATGGTAGAGAATTCTAAAGATTTACTCTGAATAAAAACTTTCTTGTCATATCTGTCCTAAATAGCATCCTTCTTTATTTTTAAATTGTGTCCCGGATTCGAGATCAAAGGGTTGATGAGTCAGGGTCAAGCACAGCTGATTTTTATGAAAGTGGAAGTAGGTAGTCCTTGTTATGGAAAAAGCAAATTTTGTAACTTAAAGGTAATGGTGATCTACTGAGCAAAACTTGGACCCTAATATAATTGTTTTCTATAAATTAATTAGATGTATAACTGCATGTAATCTTTCATCCTCTGTTTTTCTTCCCTAGTTGATCAGCTCCATGAGTTCACTTGCAGAGTACTGCCTACCCTCTGTACTGCGCACACTTTTTGATTGGTATAAAAGACAAAATGGTACAGAAGATGAGTCCCACGAGTATCGGCCTAGAACAAGCGCAAAGTCAAAGAGGTACTTACTTTTCATTTCAATTTATTGATTTTGTTTCCGGTCGTATAGCTTGTTCACGGATTTTATTCCCCCACCCCTTGCTCAGGGACTTGCCACACACTGGGATTACTCACTGGAGGTCAAATGGCCTGCTGTTTTATCAGGACAGGCATACTGTATGGCCTCATATACTTGCCTGTTATTTTTAAAATGTTCGCAAATCACTTTGAGGTCACAAAACCTATTATTAAATAAATAACAAAAACTTATATAATGCCTTTAACAGAATAAAGTTGTACAAAATGCGGAGGAATGGGATTGTGGGAGACATAGCAGTTTGGATCAGAAATTGGCTTGCTGAAAGAAGACAGAGGGTGGTAGTTGATGGGAAATGTTTATCCTGGAGACCAGTTACTAGTGGTGTACCGCAAGGGTCGGTGTTGGGTCCACTGCTGTTTGTCATTTTTATAAATGACCTGGATGAGGGCATAGAAGGATGGGCTAGTAAATTTGCAGACGACACTAAGGTCGGTGGAGTTGTGGATAGTGAGGAAGGATGCTGTAGGTTGCAGAGAGACATAGATAAGCTGCAGAGCTGGGCTGAGAGGTGGCAAATGGAGTTTAATGCAGAAAAGTGTAAGGTGATGCAGTTTGTTAGGAGTAACCAGAAGGCAAAGTACAGGGCTAATGGTAAGATTCTTAGTAGTGTAGATGAGCAGAGAGATCTCGGTGTCCATGTACACAGATCCTTGAAAGTTGCCACCCAGGTTGACAGGGCTATTAAGAAGGCATACAGTGTTTTAGCTTTTATTAATAGAGGGATCGAGTTCCAGAACCAAGAGGTTATGGTGAAGCTGTACAAAACTCTGGTACGGCCACACTTGGAGTATTGTGTACAGTTCTGGGCACCGCATTATAAGAAGGATGTGGAAGCTTTGGAAAGGGTGCAGAGGAGATTTACTAGGATGTTGCCTGGTATGGAGGGAAGGTCTTACGAGGAAAGGCTGAGGGACTTGAGGCTGTTTTCGTTAAAGAGAAGAAGGTTGAGGTGTGACTTAATTGAAACATATAAAATAATCAGAGGGTTAGATAGGGTGGATAGGGAGAGCCTTTTTCCTAGGATGGTGACGGCGAGTACGAGGGGGCATAGCTTTAAATTGAGGGGTGAAAGATATAGGACAGATGTCAGAGATAGTTTCTTTACTCAGAGTAGTAAGGGAATGGAACGCTTTGCCTGCAATGGTAGTAGATTCGCCAACTTTAGGTACATTTAAATCGTCATTGGATAAGCATATGGACGTACATGGAATAGTGTAGGTTAGATGGGCTTGAGATCGGTATGACAGGTCGGCACAACATCGAGGGCTGAAGGGCCTGTACTATGCTGTAATGTTCTATGTTCTATGTTTTATAATAAAGTGTCCCAAAACTCTTCACAATGATTATAAAGCAAAGTTTAACAGTGAGCCATAAAAAGCAATATTAATGGTATTGGCTGTAGTCAAGAGAGACATAGAGGTAAAGTGACTTTAGGAAGGAATTCAAGTGCCTATGGCATTGGTACTTGAAGATTCAGCCACCACTGTTGGATCAAATTGGCAATTTTCATAAAGCAATAATTTAGATCAGCATAAATATTTTGGAGATTTGTTGATTTTGAGGAAATTTCAGACATAAGAGCTGAAACACTGGAACAATTTGAAAACAAAAAAAGAGGATTTTAAAATTAAAGTTAGATTTAAAAAAGGAAACAAAGCACCAGTTTTACTCTTTAAAAGAGTAGAATTTAATAAAGGACATTTATGCAAATCCTCTATCAAACCTTGGTTAGAACACAGTTTTGTTTGGCCTATTATTAAAAACAGTACAGAGTTACTGGAGAGGGTAACACTAGAAATGAGTTGGTATACATATCAGGGAGGATTAACATACTGGGATTATTCTACTTTAAAGAAGACTCAGGAGTGATACATTAGATGTCTTCAAACCTTTGCAGGATTTTGATAGAGTGGATACAGAGGAAATGATTTTTTTTTGTGCAAAGAGCATAACTAGAGGCCATCAATATTAGGTATTTATCAAGAACTCAGAGTCATCAAGAAGAAGAATAGGGGTGGCACAGTGACTCAGTGGTTAGCACTGCTCCCTCTCAGTACCAGGGACCTGGGTTCGATTCCGCCCTCGGATGACTGTCTGTGTGGAGTTTGCACATTCTCCCTTTGTCTGCGTGGGCTTCTTGTGGGTGCTCTGGTTTCCTCCCACAGTCCAAAGATGTGCAGGCTAGATGGATTGGCCATGTTAGATTGCCTGTTGTGTTCAGCGATGTGTAGATTAGGTGGGTTATAGGGGAATGAGTCTGGGTGGGATGCTCTGAGAGTCAGTGTGAACTTGTTGGGCCAAAGGGCTTGTTTCCACACTGTAGGGATTCTATGTTCTATGATCTATGAACTATAATCTAAGTCCAACAGGGAATTCAGGAAAAACCTCTAAGATGTGGTGAAAACATGAATTTCACAATCACAAGGAATGCTAAAACAAATAATAGACATATAAGGGGACTTCAAAGAAGCATGTGAAGGAAAAAGGAATAATTGATTATAACATTGAATTTAGATGAAGAGAGAAGAAAGGAGGCACAAGCGTAGCGTTATCACCCACATGGACCGTTTGGTCTGATTTGACCAGTTTCAGTGCTGCTTAACCTCTATATTTATACATAAGGTCTTGCTTAACCAGTTAGCATTGTAAGTCAGTGTGGACAAGGGAGTTGGATGAAATAGACTAGTTGAAAAAAAAGACACAGTCACTAGAAATTTGGATGGCCACAATTTTAGAGGATTGAAAGGAGAACCAGTCAAGTACAGAAATAACAAAGATGTGCATGAAAGTTTCAACAGCAGATGAGCTGAGCAAGGGCAGAGAAGACCTTTGCTACAAAAGTGGAAATGGGCAGTCTTGATAGTTACATAAAAAATATAGATACCATGTTTTTTTTATTTCCCTGTGTTTTGTTTTGTTTTATGTGCTGAAATGAGAAATGAACAGTGAAAAACCAAAGATTGCTGTAGGTTTGGTGCATATTTTCAAAACAAGGGAAATGATGGCCTTATGGGGACTTGGATTTGAATCCCATCATGACCAGTGGAATTTGAATTCAGTAAAATTTGACTGGAATTAAGAATCTAATGATGATTGTAAAACCATTATCAATTATCAGAAAAAAACATCTGGCTCACCGGTGCCCTTTAAGGAGAGAAGCTGGTCTGGTCTGCACGTCTGTCCGTTCCAACATAATCATACTCATGGAGTCATGCCTGATTGGCAATATCTGAGACACCACCATCACCGTTCCTGATATATCCTGTCCCACCAGCAGGACAGGCCCAGTAGAGGTGGCATCATAATGGTACACAGTTGAGAGGGAGTTGCTTGGAGATTCCTCAACATTGACTTCGGCTTCCATGAAGTTTCATAGCATCAGGCCAAACATGGGCAAGGAAACGTCCTGCTGACTGTCCTTCCTTGGGTGATGAAGTAACGGTTCTCCATTGACAGTGGAAAGGCTGCAGAGTGTATTTGAGGTGGGAAATTTCAGTGTCTGTTGCACAGTGGTAGCTCGGCAGCAGCACTACTGATCCTGCTACTTGTGTCCTAAAGATCATTGCTGCTAGATTGGATCTGCATCAGGTGGTGAGGGAACAAACAAGAGGGAAAATCATACCTGACCTCATCCTCACCAATCTGCCTGCTGCAATTACAGCTGTCCATTGCAGTATCAGTAAAAGTGACCACTGCATTATCCTTGTGGAAACAAATTTCTGCCTCCATACTGACGGTGCCACATAGCCCAATATAAAGTATTACACTGCTAAATAGGACAGACTTTAAACTAATCTAGCAACTGAAGACTGAGGATTCATGAGGTGTTGTGGGCCATCAACAGCAGTAAATTTGTACACCAACTCAATCTGCAGCCTTATGACTCAGCACATCCCCCCCACTCTACCATTACCAAGTAGCTAAGGAATCAATCCTGGTTCTCTAAAGAGCAGGGAGGGCATGCCAAGAGCAGCACCAGCCTCATCTAAAAAGGTGATGTCAACCTGGTGAAACTAGAAACAACATGACTTGCCTGCCAAGCACATAAGCAGCAAGCGATGGAGCTAAATAATTGCACAACCAATAGACCAGATCTAATGTCTGCAGTCCTATCATTCCAGTTGTGAATTGAACAACTCACTGAGGGAGGACACTTCACAAATCTTCCCATCCTCAATGATTGGGAAGCCCAGCATGTCAGTGCAAAAGATAAAGCTGAAGGATTCTCAGTAATCTTCATCTAAAATGTGCTAAGTGGATGATCATCTCCACCTCCTTCAGTATTCCCCAGCATTATTGATGCCAGGCTTGAGCCAATTTAATTCAATCCACATGATATCAGAATAGTTGGAGGCACTGGATACTGCAAAGGCTATGGGCCCTGACTGCATTCTAGCAATAATACTGAAGACTTATGCTGTAGCACATGACAAACCCCTGGCCATGATATTCCAGCACAGCTATTTCTATAATGTTCTGTTGGATGTCCCTTCAGGTCAGTGTCTGATCTTCATCAGTATATTCATTTATAGTGGATTGCTTGTTGATGCCCATTTCTTCAGTATCCAGGACATCTCCCACTCCAACCTTTGTCAGCTCCAAATCTTAAGCACGCCACGATGATGTAGCACACTGTTTTCGGGCTATGCTGCAAAGCCCTATCAGGGTGGCCCAGGCATCTTAAGAGGCTGTAGTCTCCTCTAACTTGGAAGCATGGGCAAAGTAGTGTCTCAGTTTTGCATGAATCTGAGGATTTTGTAAAGTTGTCATCAGCCGTATTTGAGGAGGTTAGTACTTGTCTCCCCGCTGCCATCACTCTATGGCCCAAAGACTTCGGAAGGATGCAGAAGCTGGGACTTCTCTACTATGTAAGTTTCAAGGCTCAAGGCAGGATGTCTGGTGTCAATCTGCAGAATCTGGCATTGTTGCTCAAAGTTGAGCTGAATATTGATGGAATGGAAATCTCTTCTGTTGACGGACTCTGTAGACTCATAGTGCACTTCAGTAGCAATATGGGTAAAGTCTATAACATTCTGTTCCTAGGGAAGCCATCAGTAGCAGAAAAGTCTAGGCAGCTTGACTGACCTTATCACAGGGGAAGGATATAAATTGATGTCATTTGGTGAAAATGGTATGTGTTGATTTTTCTTTGGAGTCAGTGATGTTTGTGATCATGGTTACATAGTATAGGCAGTTGACAATTTCTAGCAATTTTCTGATCATCGAACTTTATTAAGAAGCAGCAGTTTAGATAGCGTACATTTAATTAGATAAAGTATACAACCATGCCAATTGGGATCAGTTCACTGATACCAGAAGACATGGTGTTGGCTCAGAAGGTGTTGCTTTCGTTGAAATAGTGAGGACAGCATTAAGCTCTCTAGCCAAAGTTGTAGGGTCCCATCCTTCTGGTCCATCTTCCATCAGGACGAGTGGATTAGTACTGCTGCCCATGTGTTGAGAACTGGTCTCTGAGGCCCACCAGATGAGCTCTCCCTATCTCTACCCGCACCCCCCCCCGCTTCCCCCTCCCTCTCCATCTCCCTTTCTCTCTGTGTTCTCTCCTATAGACCTGCTCCTGAGCACTTGTTAGTTTGTTGCTATGCCTCATTTTTTGAGGTATGCAATTGCTTTGAAGTGTCCTGGGTCAATGCCAGACCAACAGCATGTGGCAGTTCACGCAGCAAACACACTGCATGTGCTTAAATCAAATTGCAGATCTGAACGTTTGAGGGGACCAGACATTAGTCTAGTCAAGGAGGCTACAGTGAGTCAGGGCCAACATTAACCTTTCCTGAGGCTGCTGTGCATTCCACCTAGACATGGCCATGCACACACACAACTTTAGTTTTTGAAAATAGTGTGCAGCTGGGTTTTAAGCATAGCGCCTAGACTATGAATATCACAAAGGGATGGCATCAGCAAGCATTTCTTCCACTGATAAGCGTAGGATTGTGCAAGAATGGTGCTGTGGAGGTAGGGTGAAGCTTAAGTTGATTGGCATAAATATCATGAGAAGTGTTATTGGTACTCATGGAGGGGAAACCCCCAAGAACCTCCCTGGGATTGATACATAACCAAATTTTGGGAGAATCCAGCACATGAATTTCATTGCTTAGAGAAGAGATTTGACACCTATCTTTTAAACTTCAAGGGAACAATCAGAATTTTTTATCTCCACTTTGAAAGTCTGATTTTTTTCCATTTTTTTATTCCTTATTTGTTGGACGCTCTTACCATTGCTCTCGAGAGTGGAAATATCAACCCAATGCTCTACACGATATAAGTTTCAATCTTGCAATCGACCCTACAAACGTAATCAAGTTTAATTATTTTTATTGTGCTTTTCAGTCCAATAAGCTTTTAAACATAATTGTGTTATGGAAGGCAATTCCTTTTTATTCTGTGTCTTGGTGCACAGGTCAGTGCTCCAAACTACTCTTTATTCTCACAAAAATGTTCTCCTGGTCCAAATTTACACAGCATTGTCTATGCCACAATGCATCAGACATGGATAAACATTCCTTTAGTGTCAGTTTCGTGGCTGGACTTTTCCTTTCTTCACAGAGCTATTTGGCTATACCCAGTTCTCTGGAAGTCATTCTTAATGTCTCTAGCCATGCAGAACTACTTTTTTTGGTTATCCTCAGCACACCATTTCCTTTCAGCCTCTAGGTTCAGCTTTGTTTTTGCTTTGACTTGCTAAAAACAAAAAAAAGCTACTGTTCAGAAGCTACCACCACCACAAAGGATTATCTTGATAGAAAGTTAAGCACTTTTGTGTGAATTAAACAGCTATTCCCCCCTCCCCATCACTTTCACAGACGTCCTCTCCCTCACCATCTGCTCTTACAGATAGCTTTGCCCCATCTCATTAGTATTGTCCCCCCCCTCGCATGTACAGACATTCCCCATCACCACCCTTTGCTAACTTCATGCCAATCCCTTGTGAGTCTGGGGTCTCAGCAGCATCAACCACCGCAATAGGGTCCTGATGAGAAAATAGAACATAGAACATAGAACATAGAATAATACAGCGCAGAACAGGCCCTTCGGCCCTCGATGTTGTGCTGACCTGTGAACTAATCTAAGCCCATCCCCCTACACTATCCCATCATTATCCATATGTTTATCCAAGGACTGTTTAAATGCCCCTAATGTGGCTGAGTTAACTACATTGGCAGGCAGGGCGTTCCACACCCTTACCACTCTCTGAGTAAAGAACCTGCTTCTGACATCTGTCTTAAATGTATCACCCCTCAATTTGTAGCTATACCCCCTTGTACAAGCTGAAGTCATCATCCTCGGAAAAACACTCTTACTGTCCACCCTATCTAATCCTCTGGTCATCTTGTATGTCTCTATTAAATCCCCTCTTAGCCTCCTTCTCTCCAATGAGAACAGACCCAAGTCCCTCAGCCTTTCTTCATAAGGCCTGCGCTCCAGACCAGGCAACATCCTGGTAAACCTCCTCTGCACCTTTTCCAATGCTTCCACATCCTTTCTGTAATGGGGTGACCAGAACTGCACGCAATATTCCAAATGAGGCCGCACTAGCTTTTTGGACAGTTGCAACATGACATCACGGCTCTGGAACTCAATCTCTCTCCCAATAAAACCTAACACACCGTAAGCCTTCTTAACAGCACTATCAACATGGTTGTGGTTATTGGAGATCAGTCATCTCAGCTCAAGGAGACATCTGCAGGAATTCCTCAGGATAATGTCCTAGGCCCAACCATCTTCAACTCCTTCATCAATGACCTTTCCTCCATCATAAGGTCAGAAGTTTACCGATGATTGCTCAATATTCAGCACTACTCATGGCTTCTCAGATACTGCGGAGGCAATGGCCTAGTGGTATTATCACTGGATTGTTAAATCAGAGATCTGGATAATGTTCTAGGGAACCAGTTTCAAATTCCACCATGACAGATGGTTGAATTTCAATTCAATATATATCTGGAATTAAGAATCTAATGATGAGGATGAGTCAATTGCAGATTGACAGGAAAAACATAACTGGTTCATTAATGTCCTTTAGGGAAGGAAAGTTCCTTCCTTACCTGGCCTGGCCTATGACTCCAGATCCACAAGTGGTTGACTCTGAACAGCCCTCTCCATAATTCCAGATGGGCAATAAATGGGCTGCCTAGCTAGTGACATTCTCATCCCGTTCATGAATATAAAATAAGCAGCCTGTGTCAAAATGCAACAAGATCAGGACAATATATCGGCTTGGGCTGACAAGTGGCAAGTAGCCTTAAATATTTGAGAAGTAAAGGAATTTATCCTGGTTATAGAGTCATTGAGTTATACAGCACGGAAACGGACCCTTTGGTCTAACTCATCCATGCTGACTGGATATCTTTAACTTAATCTCGTCCCATTTGCTAGCATTTGACCCACTTCCCTCCTAAACCCTTCCTTTTTGTGTACCCTTCCAGATGCCTTTTATATGCTGTACCAGCCTTCAACACTTTGTGTCAGTTCATTCAATACATGCACCACCCTTTCTGTGAAAATGTTGCCTCTTAGGCCCCTTTCAAATCTTTCCCCTCTCACTTTAAATCTATGTTGTCTGGTTTTGGATTCTCCTATCTTAGGAAAAAGACCTTGTTTATTCACTATATCCATATCCCTCTTGATCTTATAAACCTCAATGAGGTCACTCACGTACTCTGTTGCTCCAGGGAAGGTAGCCCCAGTCCATTCAGCCTCTCCCTATAACTCAAGCCCTCTAAGCCCAGCAACATCCTTTTAAATCTTTTTGGCACCCTTTCAGGTTTTGCCACATTTTTCCTATAGCAGGGAGAACAGAATTGAATGCGGTATTCCAAAAGTGGCCTAACCAATGTCCTGTACATCCACAACATTACACCGGTTGTGTGCCTGCACTGATACCAAAGTACAACTAAAGGATGAGAAGCAGCATCTCAAAAGATTATGTTGCAATGCAGATACAATGGTAACACTGATTTCAAGAAAGCTAGAATGCAAGAGTGGGGATGAACGCTGTGGCTGTATAAGGTTCTAGTCAGACTGCATTTGGAATAGTACAAGCAGTTTTGGCTCTTGTATCTAAGAGAGGATGTGCTGGCATCGGAGGGAGCCCAGAGAAGATTTACAAGAATGACCCCAGGGAAGAAGGGCTTATCATATGAGGAGCAGTTGAGGACTCCGAGTATGTACACGATAGAGTTTATGAGGATGAGGTGGGTATCTGATTGAAATTTAAAGGAAAACTGAAAGGCATGGATAGGGTGGACTTAAAAAGATGCTTCCGCTAGTAAGAGATACTAGTGAAACCTGAGGACACAGACACAGCGAAGGGACAACCCTTTTAGAACTGAGATGAGGTAGACAGTCTTCAGCCAGATGCAAGTTAATCTGTGGAACTGATTGCTGCAGAGTGCAATGAAGGCCAAGTCATTGAGTGTATTTAAGACAGAAATAGATAGGTTCTGTCTTAGTAAGGGCAGGGGTTATGGAAGAAGGCAGGTGAATGAGCTTGATCAAATAGCATAGCAGACCCAAAGGGCTGAATGTCGTAATTCTGCTCCTTTATCTTATGGTCTTATGGTGTTGAAGTGGAAGTGTAACTTGCTTGTTCAGCCAAAAGTTGTTGATCTCTAATTTATATACAAGAGTACCACCAATGAACCTAAACTGTCTTTAACTTGGTCAATTCCTGGGGAATGTCCTATGCATTTTGTAAATAGCTTTTGTCTGCGTTTTGTATGCATTTTGAGCATAAGGCAAAGAAATTTGACCATGATACTTGAATTAAATTGACCTTAAGTGTATATGGAATACAGTACATCACCTTTTTATGATATATTTGCTTTTATTAAACTGGTCATTCTTTGCAAGTCACCAGATAATTCTATTAATTACTGGTCGATTTTAACATTTTGTTCTTTCAGTGATGAACAACAAAGGGATTATCTCCTAGAGAGAAGGGATCTTGCGATTGATTTTATTTTTTCTCTGGTATTAATTGAAGTTTTAAAACAAGTAAGTAATGTTTTTATCTTCTGTGTTTTATGTTTGAATTCCAATATTGACAGTTCTTCACAGTTTCATGTAAAATATGGCAACAGTAAATTGTCACTATAAAAATAACTAACTGCTGTAGTAATTGAAGTTGCAATTAAATAGTGCAATGATAATCTACTGGTGATCCAGTAATTTGTTTCCTGAGAATACTAGGACAATTAATCATGCAAAAGCATGAATGCTCCTCCACAAAATTGTTAAGAAATGCCAGACCTTGCTTTTTCTGGAGAGCACCTTTATGATCAATGATTAGATTGCTCAACACTGTACTATTGAGCCTAATATATATACTCCATCAATTTATAAAACAAAAAAATCCCAGAACCTGTTTAGAATCTGACATATCTTTATGCAGCTTCCCAATTACTATGGATGAGAGTCCTGTGTACCTACTCAAAGACCTGCATGAAAATTCAGTCAGTAACAGCCAGACATTAAAGGGATTTCCAAGGTGCCTACCCAATTCTCTCTGCCATTTGTTCATTTTTCAAGCCAGAAATGAATGGCTGTCAGTTAAAAGCCATTCTCCATGTTCTCCATTAAAGTAGATTAAAAATTGTTATTCCTTTTCAGATTTCACTTCATCCTCTACCAGACAACTTGGTCCAAGAAGTTATTAACTTGGCATTCAAGCACTTTAAATATAAAGAGGGGTAAAATGTATATTCTACTTTAATACATTCATTGAATATATTAATTATATTTTAATTGCTAACACTGTATATTGTGTTTTATTTAGTTATCTTGGTCCCAACACTGGAAATATGCATATCATAGATGATTTATATGCAGAAGTAATAGGTGTTCTGGCACAATCAAAGTGAGTATTACACAACATTTTACAGTATTTGTTAAGTTTGGACATGTAATAATGGGTAAGAATAATTTTCACTTATGCTGTCAAGAATTTTGTGTCACATTATTGCAATATCCTCACATAATGATGAATGTTGGCCAGGAATACGCACTGAGCGGTTGCCATTCTTCCACCATTTGATTCTCTGCAAGTTACACAAATGCCAGGGCTAATTTTAGTTCTCATATGAAATCTTGGAGCAGCAGATGGCAATCCAGTGCAAGAGCATGAATCAGTTTTAGATTTTATTGCCAACTCTCATTGGAATCCTGCCAGATAGCTACTTAACTGTTTCACAAAGAAGCAGCTGGTCACTGAAAATCAGATGGTTTAGAAAATGCCTGCTGGAAGGTGGTTGCCAGCAACAACATATGTCCAAGACATGAGGTATTTTTTGGATCTGTAGGTATGGAACTTTGGACAGAAAAGGCTTTAACATTCATTGTCAGATCTCAAGCAGGACATACGATAATTCTTATGTTAATACATATCAATTATATATGCTTCTTCCCAACATTTTAGGAACTCATTTCTAAAATAATATAAATTGTAATAACTAATATTGCCAGTAGATGTCTGTGGTATGTGAGTATTGATATTTAGTGTTGTATCTGAAATTGTTTTCAAAATAGTTGTTAGAAACTTAGATCAATATATTACTCCGTATTTAACTTTAAAAATTAATGATCGAATGGAAATAATGGAAAGAAATCGTTTCTTTCACCTTGTAGATTTCCTGCTGTGAGAAAGAAATTTATGTCAGAACTTAAGGAACTACGTCAGAAAGAACAGAATCCATATGTAGTTCAAAGCAGTATTAGCCTCATAATGGGTATGAAATTCTTTCGAATTAAGATGTATCCTGTGGAGGATTTTGAAGCCTCTTTCCAATTTATGCAGGTTTGATTTCTGAAGCTTGTTTGGTTGTACTCCTTGTATTATAATATTTTAGTGTAAAAGTACAGTGGCATCAAGGGACAACTTTTGCTCCGTGGGCTTTGCGTGGATACACTAATTTCCCATGTACTTGTGGCAGAATGCGATTATACCAGTTTTAACCAATGCACTATCCTAATATGTCACCTGCCAATTTCTTACCCATGATACAGGGTGACATGACATACAAGGTGGCATACAGCTGCCGACTACAGCTGAAAGTATCTAATGAGAAAGGGCTAACTTAATACCTCAAAACCAGATCAAAGAGGCCAAACATTTCCATCTGTGGTTTGGAGGACAACACCTTTCCCTCTTGACTGCATGAAGAAATGTGAGATATTGCTTTGAATGGCCTGTTTTATTTTCAGCGTTCTAACAGGCGTTCACCTTTGAAAAAACTACAACAGCTTTTTCAGTAAGGCCAAAATTGAATTTGCAGTCTGAGAGTAACAATGTCATCAGATTATTATCTGCATATCTAAGGATTATATCGGACAGAGCCTAGAACAGCTTGTCATTACTGCAAAAGACATTATTTCAGTCCCTACTGATGTGCTAAATTTCAAATTATTTTTTAGAAAAATATTTATTTGAAATACACAATGAATACCTTTGAATACAAGTCCCCACAGCTAATTATATCAATTATAACAACCTATAAAGGTTTTACATCCGAATAACATACAAATAGGAGTAGGCCACTCAGTCCTTTGAATCTGCTGTGCCATTCAATAAGATCATAATTGATCAGATTTTAGCCTCAGCTGTACATTCCTGCATGTCTTCAATAAACTTTCAGTTTAGTTTGTAAAGTTTTAAATATGCATTCTGAAAGCTTGTTTGTGATAATTACTGAATGTTTTACATAGATTTAACACAAAAATGTTATTTGATTGTAATCAACATATTAACTGGTTATTAATAAAATCATCTTTGCAATTTTTCTTTAAAGCTAATACTCCTGCTATTATTTGGGTTTGTTTTCTTAGGAATGTGCACAGTATTTTTTGGACGTTAAGGACAAAGACATTAGACATGCTCTGGCTGGCCTTTTTGTAGAAATTCTCTTTCCAGTGGCTGCGGTGAGTATAGTCAGTTATGTTAAATTTTAATAAATAAACAGAAGTTGCTGGAGAAACTGACAGAGTTGATGACTCAAGTTCAGTGACCACATGCTGCCAGACCTGCTGAGTTTCTCGAGCAATTTCAGTTTTTGTTTGATTCAAATCTGCAGCATCCACAATTCTTTGTTTTGTTGTATGTTAAATTAAGTTGTGTTGAATAAAGTGCACAGCATAAACATAAGACTTATCATTTTTAAGGCTGTTAAGAATGAAGTTAATGTACCATGTCTTCGAAACTTTGTGGAGAGTCTCTATGACACAACTCTGGAATTATCAACTCGCAAAAAGCATTCACTGGTGAGTAAGCCATTCTGCTTACAAATATAGAGTGTTACAACATTTATTCCTCAGGAAATTTGCTTGTTTGTTATAAATCAATTGTATCATACTGTAAACCTGATTGGTTGGAATGTTGGAATATAAAATTGAAGCATTTAAAATATATTATAAAATTAAACAGGAACACTGAGTATCATATGAATATAAAGAAGGAACATTTTCAAGCTATTACCAGCATCAGGTATCATAACAGTTACTGACAATTTTCTAATGTCTACTTTCCAGAATTAATGATATTAGTCACCAATAATACTTAGGCTGATCATCTACAACTGATTATTGTGAAATAATGCAACTAGTATGTTTTTAATTTAAATTGTGATTTATGTTTGATATCTTATCGACATCATTAACTGATAACAATGAGAGCTCAGCAATTATTTATTAGTAATGTAACTTTAAACTGGAATTTTATTCTAATTTGCAAAAACAATTCATTAACAAGTAACAAAACACTATTTGTCCATTCAGACTGACATAAAGCATCCCTAATGTTACTATTTCCTAGTTAAGATGCCAACCTTCCCAATTGTCCTAGAAGCCCTGCCACTAAGGACTCAATCCGCAGGTACCGGGTGGATGCACTCTCCCCGATAAATATTGACATGCAGCATCTTGACACCCCTCTAGTTCACTGGATCTGGAAGCTGATTTGTATTGCAGCGTGCACTGGTAACTAACACTGAAAGGCTGAAGCGGGGGCACGTTGCGCACAGACATCAGCAGCCAGATCAAGGACTCAAGTAGGCTTCATCTCAGTGCTCCTTCCTTGTTCTTTTAGTACTGACCATCTACCTGCAAGTCTACAGCATCCACACTTTGCCTTGCCAATTAGCATAGTCACACAAGCGGGCAACATACCTCACTGCTGTGCAGTCTTCAGTCCACAGGTGCACTTCTTGCTGTATAGCTGTACAGAATGTTTAAGTTGTATCTGCTCCATGGAACAGCAGTATACGTGGTGAATAAATTGCATGTGCAGCAAGCAGACAATCATATTTCAAAGTCTTAGGGCAGTCATCCTCACTGAAGTCCATGAAGCACCAGTCAGTCAGGGGGTCATGGCGCAGCGTATTATGGGATCGCTCCCGTAACAGTCCGGGAATTCACCACCAGTCCGGTTCAATCGGGAAATAAAGGTGGCCATCGAGGTGAGACTGAGCCTTGGTAGGCTACTCTTTAGCGCTAATGCCTTCAGACTCTGAGAAAGGGGTTGCAGTTAAATTGTGCAAGAGGATCTGCATGGGTAGGATATAGTAAAGCATGGCTGAGAAAGGAAGTAGGGTTGTGTACCATCAGAAGCAACCCAGCATTGATCCTGTATATATATTGCAGCCCCCTAGCACAGCCACTGCAGGCCATCTAATTGACAGCTGTACCTTTTGTGCATTGACAGAGCTAAACATTTATAAATGTTGAATACGGAGCGCCAAAGGTCTCTGTATGACCAGTGACATGTGCTTGGCATTGTTCCCTTTGCTTCTAGATTTGTGCTATAGGCTGTCAGCACAGACCTCTATCTGTCTAGCCTCAACTTTCTATATGAGGTGAAATAGATGATCCCTACAGAGAGGGAGACAAACAAATCATGTGTAAGGTTAAAGAACAAACATTAATACATAAGTTGAGAGTTGCATAGAAGTCATTGTCACCTGTGCCACCGAAGTGCTCTCATTAAGTTTTCTGATGGAGATTTTGGTTTTCAAATTTGTTTTGAGTCTTTTTGAGGAAATGATGAAGATGATTGATCATAGAAACTATACAGTGTTGAAGCAGGCCAGTTGGCCCACTGGGTCCATGCCAACCTTCTGAAGAGCACCCCATCCCACTATCCCGTCCCTGTAACACTGTTTACCATGGCTAATCCATCTTGAATACACATCTTTGAACTGTGGAAGGAAACCATAACACCCAGAAGAAACCCACAGAAACATGGAATGAATGTGCAAACATCACACAGCCAGTTGTCCGAGGCTGAAATCAAACCCAGGTCCCTGGTGCTGTGAGGCAGCGGTGCTAACCATTGAGTTGCTAAGTCTGAGGAGAGTTGGGCTTTTATGCTGTCTACATGGACTATCCGAAAGCTTTTGGCAAGGTCCCTCAAGGGAGGCTGGTTCAGAAAATTAAGTTATATGGGATCCATGGGGAATTGGTATGTTGTCATAGAAGACAGAGGGTAATTGTGGAGGGGAATGGAGGGGTCTTACTGGCGGTCTGTGACCAGTGGTGTTCTGCAAGGATCTCTGTTGTTTGTAATATGTATAAATGATTTGGATGAAAATTTAGGTGGCCTGCTTCATGAGTTTGCAGGCAACACAAAAATTGGTGGAGTTTTGGGTAGTGAATAAAGTTGTCAAAAGACACAGCAAGGTATACATCAGTTGGAATGTTAGGCAAAGAAATGGCAGACGGAGTTTAATCCAGTCAAGTGTGAGCTGATGCATCTTGAGAAGTCAAATGTAAGAGCAAAGTATGTAATAAAAGATAGGAACCATAGGAGCGTCAATGTATTGGGGGATCTTGGAGTGCAAGCCCATAGCTCTGCAAGTGGATAAGATGGAAAAGAAAGCTTACGGCATGCTTGCCTTCATCAGTCAGGACATTGAGTTTAAAAATTGACAAGCCATGTTGCAACTGTAAAAACTTCAGTGAAGCGGCATTTGGAGCATTCTGTGCAGTTCTGGTCGCCACACTATCGGAAACATTGTGGAGGCTTTAGAGAGGGTGCAAGAAAGGTTTACTACGATGTTATGTGGATTAGAATAGATTACCTATAATGAGAGGTTATATGAACTTGGTTAATAAAGTGTGAAGCTGGATGAACACAGCAGGCCAAGCAGCATCTCAGGAGCGCAAAAGCTGACGTTTCGGGCCTAGAGGGGGATGGCGTGAGGGTTCTGGAATAAATAGGGAGAGAGGGGGAGGTGGACCGAAGATGGAGAGAAAAGAAGATAAGTGGAGAGGAGAGTACAGGTGGGGAGGTAGGGAGGGGATAGGTCAGCCCAGGGAAGACGGACAGGTCAAGAGGGTGGGATGAGGTTAGTAGGTAGGAAATGGAGGTGTGGCTTGGGGTGGGAGGAAGGGATAGGTGAGAGGAACAACAGGTTAGGGAGGCAGAGACAGGCTGGGCTGGTTTTGGGATGCAGTGGGTGGCGGGGAAGAGCTGGGCTGGTTGTGTGGTGCAGTGGGGGGAGGGAACGAACTGGGCTGGTTTTAGGATGCTGTGGGGGAAGGGAAGATTTTGAAGCTGGTGAAGTCCTTTTTTTTCATCCCCACCCTTGTCTGCTTTCCGGAGAGACCACTCTCTCCGTGACTCCCTTGTTCGCTCCACACTGCCCTCCAACCCCACCACACCCGGCACCTTCCCCTGCAACCGCAGGAAATGCTACACTTGCCCCCACACCTCCTCCCTCACCCCTATCCCAGGCCCCAAGATGACTTTCCATATTAAGCAGAGGTTCACCTGCACATCTGCCAATGTGGTATACTGTATCCATTGTACCCGGTGTGGCATCCTCTACATTGGGGAAACCAAACGGAGGCTTGGGGACCGCTTTGCAGAACACCTCCGCTCGGTTCGCAATAAACAACTGCACCTCCCAGTCGTGAACCATTTCCACTCCCCCTCCCATTCTTTAGATGACATGCCCATCATGGGCCTCCAGTGCCACAATGATGGCACCTGAAAGTTGCAGGAACAGTAACTCATATTCCGCTTGGGAACCCTGCAGCACAATGGTATCAATGTGGACATCACCAGCTTCAAAATCTCCCCTTCCCCCACTGCATCCCAAAACCAGCCCAGTTCGTCCCCTCCCCCCACTGCACCACACAACCAGCCCAGCTCTTCCCCTCCCCCCCACTGCATCCCAAAACCAGCCCAACCTGTCTCTGCCTCCCTAACCTGTTCTTCCTCTCACCCATCCCTTCCTCCCACCCCAAGCCGCACCTCTCCATCTTCGGTCCGCCTCCCCCTCTCTACCTATTTATTCCAGCACCCTCACCCCATCTCCCTCTCTGATGAAGGGTCTAGGCCCGAAACGTCAGCTTTTGTGCTCCTGAGATGCTGCTTGGCCTGCTGTGTTCATCCAGCTTCACACTTTATTATCTTGGATTCTCCAGCATCTGCAGTTCCCATCATCACTAGATGAACTTGGATTGTTTTTGCTAGAGCGTTGGAGGCTCAGGAACAACTAAAGAGGAGTGTATGAATTTATGGGAGACATGGATAGGATGGATAGCTGTAGTCTTTTTCCTGACCCTGGGAAATATCAAATACTAGGGGGCATAGGTTTAAGGTGAGAAGATAAAGTTTAAAGGAGATATGCAAAAATGTTTTCTTACACAGAAGGTGCCTGGAATGTGCTGCCTGGAAAGGTTGTGAAACCGATACGATAGCAACATTTATGAGACATTTAGACAGACACTTGAACAGGCTGAGAATAGAGGCGCACAGACCATGTGAAGGCAGATGGAATTAGTTTAGAATGACATCATGATTGGCACAGCCATGGTGAGCCAAGGGGCCTGTTGCTGTGCTGTACTTTTCTATGTTCTTCCTTTCCCTCCCTCTGTGTCTTAGTGTACTCCTCTGCTCTATAGATGTGGTGGAGAGACCCTGCTTGGCTGTGGACCCCCTGGAGTTATAGTCCTTGTGGTGCTTTTGTTGAACAGGCAAGACATGCCAAAGGAATTCTTTCCAGAGCCAAGGTGACCCTCATTGGCTTAAGCTTCCAAGGATCAGAGAGGTACAAGCAATAGAAGTGGAGGACCAGGCCACCTTTGCAGTGTCTTGAGTGAAAATGCCACGGGGTCTATGTGTGGCTCCTTCTTTGAATTTGTGCCTCTTGGCACTGATCTGCCATCTTGTGAGCAGGACCATGGAGTGGAGTCACGGTTCACTGTCCTCCTGTTACCTTGTATTTATTCCTGAAGACCAATTGATGGGACGATGGAGTATAGGTTTGTGTACACATCCAACAGGGCCCATGGTTGCTGGACCTGGCTCACCATGACAGCGGTCAGACTGTCTGTTTTTTTTTTGTTGGCAAGGCTGTATGTTGCACTACTTTCTCTAAAGATTCAGTACACTCATGCCTAGAGGTCCAGGAGGCCCCTCTGGGGAAGCATTTCTGTGCAAAGGCAGTAGGAGGCTAGTTATCCCTACCAATACATGAGAGGCATGTCATCATGGCTAATGGTTAGAAGTGAAGTACAATGAATGAGACTTCCAGCATACTTAATAGGAGAGTGACAGTGGCATGTAAACTGGTCCTTACCAGCTTGGATGTTCCTGCAGCCCTGCAAGAGTGCTCCCTATCAGAGCATGGATTCTGTCTTTGTAGGCGGTAAGCATCTGAATTTTGAGCGTTTTCCCCCTTCTCTCATCCCATCACCATCCATGTGGTTTGTTTAACCCCATTGTGGGTGAACATAGAAACAAAGAACAGTACAGGCCCTTCGGCCCACGATGTTGTGTCAACCTATTATCCTACTAAGATCAATCTATCCTGCATACCCTACGTTTTACTATCCTCCATGTGCCTACCCAAGAGTCGCTTAAAAATCTCTTAAAGTATCTGACTCCACTACCTCTACCAGCAGCACATTCCAAACACTGACCACTCTCTATGCTAAGAATCTACCTCTGACATTTCCCCTATACTTTCCTCCAATCACCTTAAAATTGTGTCCCTTCGTAATAGTCATTTCCACCCTGGGACAACGTCTCTGACTATCCACCCTCAATGCCTCTCATCATCTTGTACACCTCTATCAAGTCACCTCTCATCCTTCTTCGCTTCAATGAAACAACCCCTAGCTCCCTCAACCTTTCATCATAAGACTTGCCCTCCAATTCAGGCAGTATCCTGGCAAATCTCCTCTGCATCCTCTCTGAAGCGTCCACATCTTTCCTGTAATGACGTGACCAGAACTGAATACTATATTCCAAGTGTGGTCTAACCAGAGTTTTATAGAGCTGCAGCATAACCTCATAGCTCTTAAATTCAATGCCCCTGTCAATGAAGACCAACAAACCATACGCCTTCTTTACAACCCTATCATCTTGGGTCGCAACTTTGAGGGATCTATGGACATAGATGATCCCTCTGTTCCTCCACGCTGCCAAGAATCCTACCATTAACCCTGTATTCTGCATTCAAACTCGACCTTCCAGAATGAATCACTTCAGACTTTTCTGGGTTGAATTCCATCTGCCACTTGTTTGCCCAGCTCTTCCACTCCTCATCAATGTCCCGTTGCAACCTACAACAGCCCTCCACGCTATCTACAACTCCACCAACCTTCTGGTCTTGTACACTGACAAAAAGGGGAGTAATGAGTGAGACAACAATGGATCTTGGTGCTGGTGCATGTGGGGGAAAGTGGGGCAGTGTTTCAAGGATTAAGGAAACAGCACAGAGGACATGCAAGGTTAGTAGTGTGAGAGGTTGGGGATTGAGAGCAAGCAAGGGAAAATATTCCATGCAGTTATGAAAGTGGCGGAACGTGAGCATTGGTGGGAGGTAAGTCCATTGCAGCTATAAAGTGAGTGTGAGGTAGCAGAGAAAAAGTATGACACTTACTCAGGCAGAGCAGAAAAAGTCATCGACCTTCTTACAGCACTGCTAGCCTTTTCTCCACATCCTTGAGACATCATTGATCCAATCTTGGTTCAAGCTAGCAGGTTGGTAGCCTCTTCTGCTGATCCTCCAGAAAGACAGTGGTTCTCCGCTGGAGCACCCCATCACCAAGATAGCAGAGTTTTCTTGATCTCTTCCGCCATGGTGCCAAAGGGCAGTTTTAGAGATGGCCAGTACTCATTTAGGTGCACGGTGTCATTTATAGACAGCACAGACACAAGGGTTGCAGGTCATTTGGTGGATATATGCTGAGTGGCAAGTTGTTCAGCTAAGATCAGTGGGAAATTAGGTTAAAAAGTACCCATAGCAATGCACTGGCTAATTAATATGGCAACTTTGGTAAGAATTGGCCAGAATATTCACTGGACCTCAGAGCAAAAAAACTCAACGCAACTCAAACTTAATCTTAAAGTAAAATTTCTATCTGTAGAAAGTAATAGAAGCAGGAATTCAATCTGTTGAGCTGCTGAACTACTCAATGTGATCATGGCTCATGCTGTGTGTTAACGTCATACTCTTGCACACTCACCATTACCCTAACACTTTCAGCTTCTGGAAATCTACCTACTTCTGTCTCAAGTTTGCTTAGTGAATTCACCTCCACGGTCTTTTGTGGTCAAGAATTCCATTGAGTCACCATCCTTTGTGCGAAAAGTGCTCTCCTCATCTCAATCCAAAATGACCTAACACTTGTCCTGAGAGTGTGGACTCTTGTTCCAGAGCCCCTTGCTAGGATAAACATCATCCCTGCATCAAATCTGTCCAACCCCATCAGAATTTAGTACATTTCATTAAATCCCCTCTCATTCTTCTAAACTCCAATAAATACAGGCAGAGTAAATCCAATTTCTCCACATATGACATACTTACCATTTCAGGAATCAGTGTTTGCTGCACTTCCACTGGGAAAAGTATATCTTTTATAAGGTAAGGATAACAAAGCTACACACACAAGTCAGGTGTGGTCTCACCAAAGTCCTGTACAGATGCGTTAATACTTCCTTGCTCCTGTACTCAAATCCTGCTACAATGAAGGGCAGCATACTTTTTACCTTCCTAACTGCTTGCTGCGCCTACATTCTTGCTTTCAATGACTGTTGTGAAGGACACTCTGCTTCCTTGGTACATCAAGATTTTTCAATCCATCATTATTTTAATAATAACTGCCATACTGTTATTCCTACAAAAGCAAACAACTTCACTTTTATCTAAATAGTTTTGCAGCTGCCATGTAATTATCCGTTCACTCAATTTATCTAAATCATTCTGGAGCCCCTTTGTAGCTTCCTCACTGCTCTGGCTCCCACCTGGTATTGTGTCATCAGCAATCTTGGAAACATTACATTTGATATCCAAATTTTAATATATATTGTGAATAACTGGCTCAACGCACCAAGCCCTGCTGTACCCCATGTCATCACCTTCCATTCCAAAAATGACCCATTTATTTTGACTCCAATCACTGAGGAAGACCAATACACAGATTTCTAATAGCTGCAATTCCTATGCTTTCTGTGCATGTCATCACCCATGTCCTTTATGGTGCAGGAGGAACATTGCACTTTGCCAAGTTACTGTGCCATGACTTCATGTTTAATTATTCACTTTTCATTTACTTCCTCTAGTTTACAGAATATTAAATATGCATCATGTGCCTTATGTCACAAAATACTGCAGATGATGAACGTTTGAAATTAAAGCAGAAAATGCTGGTGGACCCTGTTCACTTCTTCACCCATTCATATCTGAAAAAGAGTCTGGTTGGACTTGAGAAGTTAACTGTTTTGCTGTCTCTGCAGATGTTGCCAAACATGGTGAGGTTTTCCAGCATATTCTGTTTTATTAACTTCTCTTGTCCACTGGTCTTATGATGCTGACTGACTATCACAGAGTCTTCAACTTTCCTGCTTATTTATCAGTGTTGAAATTACTTTTTCAAATTCCTGGCCATTCTGCAAGTCTATTAATAATCTGCTATAATTTCCTGTAGTCCTCATCAGTATTGACCATACTTCAAATTTAATGGCATGTACAAATTTGGGAAGTCCAAATCATGAATGCAGAAATTATGTACATTTTCATTTACTTTGAAGACTCCCACAAGTTACAGAAGTATTAGAAACTGGGTTTGGGGGGTGTTGCGGGTGGGAGATTGTTTGACTGTCTACTTTGCAGTTGTTGTGGAAAGGATGTACAAATGGCACAAGTATTGAGTGAGGTGGTTGGACACACAAGCTGATATGATGAAATGTGCAATTTGTCCAGACAGTACCAATGACACTAGTTCTGTGTCACATCTATCTCTAAATCAATATTAGTAATTAGATTAACTAACTATGGTTATTCGTCTTGTTGGTTTTTGGTGGCATCTCGCTGTGAAGCACTTTGGGTAATACCTGAGAATATGAAAGTTGTCCTCTATGTATCTACATAGTCAAATGTTTGCTTGTATATTCCTTTGTTTGTTCCACAGGCATTGTTCCCTTTGGTAACCTGCCTTCTCTGTGTCAGCCAGAAGCAGTTCTTCCTTGTTCGATGGCATATCTTCCTCAACAATTGTTTATCCAATCTCAAAGTCAGTAAGAGTTTTTAATCAATTATTTGTGGATTTGTGCAGTTATTTGCAGGATGTATTTTGTCTTGTACTTGACATATGGCTTTTAAAAGTTCCAAAACAGGAAATTCCTATTTTCTGTCTTGGTGGGAAAGTACAGTCATGAGATGCTTCTGATATGGCATGATATAATGACAGCTCCATAGCCCCAACCCCTTTCCTCCACCCTCAATTTTGAATCCTCACGCATCTCATCAGTGTCTTCCATGTGCAGCCCATCAAAGCTGCTCCAGATTAACTCTGTGATCCAGTATTTATCATTTTTCCTTGTTGGCACCACTCCAGACCTAGCAACCTGATACAGTTGTTATGGACAGCTGCTGGATGTGTGATTGACTGAAAGCTGTTAGAGACAGCGTATCCTTCTTACCTGGGAATGAAAGTCATGACATTAGGAACTCAGTAACCTGCCAACTCTTAAAATCTAACCGTGACTCCATGACCCAGTGAAGGTGGGGTCACTCCTGACTCCTCAACTAGGAGGCAGGGCAACCACCTGCATGAAAACTTCTGCCCCATGTAATTCTACAGTAGTGTAATCTGAATTAATCAAATTAGTACATTATCCATAAGTGTGATTATAGAACCACTGCTTTAGCCACATGAAATGATTTTGTAAACTATTATACTGTACAGAAAAATGTGGTTCATATACATGCTTCCTCATAAAATATCAATTAGAAATCAGAGTACAGCTGTAGGTTTAGTATGAACAAAGCACTATTCAGTTATAACAAGAAGGCCTTACTTTTATATTCCATCTCCCTTACAATAAAGGCCAAAATTCCATTTGTTTCCCTAATTCCTTGTAGCGTCTACATGCAAGCTTTTTTGAATTAATGTCCAGAGATCCTTTGCATGGCAGCTTTCTGCAGTCTTTTCATTTCAAGTAATATTCTGCTTTTCTATTCTTTCATGAAAATGAATAACCTCCCATTTTCTTTCTTCATACTTCATTATCTGCTATAATTGTCTTACTGACTAACCAGCCTGTATCTGTTGAAGGACTCATGTCCTTCACATAATTTGCCTTCCCACGTCATTTTGCACCTGAGTAAATTCAGTTACACTGCACTGTCTCTTTGTCGAAGTCATTAGTGTGCATTGTAAATTGCTGAGGCCTCAGTACTGATTTCCTGCGGCATTCCACAGTTTGCCAACCTGAAAATGATCTATTTGTTTCTGTTAATTTAATATATTACCGACAACTCCATGAACTCTTAGCTTTTGCAGTGGCATTCTTATGCATTATCATATCTAATGGAAATCCAAGTAGATATGTTTAGCCGTTCCCCTTTGTCCACCCTGTTTTTACATCTTCACATATTAAATACAACTTCCCGTGAAAAACCATAATGATTTTCTAAGGTTCCTACTATTACTTCTTTATTAATGGATTCATTTCTTTTAAAACCTTAGGATGTAGGCCATCAGTTTCAACGAACTTGACAGCCTTCAGTCCATTTTTGATTTTTGCATTACTTATTTAATGGTTGTAATTATTTTAAATTCTTCCTTTGCTTTTTTCCTCTTGATTTTCTGCTATCCTGCAATGCTTACTGTATTTTCTGTTGTGAAGACAAGTACAATTTTCTTGTTTAAAATCTCTGCCATTTTATTGTATCCCATTATAAACTTGCCATTCTCATCTTTGCAGGATTATAACCCTTTTATTTCAATTTGATAACATCACTAACTTCCTTCTATCACCACAGATATTTCATCCCTCTCATAGAGTCTGTTTCCCACTGAAATGTATTTTTTGAGTGTTATGAAATACCTTCTTTAAAGTCTGCTGCTGTCTGTCATTTTAGCTCTTAACCTATTTTTCCAGCTCACTCTGTTGTCTTATTTCAGATACAAGTGCCTTATCTGCAAACTGAATGTGAAATTCCATCATATTGTAATCAGTCTTGACCCTGTCAGATCATTCAGTCCATTTCAAGCCCACCGACTCCCACAGCTACCTGGAATACACCTCCTCACACCCACCTTCCTGCAAACATTCCATCCCCTATTCCCAATTCCTTCGCCTCCGCTGCATCTGATCCCAGGATGAGGCATTCCACTCCCGCACATCCCAGATGTCCTCGTTCTTCAAGGGCCGCTACTCTTCCCCCCCCCCCCCCCCCCCCCCCCCCCCCCCGCCCCCGCCAACAGTGATCAAGAATGCCCTCAACCGTGTCTCCCGCATTTCCCGCACCTCATCCCTCATATCCCGCCCTTGCAATAACCGCCAAAAGGGAATCCCCCTTGTCCTCACGTGCCACCCCACCAACCTCCAGACACCGCATCATCCTCCCACACATCTGCCATCTACAATCCAACCCCACCACTAAAGACATTTTTCCAACCCCACCCTTCTCTGCCTTCCGGAGAGACCACTCTCTCCACGACTCCCTTGTCCGCTCCACACTCCCCTCCGACCCCACCACACCCGGCACTTTCCCCTGCAACCGCAGGAAGTGCTACACCGGCCCCCACACCACCTCCCTCACCGCATCCCAGGCTCCAAGATGACTTTCCACATCAAGCAGATGTTCACCTGCACATCCGCCAATGTGGCATACTGCAACCACTGTACACGGTGTGGCTACCTCTACATTGGGGAAACCAAGCGGAGGCTTGGGGACCGCTTTGCAGAACACCTACCCTTGGTTCGGAGTAAACAACTGCACCTCCCAGTCGTGAACCATTTCAACTCCCCCTCCCATTCCTTGGACGACATGCCCATCCTGTGCCTCCTCCAGTGCCAGAATGATGCCACCCATAGGTTGCAGGAACAGCAACTCCTGTTCCGCTTGGGAACCTTGCAGCCCAATGGTATCAATGTGGATTTCACCAGCTTCAAAATCTCCCCTCCCCCCCACTGCATCTCCAAACCAGCCCAGCTCATCCCCGCCTGCCTAACCTGTTCTTCCTCTCAGCTATCCCCTCCTCCCACCTCAAGCCGCACCTCCATTTCCCACCTACTAAGCTTATCCCGCCCCCTTGACCTGTCCGTCCTCCCCGGGCTGACCTGTCCGTCCTCCCCGGGCTGACCTATCCCCTCCCTACCTCCCCACCCATACTCTCCTCTCCACGTATCTTCTCCTCTGTCTATCTTCAGCCAACCTCCCCCCTCTCCCTACTTATTTCAGAATCCTCTCCCCATCCCCCTTTTCTGATGAAGGATCTAGGCCCGAAACATCAGCTTTTGTGCTCCTAAGATGCTGCTTGGTCCGCTGTGTTCATCCAGCCCCACACTTTGTTATCCTGGATCCTCCAGCATCTGCAGTTCGCATTATCTCAGATCATTCATTAATCCTGTCTAAACACATCACCAGGGTCAAAAACAACCTGATCCTTGCTTGGTTCTCTGAACTCATCCTGAAGGCTACCTTTGCCAAATTGTTTTGTCCAAAATATATATAGATTAAACAACAATTAAGTACTGCAGTATCTATTTAATATGCTCCCCATTATTTCCTGATTCACACGTTGAACTTCAGTCTCGCTATCTTTAGGGGGCAATAAACTATTTACACCCACTCTGAGTTCTTTCCTTTGCTGTTTCTTAGTTCACCAAATTCATTCTACATCTTGAACTTCTGAGGCAAGATCACTGTTATGTTGGTCTCATCTTTTGTTGACAGTACAAACCTGGTTCCATTTTTCTTTCTTCATATGCTTCCAAAATGTCAAGTACCTTAATATTCCATTTTCAGTCTCGGTTAGCTTGCAGCCACCTTCCAGTAATGGCTACCAGTTTTTTGTTTTTATTTGTTCCATCAGTCTGTGTATGTTGTTTATAAATGCTGTGTACATTTGGATAAAGAACTTTTTTTAACCATTTTGCCCTTCACTGATTCTGTTTATATTGCACTTTTGTGTTTTTACAATCCGTCTTTTCCTGTCAGACTCTGATTATCATAACTTGTAAGATTACCCTGCATTATTGTCTTGTCCTGTTGCTTTCATTTTTAAAATTCCCACTCACCTAAACCCTCCCCATAATCAATCCCAGTGTAGTTCACTTAAAAGTGCTCAGTGTTGCAGCTTCCTTCTCCCCATTACTGGTGCTAATGCCTCATAAATTGAAATCCGTTCCTTTCACTTCAATCTTTTGAGACAGGCATTCAATACTCTGATTTAATTTAACCTTGGCCCTAGGTAGAGATCACCTAGGCAGAGATTTATTATAAATGCCCTGTTTTTTAATTTACTCCACCTTAGTTGTTCGTACACCCCTAGCCAAACCTCTTCCCTAGGCCTGTCTATGGAGTTAGTAGCCACGTGGACCACAACAACTAGACCCTTTTCCTCCCATTCCAGGTTTTTCCATGCCCGCATGGAAATGTCCTGAACTCTGACAATGAACAAGCAACACTGTCTTCAGGACTCTCACTCTCAACTACCAAGAACAGTATACCCTAACTAACTATACAATCCATATTTGGGGATAATAGGAACTGCAGATGCTGGAGAATCCGTGATAACAAAGTGTGGAGCTGAATGAATACAGCAGGCCAAGCAGCATCTTAGGAGCATAAAAGTTGACGTTTCAGATCTAGATATTTTCTGTGTTTTTTTTTTCTCTCCCAAATTGAACGGATCTGTGTTTTATTCTGCTGTAATCAGTTTGCTCATCTTTTCTGTCCCAATACTCATTTACAAGGATGTAGGAACCTTAGATCTGTTAAACAAAATGCAAAGGGTGATACTTTTCCAGTGTTACATTCTGAGTCCCTGTATCTGCCTCACATGCAGGTAACTTACTCCCTCCCTAACACATTGCAGTGTCCAAAACTTGGATTCATCTTACTAACTTGGAGCCAAAGTTCCTCAAGCTGCAGCAATTATTGCAGATGTGGTTGCTGTGGTTACAGTGGTGTTCACCAGATCCCATGTGCACCAGCTGGAGCGCATCTCCAGCCCTGTCATCTCTATTTTGTTTTATTTAACTAATTAGATTTTCAGGTTCTGAAATTCTGCTCAATGATTGATTGTAGTTATGTTAAGTAGTTTGACTAATTAAGCTTCAACTTTAATACAGTGCTTTTGTCTCCCCAGTTGTACTTTAATTTCAAGGAAAATTATGTAAACCTCATCAACTTGTCATCTATCATTTCATCTAATTAGTGCTAGCGTCTCTCATTCCCTCTCATGGACTGCTGTTTGTTTTATAAAAGACAGATCAGCAACCACTATGACAAATTCCCTTGTTAAGCATCCTGTCAAAGTCAAAATCCGGTAAACCAATCTCCGTGCTACTTATGCTACACACTCTTTCTCATGCAGAGTCCAGTTGGAGATGCTTGTCATTGGTTGGCTTAGATTCTCCTGCAAACTTGGAGCAGTTAATTAGATTTGGTTGAGTTTAGCGGGATGTCAGCTTGCCATCCATACAATGCTGTTTGTATGATCCTAGAGCTCAATATTTTCACCCACTTTACATACTATTGTGTCAGATAATCAATTAGCAGTAACCAAGGGGCAAAAAAGCAAATGCAAGTATCAAAAAAGTGCTTATACAATTCATCGTTAACAATATTTAATGCATGACAACCTGATTGCTTGAGATGTGGGTGTTGCTGACTGGGCCAGCATTTATTGTCCGTTCCAAATTCCCCTGGAGAATGTGGTGATAAGCTATCTTCATGAACTGCAGTAGTGGACAGGTGTAGAGAAATCTACTCTTATCACATATGATAGGGAATTCCAGGATTTTGGCATAGTGACAATGTGGGACCAACAGTATAGTTACAAGTCAGGATGATGTGTGCCTTGGAAGGAAACTTGCACTTGGTTGTGTTCCCATGCATCTGTCATTGATAGTCTTCTCACTCACGGATAAATTGCCCATTCAACATAGTGCTCAGCCATAAACACAAGTAACTGAACAAACATTTTTCAGATTGAGCATTTTTGATAAAGCTAAAACATTGATAAACAACTTAATGAATTTATTAATCTTTTTTCTTTGCAGAATAAAGATCCTAAGATGGCTCGCGTTGCACTCGAATCGCTATACAGACTGTTGTGGGTCTACATGATAAGGATCAAATGTGAAAGCAATAATGTGACACAGAGGTAATAGACATATTAGGAATCATGATCTGCATGCCAGATTTTAAAGACTTTGGGCATATTTTTCTTGATCTAAGATTTTAACCACACCTGTTTCTAGGAGTGCTCAACGCCCAATGCCCAGCACTCTTTAATTTTATCCCTATTGACTTCACTGTTTTCAAATGGCAGTCTATGATAGAACCAGGGCTTTTTTCTGCCAGATTTAACTAAACGTGGTCATCAGTAAGGAAAATTTTAACATAGAACACTGAAAGATGATTTATGCGTATTTTTTGCTGACAAGCAAAAGAAAACTTAAGGACTGTGGTGAGATCATTAATGACTTTCTGTAACATGCCATTGCTGTGTAATTAGTTTCAAATACACATGTTATGAACTAAATTTAAATAAGTTAAATGATGGGAAAGATTTGAAGTATTATCCTAGCCGACAAAGAAGTAAATATTGAAAATGGTTGTATGTTCTGTCATGATTATAATCAGCTATTGGTAAGTGTATTACAGTGGAGAAGAATCAGAAAGAAAGACCATGCAGCGCTCAAGGAATTCTGTAACTTATGGAAGCCATCCCTTTAGCAACAGGTCTATTATTAAATCACTAGCTACACATGTAATTGAGATCATTAGTGCATGAAAAGGCTGAAGATCGACAAAGAGGCTGTGTTTGAGGTGGATCAACTATGCTATGAGTTCCCTCTAGGTCAGTCAAAAATCTGCCACTTATTCCTCAGATAAGGCAAGCTCACTGCTATCATATTTATTTATGACATAAAGATCTTTCAGCCACCCACAACAAATAAAAGGTACTAGCTACCGTCCTTTGGGCACCTGTGACAATTTATTTTTGAGGTGCTGTACATCACTGAACCCTTGCATGTAACAAGCAACTTACTAACAAGCAGCAAATTGCATTTGGTTGTGTACGCTGAATGTGTTCGAACACTTGACTAAATAGGACAGGAGTTGTCTACTCAGTCCTTCAAACTTGTCCTTGTATTCAGTCATTAGTTGCTGATCTGAATCTTCATCCACATTGTTTCATATTCTTTAGTACCCTTATGTAACAAATATCTATCACTCTCGTTCAGACATTTCCAATTGACTATCCTGAATAGATTTTTTGGGAAAGAAGCATAGAGACATCAGAGTAGGAGTAGGCTATTCAGCCCTATGAGTCTGCTCCACCATTCAATATGATCATGGCTGACCCTGCATCCCAATGCCATATTTCCGCTTTCTATGCATAGCCCCTGATGCTTTAAATATCTAAAAATATATTTATCTCCTTGAATATATAGTGACTTGGCCTCCACACCCTTCTGTGGCATTGAATTCCACTAGTCCGCTACCCTTTTCAATGAATTTTCTTCATATCAGTCCTCAATGGCCTATCCCATATCCTGAGGTGCTATCATCTGGTTCTAGACTGCCTGACCAAGGAAAAACATCCTCACTGCATGTAGTCTGTCCAACTCATTTAGAATTTTATGTTTCAATCAGATTCCGTCTCAATCCTTCAAAATCTAGTGAATACAGGGTCAGTTGAATCAACCTGACTTTGTAGGTCAGTCGTGCTATCTCTGGTATAACCCTCATGAACCTCTGCTACTCTGCCTCTATGGCAAGTGTATCCTTTCTTAGGTTGGGAGGCTAAACTGCATGCAATATTCCAGGTGTGATCTTACCAAGAGCGTGTAACAGTAAGACATCCCTACTTCTGAATTCAAGTAGCATTCCGGATATTCTCAACTGCATTACTGCACATACTAGTAGGTAACAATGTTTACAGTTTTAATAATTTCCAACTCACAAGTAACTGGAATATTATTTTCTTGCACGAAATGAGTTTCATCGATGAGTGTCATAGATATTCATTATGTGATTTACTAGTTTGTCTCTGTTGCAGCTTGTGCAGGACCATTATGTTGTAAAAGGCTAATTCTTACATTGCCTCTCCCTGTAAAGCATTTATAATGTATTTTGTATAATTGTACAATTCCATTTCTACTCCTTCAATTGCTGCATACTTGGTAATATTTGTGTGCCAATTCAGTGGTTTTTTTTTTTGCTTGTACTTAAAACAACGGATGCTTTCCTTTATTCTTATATTCATATGGTACTATAGTCTTACAGAGCAGAATCTTTTGCTCTCGAACTACAAAGTTGACAGTGATCATGGAAGTGGGTAATACTTCCTCATGGGGTTGGGTCTGTTTTTATGCATGCATGAGGAGCACATTTGAAGGGTGGACAGTCTTTGTTCCAGCTGTTACCTTATGGCATCACAGGTCTTGGCAACACGTTTAAAGGATATTCAAACAGACATTCATTCCCTGTAAGCCAGGACCATTACTTGGAACTGAGTGGGCACCTGCAGCTAAACCTTCTGGCCCTTCCACCCTTGCTCAGCCAGCCTGCTTCCCTTCCCAAGACAGATTTCAACCCTCATCCAGCTAAAGTTCAAAGAGTCCACTTGCAAATTTTTGTCCTGTTGTCTGAAACCGTACTTTGGCCTCTCATGCAGGTAAGTTCTGCTCAGGTTCATTCCTCCTGCCAGGAATAGCGCAAGATTCTGCATAGGTGTCTCCTTTTTAGGTAATTTCTTATTGACTGGCTTGACCTTTCTTCCAAGTCATTAGTGCTACACAAATTAATCTAATGTGTTGTGCTGTTGACTGGGAACTTTGTGCACTAGCAGTTAAAACCAAAAATTCTTGATACAGTATTTTCCTAGCCTCATTGTTGACAGACAGTTCACACTTAATGGGGTAGAAAAGTCAGGAAAATCAATGTGATTTTGGCTTCTTCCTATGTTAACTAGGGTGACTTACAAGTGCAGCAGGAACTCTCTGTGGATCTGCCAGGAAGCTACATCGGGTAGTTTGAAATGTAATTCAGAGCCTTTTAACTATGAGGAGCAACTTTAACAGGAAGGAGTAGCAGCCAAATTTTCTCTAGCCAAATACAGCTCAAGGAGATCCCCAGAAATGCATCATGAAGAAACTGATACCCTCAACACCAGATATATTTCAAGCTTCAATTCCGTTCAGTTCTCTGAACATCTGTGCCTTCAAAATCTCCAGTTTTCATGGCAGTTGATTACACTCTCTATAGTTTATAGGAAAAAAATGTCCAACCATATGGAAAGGTGGCCGTTCATTGCCCTTGTGTGTAAGTGTGACTCTGGCTGTCAATGATGGCACCCTTCCAGGGCTCAGCTGCTGAGATATCACAATGCACCGTCCACACTTGCTTCAGTTGATCATTGATGTCGTGTTTGCAAAGGTTTCCCACTCATTAATTTTGAGATGAAACACTGTTGACTTTGTCTCATTCTCAGGCCTTCCACTTAGGAGTACCACCACCTACAAGTTCCTATCCAAGCCATTCGCCATCCTGACTTGGAAATATGTCACCATTCCTTTTACTGTTGCCAGGTCAAATTCCTGAAACACACTCCCTAACCGCACAGTGCATGTACCTACATCAAATGGACTGTAGCAGTTCAAGAAAGCAGCTCAACACCATCCTCTCAAGGACTGCTCTCTGATGAAGGGTCCAGGCCCGAAACGTCAGCTTTTGTGCTCCTGAGATGCTGCTTGGCCTGCTGTGTTCATCCAGCCTCACATTTTATTATCTTCTCTCAAGGACTGTGCTGTTTGAGTATTAGACCATTAATATTCTGGAGCTAATGGAACAATGCAACCCAGAATGTCAGAGCTATACCATCCCTTCCACTTGCAGCCTGCCATGGGCAGGAATAAGGAGCCTAGCAAGCCTGTGGTCAGAGTCAGCATAGCACAGGGTGTCGTCCCATCCAACATCCAGGTTGTGCAATTGCCCAAAGAAACCAGACAATTCAGCAAGGGTTACATCTAAAGAGACAAGATGAAAAAATGGGAAAAACCTATTATGAATAAAAAAGTACAGAAAAGGTCTATCACCCCACGTGTATCTCAGGACCGCAATCCTGACGTCCATACCACCCTTCCCAGTTGTTCTCAAAACTGCCTTCTGGTGGTGTCAGGAGATGAGACTGCCTAAAGCCTAGGCTAGCCTTTCAGGCCTGCCTGAAGTACACCAGATTGGCAAGTGTGCCTGAACTCAAGGCCTGGGACTAGAAACTTTGGAGCTACAATCTCACCCTAGTTCTTATCAGCTTCAGGACTACAATCCCTACCAGCCCTTTTCCTTAAGTTCAGCGTTACAATCATCTTCGAGCTCCCAAATTCAATCTGTCAACCTTCCCAGACCCAATTGGTTTCCTAGCATCACTTAACATCTTGCCTTCTGTGGCCTATGTCCTGTGGATTTTGAAGATGTGAAGGGCTCACCAAAGAATACCGCACCAGCATCAGTACATTGTTAGATTTGGCCATGCAGCAGAATGTATCATGTGCATCTATATCAGAGTCGGGGAAGTGGCAGCAGGGGGATAAGGAATCACTGAGAAGACCCCTCATTGTCAACATCTTTTTTTCTTTATCTTCCCTGTCAGGGTGACCTACACTTCCTGGCTTATGTGAGCACTTGACTGTATTTGTGTGTTTCATTTAACCAGCAAGATAAAACTTTGGTTGATACTTTGTGAAATAACACATGGAATGCCCAGGCCATTGTTATGGGCCTCATACTCCTAGTGGCCTGTCATATATGACTCTGAGGTGTGTCACTCTTTCAAGGTCCATGGCTTCAAAAAGCTTACATTAGAGATGGGCACCTGCAGAATGCCTTGGAAAGCCCTGACAGATGCACATACATTCCTCAGTGCTGCTCCACAAGTACCCATTTAGTATATGACTTACAGAACTCATCATCTGTGTCTAGCTGAACAAGGCTTGAAGTTTCCTGCACCCTTGAGTATGGATTTTTACTGCGATCTCTGTCTCTAGCAACTAGCTGCTTCTCACTCTGTGCCTCTCAGTCTATCTCGGATGGTGGACACATTGAAGTGTGCAAACGAGTGATGTGTATGTGTCATGTTAACAGTGTGTTGTAGAGTGCTAGTCCATCTCTGAGATCTCCATGGCCGCCACCACCTAACGGTGTCATCTTTGACGGTGTACGTATGGGAAATGAAAGACATGTGTAAGTGCTTAATTTAGGAGGAATAGGGTTAACATAGTTTGTATTTTAACATTTGATGTGTTGATGGCATTGATTCAACATGAGCAATGATTGAGTGCCAGATTATTCTGTTTTTAGTTGTCACCAATCTTTATATGTTTTAATCAGCGAGTTTGAAGGTGAGGGTGAGGGGCATATAAAGTCCAGCTGGCAGCATCATGTTACCTACCTGTCCGCACCACAGTTTTATCAATAGTGGAGTTTGCACTGAGCAATCCACTAAACTCATGCCCACCCAAGTCCTGCCAAAACCAAGATTTAAGCAGTGGTGGGAAAGCCTGGACCTATCAGAGGGCCTCCCCTAAGTTGTCAGCCTACCCGGTTTTTCTGTTAAATCCTGATCCCGCAGTGTACCCTTCAGTGGGCCTAATGAGACCCACAAACACTAGCCAAGACCCTTAATCCAGCTCTGACTGTGACTTCAAACTATGAATGCCATGCTAACAGTGGCCATTGTTTCTGGTGGCTCAAAGCTTTTGATTTGCTGCAAGTTCTCCAAAATGGCCTTCCTGAGGAAGGGAAATGTTCTTTCAATCCTACTAATGGCCCATTGACCATTAAGTGCCTGAAAGGCAGCCATTCTTCTTACAGATGTGAACCCCTACATTTTAGCAAGAGGTGCAAACCGTTGTATTCCAGAAAACCATGCCCCAAGCCTGTGGCCATCTCTCTGTCTCTGGGCCTTTACTGCTGTCATCATGCCAACCTCCAGGATTCCTTACGTATAAATGCCAGTTCCAACCCAGTTCTCTGCCTCCTCTTGGAATTGAGTTCTCTTTTTCTGGAATGAGAATGAACAGTGAGTTAAGATTGTGAGAAGCTAAATGATTTGTGAGGATGGAAGAGAGAAATAAAGAACATAGAACGTAGAACATTACAGCACAGTACAGGCTCTTCAGCCCTTGATGTTGTGCCGACCTGTCATACCGATCTCAAGCCCATCTAACCTACGCTATTCCATGTACGTCCATATGCTTATCCAATGATGACTTAAATATACCTAAAGTTGGCGAATCTACTACCATTGCAGGCAAAGCGTTCCATTCCCTTACTACTCTCTGAGTAAAGAAACTACCTCTGCCATCTGTCCTATATCTTCCACCCCTCAATTTAAAGCTATGCCCCCTCATGCTCGCCGTCACCATCCTAGGAAAAAGGCTCTCCCTATCCACCCTATCTAACCCTCTGATTATATGTTTCAATTAAGTCACACCTCAACCTTCTTCTCTCTAACGAAAACAGCCTCAAGCCCCTCAGCCTTTCCTCGTAAGACCTTCCCTCCATACCAGGCAACATCCTAGTAAATCTCCTCTGTACCCTTTCCAAAGCTTCCACATCCTTCTTATAATGCGGTGCCCAGAACTGTACACAATACTCCAAGTGTGGCCGTACCAGAGTTTTGTACAGCTTCACCATAACCTCTTGGTTCTGGAACTCGATCCCTCTATTAATAAAAGCTAAAACAACTGTATGCCTTCTTAACAGCCCTGTCAACCTGGGTGGCAAATTTCAAGGATCTGTGTACATGGACACCGAGATCTCTCTGCTCATCTACGCTACTAAGAATCTTACCATTAGCCCTGTACTTTGCCTTCTGCTTACTCCTAACAAACTGCATCACCTCACACTTGTCTGCATTAAACTCCATTTGCCACCTCTCAGCCCAGCTCTGCAGCTTATCTATGTCTCTCTGCAACCTACAGCATCCTTCCTCACTATCCACAATTCTACTGACCTTCGTGTCGTCTGCAAATTTACTAACCCATCCTTCTATGCCCTCGTCCAGGTCATTTATAAATATGACAAACAGCAGTGGACCTAACATCGACCCTTGCGGTACACCACTAGTAACTGGTCTCCAGGATGAACATTTCCCATCAACTACCACCCTCTGTCTTCTTTCAGCAAGCCAATTTCCGATCCAAACTGCTATATCTCCCACAATCCCATTCCTCCACATCTTGTATAATTGCCTATTGTGGAGAATCTTATCAAATGCCTTGCTGAAATCCATATACACCACATCAACTGGTTTATTCTCATCTACCTGTTTGGTCACCTTCTCAAAGAACTCAATAAGGTTTGTGAGGCACGGCGTTCCCTTCACAAAACTGTGCTGACTATCCCTAATCAATTTATTCTTTTCTAGATGATTACAAATCCTATCCCTTATAACCTTTTCCAACACTTTACCAACAACTGAGGTAAGGCTTACTGGTCTATAATTACCAGGGTTGTCTCTACTCCCCTGCTTGAACAGGGGAACCACATGCGCTATCCTCCAGTCGCCTGGCACTATTCCTGTAGACAACGACGAGTTAAAGATCAATGCCAAAGGCTCGGCAATCTCGTCCCTGGCTTCCCAGAGGATCCTAGGATAAATCCCGTCCGGCCCAGGGGACTTATCTATCTTCACCCTCTGAAGAATTTCTAATACCTCTTCCTTGTGAACCTCAATCCCACCCAGTCTAGTAGCCTGTATCTCAGTATTCTCCTCGACAACATTGTCGTTTTCTAGAGTGAATACTGTTGAAAAATATTCATTTAGTGCTTCCCCTATCTCATCTGACTCCACACACAACTAACCACTACTATCCTTGACTGGGCCGAATCTTACTTTCGTCATTCTTTTATTCCTTAAATACCTATAGAAAGCCTTAGGGTTTACCCTGATCCTATCCGCCAACAACTTCTCATGTCTGAGGAGGGTGACTGAGGACCATAAGGTACAGATCAGTATATATGATGTCCATTTAGATGGTGATTTGAGGAAGAGGCTGGAAAAAATACACCCTGATTTGAGATACCCTCTGTGCACTTGGAACTGATGTACAAGAAAATTCTGGAGAGGTGAGAGAGTGATGGCCGCTGTTGAGAACTGCACAATACTCCACTTGCTTGACCTCTTGAAACCATTGAACCTTTTCTGGCACTAGTTTCAGGTTCTCAGTATAACACTTTTGTTGCATGCCACTTCACAACTTCAATCCATGTCTGTTTGGTGAACCCTGCCTTTGTGTATAATTTATTCATAGTGGCATCAACTGCCTCATTACACCTATCCACCCTGTCTGATTGATCAGGGGACCTGGAGACGAGTTGCTGATAGATTTGGCAGCATCTTTGGAGGAGAAAACCAGAGTTAACATTTTGGGTCTGGTGACCCTTGCTCAGCACGGATGGTGGCTGGGAAAATATCAGTTTACATTGCAGAAAATAGGGAGGTGAGTGGGATGGGGGCAAACAATAGGATAGAGCTCAAAGAGACAGAAAGACAGTTTGACAGACAAAGGAGTTGCTAACGATCAGGCTGGGAGGGTGAATAGTTGTTAATGGGGACTATTAGTGACTAACAACAGGGAGTGTGTCATGGCAGACTATGTGGTAACAAGGCCTGGTGTGTCGGGTGGATGTCAGGGACATGGGAGAGTTAAGGCCCTAAAATTATTGAACTTAATATTGAGTCTGAAGGGGTGTAGATTCCCCAAGCGGTAAATGATGTGGCTGTTGCGCTGGGCTTCACTGGAACACTGTAGCAAGCCCGGAGACAGAGATGTAGGCCAGGGAGCAAGGTGATGCATTGAAGTGGCAGGCAACAGGTAGTTCAAGGTCTTTTTTGTGAGCAGAACATAGATGTTCTGCGAAGCAGTTGCCAAGTCTACGCTTTGTTGCCCCAGTGTAGAGGAGACCACATTGTGAGCAGCGAATGCAGTAGACTAGATTCTGGGAAGTGCAGGTGAAGTTAATAAAGTGTGAAGCTGGATGAACATAGCAGGTCAAGCAGCATCTCAGGAGCACAAAAGCTTTTGTGCTCCTGAGATGCTGCTTGGCCTGCTGTGTTCATCCAGCTTCACACTTTGTTATCTTGGATTCTCCAGCATCTGCAGTTCCCATTATCTCAGTGCAGGTGAAGTGTTGCTTCACCTGGAAGGTATGTTTGAGCCCTTGGATACTGGGGAGGGAGGAGGTAAATGCGCAGCTGTTGCACCTTCGCTGGATACAGGGGAAGGTGCTGGAGGGCTGTGGGGAGGTATTGTGGGTGAAGGAAGTATGGACCAGGATGTCCCGGAGGGAACGGTCCCTGCGGAATGCAGACAAGGGAGGGGAGGGGAATATGTATCTGGTGGTGGCATCTTGCTTGAGGTGGATCATCAGATGCTATTTTCTGCATATAAACTGATGTTTTCCCTGCCACCATCAGTTCTGAGGAAGGGTCACCAGACCCGAAATGTTAACTCTGTTTTCTCCTCCACAGATGCTGCCAGACCTCCTGAGCTTTTCCAACAACTTTCTCTTTGTTCCTGATTTACAGCATCCGCAGTTCTTCTGGTTTTTATTTACTAATAGGTTTGCTTTGAGGATAAAACAAGCTGTACAAATTAGGCATTGCATTCCAAATTTTGAAATGACCCTTTCTTTGCAGCAGAGACTAATGTCTTAAAATGTTTCCTCAGCCTGTCAGCAGTTTTGTTACCAAAAGGTATACCCGAAGTTTTGGTTAATGTTGTTTGGAGCCAGGGCTCCTTGCTTTCATTGCAAACTCAAGAACACTATGTTCAGTCTTCCCATGATACACTGTGATTTGAGATGACCTCTGTATACTTGGAACTAATGTTTTACACAACTTGCTGCCAAGATCCACTTCTTATCCGGTGCTAAAGTAGTTTCCAGCGATTTGCGGCTAGCAGCAAAATGACACAATGAACTTACCCTCATTTCAGTACACTCGGCCAACAAAGACCATCAATTTAACTGGGAAGCAATGACCATCCTAGCTCAAGCCAAACATGGACGCACACAGGAATTCCTAGAGGCCTGGTTCTCCGCCCGTGATCAATAAACATGTCGTATTAGACCCCAGATACAAACCCTTGCAGAAAGAACCGGAAATGACACAAAACACCTCCACAGACCGGATCGTATATAACACCAGCGGATTAGAACAACATCACTTCATCAGAGGCGGCACTGATGATTTTACTTAGCAATGTGACAAAACTACTGAACAATAACCAGCCAGCTCAGCGAGCAAGACAACAACTTCACCCACAAACCGAGCTACAAATCTTTGCAAGAACCGTAAAGTTTCATTTTTACTGTTTTCAACGGCAAAAATCTCAAATGCTGTTACAACGTCTTTTCCTTTTAAACCTTACAACAGCTGGCTACAAATCATCAAAAATTGCTTGAAATGCGATTACTCGAGGAAGAAAAGTGCTTAATTGATTTGAAGCTGTTTTCATGATCAGCTAATGTTCATTAAAATTGAGCAATTCATTCTCTGTGTGATTACGTGTGCAGTAACATTTTCATCATTTTCCTTCGAGGAGTGTACTTGGTCAGTCATCAATCTCTTTCCATTACAGTCGACTTGGAAGCATTACCACAACACTTTTTCCCAAAGGATCTCGCAGTGTGGTGCCCAGGGATATGCCTCTCAACATTTTTGTGAAAATCATACAGTTCATCGCTCAGGTATGGAAAGCGATCACAATTTGCTCTATCTGTTACGTTGACTTTGTTCTTGCTCAGTAGCAGAGTAAATTTAAATGAAAATAAACAAATTCTGCCAGATCTGCTGAGCTTTTCCAGCAATTTCTGCTTTTGTTTCTGATTGACAGCATCTGCAGTTCTTTCGGTTTTTAAGATTCATTAATAACTTGATAATATTCTAACAACCTTCTTATATAAATGTTTTAACAATTGAAGAGATTCCGAGATCTGTAATCCAGAGTCTTAAAGAGCTGATGGTTACAGGAGGAAAAGTATATATTCCATGTACAAACATAAAAAGAACTTGTTGGAAATCACATGATTGCCTTCTTCAACTTCAATGTAAACAGCTCCCCACGTGCATACAGAATTAGAGGCTGGAATTTTGCATCCCATTGTGCAAACTGGTGTTGGAGGAGGCATAATATTTTGTGGGATGGTGAGGAAATGCTGTATCTGTGGCCTACCCACATTCACTGGACTGTGAGATGGAGATGTTGGGTACTCTAGCAAATTGACCTTCTTAATTGGTCACTTAAAACCCTCCTCCCATCGGTGCTGACATTTTACCACCAGCAGGGTATCCATGCCACTTGGCCAGGCTGATAGGTGTATCTTTGTTACCTGAATGTGGGCTTATGTAGAGGTGGGGTCCTCCTGTTTGAGGACCCCCTGGCATAAGGTCCGTCCCACCCATGCAAAATTATAACCCTACGGGTGTGATCACCGCTCCCAGTCTCCATACCTTGCTGAGTCCTGCCTGACTAGTCCCAATCAGCCTGCTCCACTTTGCTGCTTCTCTAATCTCCAGCATTTTCCTCAGGATGACTGAAGTCACAACCTTAGGTAACTAATTGTTTGACTATAAAATCCGATCATGGATTTCAATGGAGACAGTTTTCTCGCCAGTAAGCAGAGTCTCCACCCATGTATTCAGTTCCTGCCACAGATGTGAAGCACTGTGCATTGATTTTACTAATTAAATGTTGAAAGAGATTTTTTTTTGTTTTGGCTTTATAGCAGTTGCTTTTTTGGACCATGGTTTATAACAATTCCTCCTAAATGATACCATTTAATTTCTGTTCGGTGATTGGTTGGAAAAACAATAACCAAAAGAATCATTATAAACAGACTTAAAATGTTGAAGTATCATTGTAACGCAAAAGAAATTAGTCTGTTTTCCAATATGAACATGGCTTAGATGTGAATGGCATTGATCAGTTCTAAACGAACTGAAAGGGAAGTGTGCTGTTTGCAGCCAGTTTCCCCGAAATAGCTTTGAATGCACATTTGAATAGAACCCCAAAGTATTAAGAGCAGAAAGTTGCACAGGGGTAAAATTGAAAGTAAGGAATCAATTTATTCCACTCCACTCAAAACTGTTAACTATTAATTGGGTTCCCTATGATCCTATTAACCCAAAACTTCAAGATAAAGAGCTGCATTTACACAATAAAATGACAATTGCACCTTTAAGATTGTTGGAGAAAGTTGCATACTTTAAAGAACAAAATGATTGCATTATCTGAAAATTCATTTTCTACAACTGTTTTAGCACATCCACTGTTGAGAGTCACTTGAGATCCATCAGAATGATATTTGCCTAGTATGAGAGCAAATAGTCAGACTTAAAAGTTTCCAGTAGTTTGAGGTTGCCATTTTCCCTTCCCTGAGGTGGTGAGAATAATGTCAACTGTGATAATTTAATCATGTGAGAGCCCAAAAATCATGAAAAGCTATTGCAATTAAGTTCTTCCTCCTGAGAAGGCATCAAAATCTCAAAAGGTGATGAGCAGCCTATTGCATCTTTTTGTTCACCCAACTCCCCATATTAACTTACTCTTCCCAACTATCCTCTGCCAAATCAAGAAATTCACTGCTTCCAAAACCTGACAACAGCAATCAAGTGGGAATCTGTCAAATACGTTACCACACTTTACAAGGAACTACTACAACTGCAGTAGGTGCATTGTGATCAATTGACATGATCATTCCCTGGGCCCTCCAATCACTCAGGTGAGCAACAGCATCGTACCACCTCAAAATATCAGATTACGTGTTTGGCAGTCTGCTCAGGCTGCGGTTTTTCTCTGAGGTAGCATATTAGTAGACAAGGGCAGAGAGTAGCTTCGGGCTCAGAGATTGCACTTCTGCTGACAGGGGCAGGAATCAGTTTCTCGCTTAGAGGGAAAACTTTAACGTAGGAGGAAAGGCAGGCTAGCTTGTATCTGTGACAAGCAGTAAAGAGTAAATGTGAAAGGGCAGGAGCAGTTTGACATGGCATTGCATGGAATGGTGCTGCATCAACATCGCAAGTGGTGATGAGTATAATGGAAATAGGTGCAGCAGTGTTTTGTGAGTGTGCATAACCATACCAGGTGCTGAATGAATAGTAAACATAGAGCAAAAAGGGTTAGTAATTTGAGTCGATGAGGTGGAAGTGACCCTGTGAGTGGAAATGAAGACTAATGGGGCTTTGCTGAGCAACTGACACAGCGGTTCGCTTGGAAGGAAACTGAGCTATCAAATGGTTGATAGTGTGAGATCAGTTGCCCAAAGCATTGACAGATGTGAAGCCATCCAATGTGTTTGTCAACAGACTTTACAATAAAAATGGAAAATTCTGCCCTCAGTTTTTATTTCTGTGTTGTGTGATGTTCATTTATTTATTTTGACTATACTTCCTCTCGCCCTGCTTCATGTAAAGACTCTATTCCATTTCCCAGTTCCTCCATTTCTGTCACATCTGTTCTGATAATGCCAGCTTTAACAAGGGTGCCTCCAGATGTCCATCTTCTTCCTCAACCGTGAATTCCCCAACACTGTGTAGCTGACAAGGCCCTCAGCCGGGATCAACCCATCTCCTGCACTTTGGTTCTCACCTCCCTTGTTCCCTCCCGCAACAATGATAGGGTACCCCGTGTCCTTACCTATCATCTCATCAGCATCCACATCTAGAGGATCATTTGTCACCATTTCCGCCACCTCCAGTGGGATGCCACCACCAGAGACATTCCCTTCCCCTCTCTTGGTAGCTTACCGTAGGGACCGTTTCCTCCAAGACACCCTGGTCCACTCCTCCTTCACTCGCAATATCCTCCCACAGCCCCATGGCATCTTTCCCTACAACTGTAGAAAGTGTACCACCTGCCTGTTTGCTTCCTCCGTCCTGCATATCCAATGGCCAAACACACAGATGAAGCAGCACTTTGACTCAATCTGGTTTATGCATTTGTGTTCACAATGTGGTCTCCCCTACGTGGGTGAAACAAAGCATAGACTGGGTGACCACTTTGCAGAGGACCTACATTCTGTCTGCAGAAAGACCCTGAGCTTGCAGTTGCCTGCCACGTCAACAAGCAGCCTTCTTCCTTGGCCAACATCTCTGTCTCAGGCTTACTGCAGTGCTCCAGGGAAACTCAGCACAAGCTGGAAGAACAGCACCTCATTTTCCGCTTAGGAACTCACAGCCTTCTGGATTCAATATAGAATTCAATAGGTTTCAGCTTGAGCTCTCCCACGTCCTTACCCCAACCCCACACACACCAGGCCGTCTTATCACATAGTATGTAATTACACACAGCTCCCGTTGTTAGCCACTAGCCGTACCTGTTAACGACTATCCACCTTTCTAGCCTGACTGGTATCCACTCCTTTGTCTATACAACTGTTCCTCTCTCTTTGGGCTCTATCTCTTTCTATTGTTTACTCCTATCTCCTCTATCAACCCCACCCCCCCCTCCCAAATCTGCTGCATAAAAACCAACATTTCCTAGCTACCTTCAGTTCTGAGGAAGGATCACTGAAACGTTAACCCTGATTTCTCTCCACAGATGCTGCCACACCAACTGAGTTTTTCGAGCAGTTTCTGTTTTTGTTTCTGATTTCCAGTATTCAGAGTTATTTTGGGTTTTTTTACACATATTCAAGTTTTCTTTGTAAATTTTGACATTTTCAGTGTTTCTGTACAAAGTTGCCGAATGTGTTTGATGTGATAGTAATTTTAAGAAATATTTTTCACTTATTAGGAGCGGTTAGATTTTGCTATGAAGGAAATCATATTTGACCTTCTTAGTGTTGGAAAGTCACCAAAGACCTTCAGTCTGAATCCTGAGGTATTTATTGATTCCTTCCAAAACATGCTTTTCTTTAAGATTCTTTCTTTTTGAGATAATTGTATTTATATAGAAAAAGTTCTTTTTAACCAGTAATTTTAAACTTGCTATCAAAAAATAAATATTTCATTTAAAATATACAGTTCTCTCTAAATTAATGAATGGTGCTGTTTACCAGTTTTCTACCAATGAAAGAAGCTAAAAACTTATTGAATCTAATTGAGACTGTGACATTATCAAACCCTTGTTTCCATGATCAGTTGTAGCAGCAGCAACTATCTTCTATGGGTTTATTGCTAAATCTTGTGCAAAAATGTGTTTACTGTTTAAATTATGGCTAAACTGTTTTGAAAACAAGAAAATCATTCATATAAAATAGATCATGACGTTTTGATTTAATAGCCAAATAAGAGGATTGTCATATAGAGGTATAGTAATGAGTGTAATTTTTACCCTAACCTGGATAAATTAAGGAAGTTCATCATTTCATGCCAAAATACTGACTGTGTACTTCTGCAATATTTCAATACTTAACAGAGAATGAACATTGGTTTGAGAGCTTTCCTTGTGGTTGCTGACAACTTGCAACAGAAGGATGGGGAGCCTCCAATGCCTAACACAGGAGCTGTACTCCCTTCTGGAAACACACTTAGAGTGAAGAAGACTTATTTGAGTAAAACCTTGACTGAAGAAGAAGCAAAAATGATAGGTCAGTCTTAAGTTGTTAATATAAACTTCTCTTTTACTTTGATAGGATAGAATTCCATGAGTTACAGCAGGAAATTAAGGGAACCATGCTGAAATTTTAAAATAACATTCTACTTCTTGCATTCTGAAATATTTTACACATATAGACAGCAGCCATTATAAAGTTGTGTTTGGGTGTACAACTGGAGAAAATCAGAAGCATGAGAAATAACTGAGCACCAAATGACGTTGGAAAGGGATATTGATAGTATCTGATCTGAGAAAAGATATAGCAAATGGAAATCAGTGTCAGCAAATCTAAGATTTAGTTTAAAAAGTAGATGTTAAAAGTTGACATTTAATTGTGAATCTGTTTTGAAATTACTAAAGCCACAATTAAATAGGAGATGGAATTTAATCTGAGATGCATTCCCAAGTGGGGCAGAAGGGACCAGTCAACCTCAAATATATGGCAGTGATCAATTCGAGGAAGACAAAGACAAAGAATTGCAGTTTCTGCTTTTGTTTCAGAGTGCTCGACAAATACAGTAGGTCTGGGAGAGCAAACATTTTGAGCCCAGCGACCCTTTGTCAGAACTGAAAGTAGCTGGGGAAGTGTAGAATTTATACTGAAGATGGGTTGGGGTTGGGAAGGTGGGAAGAGAATAGAGTACATGGAGATAGTCCCCCAGAGAGAGAGACAAGTGACAGACAATTGCAGATGATAAACCGAGAGTGATAATAGCTAGGCAGGATGCAAATGAGAAGAATAAATGTTTGAAGATGGGTTGGCTATGTTGGAAGCAGCCCAAACAGGACAAGACCTAGGGGTGTGAGGGAAGGAAACAAAGAAGGGAGTGATATTCCCAGTAAATTTCACACTTATTGTGCAGATGTGGGATCTGTGCTGTAGCAACAATGTTGAAATAACAGTGAGAATACACTACAAGTTCATTAGCAAGCTGGCTAACAAACACAAATAGAAAATTTAAGGATTTGAGCTGTTTCCATCGAAATGCAGGAGACTATTTATTTGGTAGTAGCGTTTAAAATAACATAGGAAAAAGAAACAGATTAGAACCTACATTTATTGCACTCCAAATTACTATGATTCCAGCAACCACTCAACAATGTGGTGAGAAAACAAAGAACTGGAGAAATTTTGTCCTTCTGCTTTGCGGTCATAACTTGGGCAAGCCAGCCCCAGTCCTCCAGCCAGTCTGCTTGCAATCAATTTTAGCTAGTCCCAAGGACTGTGGACAATGAGGAAGCAGGTCAAAGGGCAGGCCAACAAGTCAACACAATTGCTTTATAGACTCAAAGAAAGTTCTGATTTTTTTCTAATAAATGGAGACTAAGTTGTGAAAGACTTTAGGGCAACTTTTTGTGTGGGGGCCTGTGTGGAGGGTATCAAGATAACACCACATCATAGTAAATTGTACTAAACTTGAAAGACTACTGGTTAAACCTTTACAAGCCTCATTTAGTCTTAACAAATTGAAGAGTTCAGATGTGAAACGAGCCAAACATTGAAATGGGACCTGGACTCTCAATCACAACAATTTAGCAATGGCACAATTGAGCAGATTAAATGCCATTGTTGAGGCCATTTCATGCATGAGAAACAGGGTTCACTAGTATTGAATTTAAGCTCTCGGTTTCCAGTGATTTAGGTGATTAATGCAAATGAACATAGATTAAGTATTGATGGAAATTGAGGGTAGGGAGCAGCAGGAATTTATTTTAGTAAGAATGTTGATGAACAGTAAAATTTTTTTAAAAATTATACCAAACTTAATATAGGAAGACTAGCAAACTCTCCTGAAAGACTCAGAAGCTAAGAGGAACAGACATCTGAACCTGTGAGCTAGTATGTCATCCTGAAACTGGGTGGGAGATTGCACTGGATGTTACATCAAGACCACTGAACAGTGCCAAATCAGCAACAATTCCATCATCTTTCTTTTCAGTTGCGTCTGGGTGAACCAGATTGTTGACAACACCAGAAAACCATTTGTCTCTGACAGATAGAAGCTGATTGTAGTAAAATAAAATATTCTTGATTTTATTAGTATAATGGCGTAATAATTTTATTAGTATAATGGTGGTACTGCAGGTTGCAAGGAAATTCAGGGTCAGTGCTCTAGGTTAGCAAAGCCAGTCACAACTATTCTAAAGTTAGATTTTGCCCTTAACTCCACAGGAATATCTTTGTACTATCCACAACTAAGAAAAGCCCTAGATAGCATCTTAAGGCACCTTGACAAAGAAGTTGGACGCTGTATGATGTTGACCAATACACAAATATTGAACAAAGAGCCTGAAGACATGATCACGTAAGCATGCAAATAATTAATGCAGCATTCAGTTTTGAATTGATGTGAAAGCACGGAGCTGTTTTATGCAGCTATGTACATCAGTTCCAAACCTTTCAGAATGGCAATATGCTAATAGTGCTCAATTATTATGGCCAAGTTATTTGTATAAATATTGTTAGGCCCACGTTTTTGCTTCTGAGTCAGGAAAGTTCCCAATTTCACAAACCCCATTTGGGAGAGAGCACCTGATTTCTAATTTTGGTTCTAGGATTCAGAGCTGAGAGGATTGTTACGTTAACAAGATGCAGGCCCACAATGCTGGAAATATATGGAGGCAGTCGTAATGGATACTCAGTGCAGAAGCCTGGATGTTTGAAAGGCTGGCCTCAGTGATCTGGGACATTGCTCCAGTTTATGTAAAATAAAACAGCCTTCTCATCCTCACCATTGTGCACACATTGCATAACCTATTCATGTCAAACCATGCCACCATGCCAACTGCTTCCATAGCCCACATGCCAAATTAACGCCCATGGCACTTATTAACCATTATACCAACTTATGTCCCTCCATGCACCCTACATGGCCCTTTAAAGACCCGAAGCAAATTTGGTACAAACTCATGGCAACCCATATCTTCAATCCACTTCTCTTTGTTCTTATCCTTTCCAGGCCAATTCAGCCAGTATGACAATATGGCAGACAAAAGACTCAGGACGCAGTGAAATAAAACAAAGCACTAATTGTCTACTGATGAATTCACTATTTAGAGATTGGAGACTAGAAATCCCACAGCAAGTAAATTACCTTCTGACTACCCAAAGCCTGTCCACTGTCAACAAGGCTCAAATCAGGAATTTGATGGAACACTCCCATTTGCCTGGTTGAAATTCCATCAACACTAAAGAACATTGAGATACAGGACAAAGCAGACTTGATTGGCACCATATCTTTAAATATTCATCCCTACCTCCCCCACCACCAATGTTTAATTGCAGCAGTGTGTACCAGTTGAAGGCAACTGCATTTTTACATGAGCAGTTCATGAATTACAGATTTGTAAACCTGCCTGTTCTTCCACCAGAAAAAATGGTGGATGCAAAGTTTGAAGCAGGACATTGGGAATCTGGGCCTCAGTGCCATTTTCGTGAAGCTCTAGCATTGCAAAAATTTAGGCCACAGTTCTAGGTGCAGAATAGAAAGTTTTGAAAGGTATGTGCCTGTCCTTTGAATGGAAAACAGCATGACATGGAAGTTTAACAGGATATAGCATGTTAAAGGGAAGTGGCAAGGTGCGCACTTCAATGCTATCGTCAGTGCCAGCGCAATGCATTTGAACATTGAATTGAATGATTTATTATCACTTGCATTTCACGGTGAATAATAAAATAAAATACAGTGAAGAGCTTCAACTGTCACCACAATCTGGCATCATTTTGGGAAGTTTAAGAGAATAACTAAAAAGATATAACTGAAAGAGAGTCGATCTTTGTTCTGCTGCCTTCCCCATGAGCCCTGAGCCCTGGGCTGGCTCACCAGTGACAGTTGTGCCTCCACCAACATCTCACTGCCACCTGTGCTGGACCCACCAGTGTTGGAGTTGCCACTCTTTACGCATCATCTTTGTTGCAGATCTCACCTCGCAAATGCCACCCCCGATGCTGGGCCCCATGCTGGGCCCATGCTTGCCCCACTACATGAGTCTAGGAGTCCCTGGCTCTGCTGCTGCTGCCTTGATGATGCCAGGAGTCCCTCTTCTGGGCTTACTGCAGCCAGGATTTTGCCACTGCCTTGCAAAGAGTCCCAACATCACCTTGCTGGTGCTGTTTCCAATCGCCAGGAGAAGCCGGGAGAAATTACATTCATTGATTGTGGAACCTGTCAACAGGAATAATATTCTCTTAGAATTATGTCAAAAAACACTGATTTCTTTTTTGAAATTTATAGGACTGAGTATGTAAAAAATGACAGCCCACTAACCTTACCCACCTTCTATGAACATTTAGAAGTAGTTGTGTCTTAAGCTGCAAAAAAACAGACCTTGCTGCAGTGAAAATGGGTTGCATTTGAGCTCATTGGAATTGAGTACAAATGAACCCTCAGGCTATGGCTTCCTTCATAAGTAAATCATAGCACACTTACTTTCCCCTGTTGGTGAATTCAGGACCTGTCTACGTTGTTGGGGGGTGGTGTGATTTTCTGGATCTGGATACCAGCACCAGTTTAGAAAAAGGTGAAGTTCCATGATGCTGGAAAAATCTGAGCCAACATTTCAAATGGGCAGACATTTAGCTGCCAAGGAGAAGTTCGTTCAAGAACATCAAGGTTTAAACCTTGAAAAATGGTGTTGCGTTGCGTACTGACATGATCATGCTCACTTCAGGATTTGTTGGTCTAGTCTGCAGGCCATTGAGCTGCTGGTTACCTTGATCTGCACTCATGTCCAACCTTTACTGTGGCATGGGTACAGCTTATGTAGTTCTACGTTTAGTCACTGCGGAATGTCATGTGTGACAAACATGGGAACGTCAGGTGTTTGGCATCTGAAAGCTCTCTGCCATTAGCCTTTCCTGCCCTCTGGAGGCCAGATCCGTTTTTGTGCACTTTCATCAGGTTTCACCTGCTGATGCCTTCCTCAGTCACACCTCTCCAAGTTAACCTTGAATCTCTGCCCTGCACAAATATTGCCTCATTTCAAGACTTTCAGATCGCATAGCAAAATCTCCGTGCAAGAGTCAACAGAACTTGCCTGCCTGGATTTCCACAGAAATCAACACACAGTTGTGGTACCTCTGAAGTTCCCTCTAACTACATGTCGTTTCTTTGACGGATTCAGGATGCAATCCAGCTTGATTAGTTAAGAAACCTAGAGCAAGATGGCCATGATTTGCAGAGTCATGGCAAAACTCACTGAAAAAGCAGACACATTTCACCCATTAACAATGATTGTCTCACCACAGATGCTTTCTGACCTCCTGAGTATATCCAGCATATTTTGTCTTTCATTTCAGATCTAATACATGTGGATTTTTTTTTGTTTACAATTCTGTCTTTATGTTTTTAGAGCCATACAGCACAGATGCAGACCCTTCATTCCAATTCATTCGTGTGAATCAGACATCCCAATCTGACCTAGTCCCATTTGCCAGCATTTGACCCAAATTTCTCTAAATCCTTCCTGTTTATATTACCCATCCAGATGCCTTTGAAGTACCATAATTGTATCCACGTCTACCACTTCCTCTGGTAGCTCTTTCGTGCACCCCTCTTTCCCCTCTCACCTTAAACCTGTGCTGTCTCGTTTTGGACTCGCCCACCCTAGGAAAAAGACCTTGGCTATTCACCCCATCCATGCTTTCATAATATTATAAACCTCTAAATTTATCCCTCAGCCTCCAATGCTCCAGGGAAAATAGCCCTAGCCTATTCAGCCACTCCTTATAGCTCAAACCCTCCAGTCCCAACCCAAGATCCTTGTAAATCTTTTCTGCACGCTCTGAAGTTAAACAACATTCCTTCTGCAGAAGGGCAACCAGGATTAAATGCAGTATTCCAAAAGTAGCCTTACCAATGTCCTGTACAGCAGCAGCATGACACCCCAGCTCCTGTACTCAGTATTATAACCAATGAAGGCTACGTTATTTAATTAATAGGCGAGGATTTCTTTCAGGTCAAAGCTGTTTAAATTGCTGCACCCATTGAATTCTTGATTTGAAGTGGAATAGAAATGGATTAGGTTTTCTAAATGGTTGGCTGTGTATATGACTAAAAAAGATACAATATTATATTTTGTTTCCATCTTCAGCTATAAATTGACTTCTCTACTTTTTTCCAGCGGTGAAAGGAAACCAAAAATTGACCTTTTCAGGACTAGCGTAGCTGCCATTCCACGAATAATACCTGATGGAATGTCAAAGCTAGAATTGATCGACTTACTGTCAAGGTATATATTTTTCGGTCGGTTTTGCATCATTGAGTTAAGCATCATTAAATTTAAATTTTTTTAGCAAATTTAAAAGCCTGCGGATCAAGTAGGATCAATAGAGAAAGATTCTGAGTTCAACAGGTTTAATGATCATAAGAAAGGTGATGCTGGTAGACCTGCAGAACAGTTCCAGCATTTTCTGTTTGTATTTCTGATTTCAGTATCTGCAGTGTTTTGCTTTTATTTGATAGGTCTTGTCTGTTATGTGCATCAGTGGTGAGGGAAATGAATGTTGAAGTTGGTGGATGGGGCATCACTGAAGTGGGCTCCTTTGTCTTGGATGCTGTCAAGCTTCTTGAGTGTTGTTGAAGCTGCACCCTTCTAGGCAATTAGAGAGTATTCCATCATACTCATGACTTGTACTTCCTAGATGGTGAAAAAGCACTGGGGAGCCTGAAGTTGAATTGCCTTCAATAGACAGCTTGCCTCTGACATGCTTTATAACCACATTATGGCTCTCCAGTTGGCTTCTGGTGAATGATAAATCCCAAGAATTTTTTTGTGAGGGATTCACTAGTGGTATTGCTTTTAAACATCAAGGAAAACTGGTTAGGATATCTCTTGTTGGAGATGGTCATTGCCTGACCCTTGTGTATCACAAATGTCATTTGCTACATGTCAGCCCAAACCTGGATATTGTCCTGACCTTGCTGTGCATGGGCACTGGCTGTATCCTATCTGAGGAGTTGTGAATGGTGCAGAATGTTAGGTAATCGTCAGAAAATAGTTACACTTCACTTCAGACCTTTTGATGGAGGGGAGATAATTTGATGCAACTGAAGGTGGTTGAGCAAGGACATAAACCTGACGAACCCTTGCAGTGATACCCTTTGCCTGAGGTAATTGACCTCCAATACTGCAAACATCTTCCTTTTGTTGCCATATTTGACTGTACAAGTGAAAAGTATTCCCCTTGATTCCCATTGACTCTACTTTTTCCAGACCTCCTTGATACCATACTCAGTAAAATGCAGCTATGATGTTAAGGGCACTTACTCAGAATCACCTCTGGAGTTCAGCTATTTTGTTTATGTTTGGACTAAGGGTGTAATGAGTAATAAATTGCCTTGGCAGGATGTAAACTGAGCATCAGGGAGTAAATTCATGCTACAGAAAGGCAGTTTGATTGTCCTGTTGACAACGCTTTCTACCATTTTGCCGATGACTGAGGGTAAACTGATGGAATGGTAATTGGTTGGGTCAGATTTGTCCTGCTTTCTATGGACGGGACATACCAAGTCAATTTCCTACACTGTGCTGTGTAGATGCCAGTGTTGTAACTGTGCAGGAACAGTTTGGCTAGGGGTGCAGCAAGTTCTGAAGCATGCCTTCAGGGCCCATAGCTTTTTCAATATGTCGTGCCTTCAAATAATTCTTGATATCATGTGGAGTGTTTTGATTTAACCGAAGACTGGCAACTGTGATGTTGGGGACCTCTTGAGGAGGCCAAGAAGGGTAGTCTACTTGACATAAAAACCAAAAGAACTGCAGATGCTGTAAATCAGGAACAAAAACAGAAGAAGCTGGAAAAATTCAGCAGGTCTGGCAGCATCTGTGAAGAAAAAGTCAGAGTTAACGTTTCAGGTCCAGTCGCTCTTCCTCAGACCCTAGAATAGCTCATTTTTCATTTGTTACACTTCATATCTCATTTGATAAGCATTATTGTAGGTCTTTTCTGATTGTTTTGTGCTTTACCTTATGCGAAACTCCCAAAAGCGTACTGCCTAAAATGATGCATTTGAAGATGTACACTAAAACAGAAAGAAAGATTCAGCAGAATGTTAAGTAGAAGTTAACATCCTAAGGATAAATTTATGCTCTACGGTTAGATAACCTACTTAATTTAATAATTTTCAAAATTTTTCAACTCTAGGCTAACTATCCACATGGATGATGAACTTCGCCACATTGCACAAAACTCTCTTCAGAGCCTTCTTGTTGATTTTGCTGACTGGAGAGAAGATGTATTATTTGGTTTCACTAACTTTTTGCTTCGTGAGGTGAATGACACCCAACAGAATCTTCTTGATAGCTCCTTAAAATTATTGGTACATTTGCTCACTCAGTGGAAACTTGCAATTCAGACACAAAGCAAAGACCAAGATCAAACCAAATTGAGGACTTCGGAGGTACGGTTTAATTTATCTGTTGATTATGAAGCTTTATTAGAAATAACAATGATCACATGATTATATATTCCATTTTTAAAAACTTTTCTTTTGTAAGTATTTCTTCATTAAACAAGTTTCCAGTATATTACTAGCAATAAGCTGATTAAATATTTCAAATTTGTGAAGTAACAGAATTGTAAAATGTTAAATATAAATTCAAAGAATGAACTATTGTTTTATTGGTCATTCTGTACAAAGGAAAATTCTTCATGTACCTAAAATAATATGCAATGGCCCAGATCTTTAATGTTCATTGCTAGTGAGGGTCACAATGGCACAAGATGATCTCAAGAACTGATTTACCCTGAAACAGATAACTTAGAATCGTGTGTAGTGTACCCTGCAGGAGATTTTGCTCCCTGGGACTTCGAATTGCAAGTTTTTCTTTTGGTTACATTGATTTTTACATCTATTTATATGCAGCTCTTCCTGGTAGATAGGCATAAAGCCCCATTCTCCATATTCAGTGTGCTGTCACACCCTCTTCAATGTCCCATCATGCCAACACATGCCCTTCTACTGACCTCAAGACCCCCTTGTAATCCCTATGCTAAATTAGTGCCCATTTCTCACAACGCCTGACAAAATGATTAATTTGAGGGAGGGTGAAGAACTTTAGGTCCATCTGTTTCTTACCTTGATTGGCTGTCCTGACCTCTTTGCATATCAAAAGCAGAACGACAGATCTTTCCCACTTTACTCCTGAATACCCCCAACCTCTCCTTTAGGCTGTACATGCATCTGAAAGAGAGAATACTTGATTGAATACTTTGTCAGAATAAAGATGATGATATTGGAGGCAGGTCTGATGCTGTTGTGCTCCTAAGATTCTCTGTAGTTATGTAGACTTCATTTGTGTAGATTGTGAATAGTTGCAGGAATTCAATAAATTTTAATTTGTTTACTCAACAAGGCTTCTCTGCTTGGATCAGAAAGGCGGCTATCCTCATCCACTCTATACTACTTTGAGCTTGAAAAAGCATGCACACAAATCATTATAGATCCAACTTTCACCCCCTAATCTCACTCTCCATGTTCTTATTCCCTTTGCTACTGACCCAACCTTCTAATTCCACGTCTTCATGCAGGCTATTCTCTTGGTCCCTTCCCTGTTCCTGTAGTTTTCAATAATGAAATATCCGGATCCCTGACACAGCTACACGGAGCCTACCAGTGGACGGTACCTTTCACCAAATTTGATCCAGGTGTAATGAGATTCTCATGCTGCATATCTTGAAAGTCTCTTTTCCAGCACCCACATTTCCAAAATTTGGGCCATGAACATCTAGTGAATTGGTCCATGCTTCTAGCCAAAGTACTGCAGTAGCTTGCCATTGCCTTCTGCAGGATGACTGACCAAGGGAGTCTTCATTCTTACCATCCGTCATCAGAGTTGCTGGAAGGGCCAGCCTGACATTCAACATATTTGGCCATGTTACAAATCTATGGCCAACAAGTGTTGGTATAGGGCTTGAACCTGAAACATCTGGCCCAGAGGTATGCTACCACCACACCCACAAGATCTCATTACTTTGAATGTCAGACTGGTTTTTATTTGTTTTATGCTAATGAGTATTCACTGTACACAAATATAATACAAGTACAAACCTGGCTCAACAAGCCATAAACGTGCCATTAACCCAATGTCCCATCAAGAAACTAAAATTTAATCAATATAGTCACCTTGGCATACCTACTTTTACTGCTCTTGCAAGTTCTATAAAATCAACCCCAAAGATCTTTTGTACACTACTTCTTTTTACCCTAGAAATGGTAACCATATTTTCAGTCACCTGGGCCTTTCCAGAATACCCTTTTGTTAGACCATTTTCGTTTTCCTTCGCCTTATCAATATTCTCCTTAAAGTCAACCAACCCATTCTTCAGCTTTTCAACAGCATTTTTCCTGCCACATTTGCAAAATATCTTGACGCACTTTTGCATTAAATGTGTTATGTGAATCAGACTGTTGCTATGAGTCAACATTTTTCATTTTGTTTTCTTGGGTTTTTGGCTAGAATTGGCCCAAACAGTGGTACATCCACTGAAGTTGGGCCTTTCAGATACTGCTTAGATTTGGGGATCTGATAAAGTGCTGCCTTCATATCTTTGAACAACTCAACAGTTGTTTCAAAAGCAAGCAAGGATGAATACTCAGGCTGTAGACCATCTAACTTTAACACAGCAAGCGGAAGGCTCCAAAATTGGCAGACAGTATTACTCTTAAGCCTGCAGCAGAGCTCCAGTTTCCTTCCAAGATCTGAGATACACGGTCATTTACAGAGGCATTTGTGTGCCTGGCCAAAGAATGCTAATTAGCTAGAGTATGTTATTGTTCTAGGTTAAATTTAGCTCCAATTAGTGCAATGCACTGCTCAAGCATGCCTGGTGTGGGAACAGAAAAAATATTCTCAAAAAAAATTCTTACAATGTTCACAGAATGTACTTTCACCATGGAATCAGAGTTTAGTTACAGCTCATGAGAATGAAGCCATACATCCCATCTTGTTCTAGACAGCTCTGAGTAAGAATAACTTAGTAAACCTTAATTCCTTTTATGGGGAAAAAGTGGTAAAAGAAATTGGTAAAACTTGGAAGTGATGGTACTGTTTTGAACTTGTCATGTCCACCTGAAATGGAACTCTTGTTTGATACCATCATTTCCAAGTTTAAATGGTACTATTTTCTGCCTATGCCTTGCAACTTCTTTTTCTCTTCAGGTTATTAACCAGTTACCTTTTGAATGCCACTGTAGAATTTGCTTCTCCCACACTCTGAAGCAATACATTCTGGATCCTAACTAGCTCACTCCATAGAGGGTTTTCCTCACATAGCCTCTGGTTCTTCTGTCAATCAGAGTCCTCTGATATTTGATCCTATCACCAGTCAGAACAGATTCTTCCTACCTTGTGTATGCTGGTCCCTTGTGATATTAGTTATACCATAATAATTATACTGAAGCTAAGCACATAGAGGTACAAAGCTTCAATCAGATGGCAGCTTGAGCACATACTGACATGAATGCATGTGATAAATTCCCATTATGCTCTACTTTGTAAATACATTTGCTCTAAACTAAAGGCTAGCTCTTGTTTCTTCCTTCACCAACAGGCTATCAAGAATACATCACATAATTTTGAGTATATCTGTCAAATCCATAGTCAATTTAAGGAGGGACAAAATAAATAAGCAGAGCAAACTAGCAAGCAACAAAATTGGATAGCAAGAGCTTCTTTAGTCATATAAAAGGAAGAGCAAAGCAACAGTGAGCATATGCCTCTTAGACATGAAGCTGGGGAAATAATAATGGAGAGTCAGGAAATGGCAGAAGAGTTGAATAAATTCTTTGCATCAATCTTTACGGTAGAGGACATTAGGAACATTCCAAAAGTATTTAACATCAAGGGTTTAAAGGGGTTGAGGAAAAAAAGCCAAAACTATCACAAGGCTGAAAGGTATTAGGAAATCTAAAGGCCCTGGACCTGATTGGTTGCATCCTAGGATATTAAAGGAAGTAGCCGCAGAGATAGTGGATGCACTGATAGTAATCTTCCAAGACTCCTTAGGTTCTGGAAAAATCCCAGAGGATTGGAAAGCAGCCAATGTAGCCCCCTTGTTAAAAAGGGGAAGAAGACAAAGAAGTGACTATAAGCCAGTAAGCTTAACAGCTATTCTGGAAAAGCATTGGAGTCTATTAAAAAGGATATAATAGCAGACCATTTGGAAATAGATAATATAATCAAACAAAGACAGCTTGCCTGACAAATTTATTACAGTTCTTTGATGTAACAAGCGGAATAGATTTTTAAAAAAACAGTAGATGGAAATCCATATGTATTACAGAAGATTTTAAATAATGTCTGGTACACAGGGCTATGTAGTAACAGCCCAAGATATTGAGGGTAGTGTATTAACATGGATAGAGGATTGGCTAATGACTAGATAATAGGATAAAGGGACATTTTCAGGATGGCAACCTGCAGTGAGTGGAATGTCGCAGGGGTCAGTGCTGGGGCTACTATTATTTACGATGTATATTAATAACCCCTTTCAAAGGAAAGCTATACTGGCATTGGAGAAGACTCACTTCATCGATTTCTGGTCTTGAGATATTTTCTTAAGAGGAGAGGTTGAGTGGGTTGGATGTACACATTTGAGTTTAGAAGAATGAGAGGAGACCTCATTAAAACATTTACGATTCCTAGAGTGCTAAACGTGGTAGATGCGGAGACATTGTTTCCCTTTGTGGGAGAATCTAAGACCAAAGAACATAATTTCAGAGTAAGGAGCAGAATTGATGGGATGAATGAGCCTAGTTTTGCTTCTGTGTCTTGTATTCTTAATCTTCTCTCCTTTTAACAAGAAGAGCCCATCTCCTCCAAGCTATCAATGTAACTGAAGACTCTTATTCTTGGAATAATTTACAGAAATATTTTCTTCACTACCACAAATGCTTTTGCTTCCTTCCTAAACATGTTGTCAAAGATTCAGCACGATTCAACGCTTGAGGTTCAACCAGTGTTATATAAAATTCCACTATGTCTTCCTTACTTTAATATTCAGCCTTATCCAGTGATTCAGTTTGAGGCACACTGATCCCTGAATCACAAGGTTCTGGGTTCAAATCCCACTCCAGGGATTTTTTTCAGCCAAAAAGCCAAGGATGATGCTTCATTGAGGGTACTGAGAATGATCTGCGGCTTTCAAAGAACTGTATTTTTGGACGAGACATTAAATCAAGACCCCATCTACCTGCTCGTGTAGAGAACGTTGGCCACTTCCAGTACCTCTGGAGTGTCCTGTCAACCAAAGCAGCTATTGATGAGATTCCGCACTGCCTCTGGTGTGCTAGTGCAACCTTCAGCCACCTGAGGAAAAGGGTGTTCGAGGATAACAGCATCAGATCAGGCACCAAGCTCAAGGCTTATGGCGCTGTAGTGGTTCCCACCCTCCTATATGACTCTGAGACATGGACTGTGTACAAGATCCTGCAAATCTACTGGGAAGAAAGATGCACCAACACCAGGCCAACATCCCCAGCATCAAGGTACTGACCACCTTTTGATCAGCCGCGATCAGCTGGGCACATCATCTGCATGACTGACACGAGATTCCCCAAGCAGGTACTCTATTCCTAGCTTTGAAACGGCAAGTGAGCCGCAGCTGGAGAGAGGAAGCGCTTCAGTGATACCTTCAGGCCTCATTGACAAGGTGTGGCATTCCCACAGGCACCTAGGAACACCAGCCCCCAAGACTGCCCAAAGTGGAGGAGAAGGCATCGAGCACCTCAAGATGTGCCATTGGGAAGAAGCAGATGGCAGGCAAAAACAGCATAAGGAGTGTGCTGCCACACCAATATCCCACCACACTTTCCACAGCCACCTGTTGCGCTAAGTGTAACAGAACCTACGGAAGCTGCATCAGTCTGTACAGTCACATACAGACTCACCTGAGAGTGGAAGAGGGTCATCCTTGTCTACGAGGGACTGCCAATAATGGTGATGTCCAATGTTTGACTTCAGTGAAAGGACCGACCGAATGTTAAGTTCATACATTTGCTGATGATGCAAAGATAGACAGGAAAGTAAATTGTGAAGAGCATAGAAGGAATGTGTAAAGAGATGTACATAGATTTAATTAATGGTCAAAAGTTTTTGGAACACGGTATGGGATAATGTGAATAAGGGAACTTCACAAACTGGATGCTGAAAGACTATTTGCCCTTGTGGAGGAGACTAGGAATAGAAGATACCTTTCTTTTAATGGAAAATGGAGTCTCTCATTTAAGAAGAAGATGAGAATTTATTTCCTGCAGAGAATTGTGTGTCTGTGGAATTATAAACGCAGTCTAAGTGTATTAGGAGTAAGCAGAAGAGTAGAGTTGAGACTATAGTCAGAGCTGCATTGGCCTTATTGAAAAGCAGAACTCACTCAAGGGGTCAAATGACCTATTTTTGCTCATAAATTCACACCCATCAAAGAAAATGTCAAAAACAGGTTGCTTGATCATTATCATACTGCTGTTTGCAGAGTTTCCTGCATGTAAATTGACTGTATATTCTGTAATACCTTTCAGAAAGCACTTCATTGTTTTACCATGCTTTTGAAGCATCCAGTGGTCATGAGCAAGTGGAGGTTTTGCTTTCTTTCTATGTCCGTACATAAGTAGCCCAGAATTCTTTATCCTTTATTAACTTTCAGAATTTGTTTACCCCACCCCCCACCAGGTACCTTGGTTCCTCTTGTACCCTTTACAATTGTATCCTTTCATTTATATTGTCTTTCTTCAATCTTCCTTACAAAATGTATCACTTCGCAATTGTCTGTATTAAATTGCATGATCCAAATTTCAGGCCATTTCATGAGGTGCTCGTGTTCTCTTGAAGCCTATGACTATCCTCCTATTTATTTTAGACATGGAAGTGTTGTGAAAAATGATAGATACCATGAAGTCATTTCGAAGCTGCAAGATTTTTTTCGCTTTTCAAACAATGTAGTCAACCTCACAATCCATTATCAGTTAGTATATTTTAATCATACATCTAATTTTAGTAACTATAAATGAAATATTCCAAGAAAGTATAAAATAATTTAAATATGTCATAAAAAGTAACCTTTCAGAGTATCTTACATAATTCAAAATGCTTTTAATTATTACCATTGTTTCCAACAGGAAAGGAGTCCTCATTCAAATGTACTACATGCTGTGGAAGGATTTGCCCTTGTTTTACTTTGTAGCTGTCAGATTGCAACACGAAAGTTGGCTGTTTCTATCCTGAAGGAAGTTCGTGCTTTGTTTTCTGCTTTAGGACAATCTGAGGTATGGAGCCTGTTCTTCCCCTTGGTAATTAAAAACATTGTTTTACACATTATGAATTTGTGATAATCAGGACTATGTTACATGTCTGCTTTTATATGGTTGGATGTAATTCAGAATTGGTTAATTAGAAACATGATTGCTCCAACATTCCTCGATTGGAGAGGGAGGTGCTCAAGACCCAAGTTGGGAAGGGGTTGAAATTTTTGGTAGAACGTGGTTCCATGGGGTCTATTCTCATATTATGAATGTTCTGAATTTTGACTGTACAAGGAACATGTGCTAAAAATACATTCTTTCCTTTTTTTATGAATAGCAGTGAGTGTCAGAAATAGTCACTGAATAAAAAAGCAAGGTACACACAGAATTTTCTGATCCCACCATTTGGCAGATGCTGATGACCTACCATTATTAGCATGAAATTGGTTCCTTTGATCCATTCTATCACTCCTAATCCACGTCAGGTTGTCTACCCAATGTCAAGAAGCTCCAGTTCATCCCAGTTTTGGTGGAACAGAGCTCAAGGAATATCAGCAACCTGCATTCCTTCACTCGCTTTCTCTCTCCCCCTTTCTTACCACTCTCCACTCCTCACGACCGCGCAACACCAACCGAAGTATTAATGCTCACGTTACTACGGCAGCTCCAAATGAATAATCAGATAAAGCAAGAGAGCACACTTTTATGGAAAGTAAAATGTATTCAGAATAATGCTTTTTTTAAAAAAAACACTTGTCCTTGGATACGGCTTGGTTCAATCTGCATATATCCATTGACATAATTTTTCTTCTAACAATAGGATGATGATAGACCAATGATTGAAGTTATGGATCAGTTGAGTTCATCAATTCTGGAGAGTTTTATTCATGTGGCAGCTTCAGATTCAGTAGGTACAACTAAATTACTTATGGTTAATCTAAGATTCTTTAGGTGCTTTCCAAAGCGTAAAAATCTTCAGAAATTACCTGAAGTTAAATAGTGCAAGAGGGTGGCTTTAAGTTGCAGTTGGCAGTGCACATAATCCACATAATTACTGTCTGTGCAAATGCAGAATCTGCAGTTGAAAACAGTCCTCAAGGAGTCATAAGGCAATGAGGACTGGGGATTATATAGAACAATCTAACATTAACGACTAATCAAGGAGAGTGATATGGGTAAGAGGAAGTCACCACTTCTGCAGCAAGAGGGTGAAATAAATTTTTTACAGGCAAAGTATAGCAGACTGTTAAAAATCAAGCAAATCCTTTCAGAAATAATTTAAGTAAAACCATTAGAGACTCAAATGGCAGTTTTAAAATTTTCATGTTAATCTTTACACATGAAAGTGTGTATAAAATCCAGATTGTATCAAATTAACTCGGAATTGAGCAATTTGATACTTTACAACCAGTAAAGACTGTATCACCAACCTTTTCATTACAATTTCAACTCTTGTTTTCCAGTAGTACACTTTTTGCAACCTTAGAATTGATTCTGATGATACATTGAGATGCTTCTGAAGTTTCAACTGCTTTCTTAGATGAAAAAACAATTGTAGGCACTTAGAAGCATAATTTACTAACAGTAATTCCATGTCGTACAGTGTGCTTCACAGATAAACTGCGTATTTATTCCACAATCAACTGTCTCATTCATCACTTCTTTCCTGCTCTTTCACCCTCAATTGCTTTAATAGGAAGAGATAGTAGGAACTGCAGATGCTGGAGAATCTGAGATAACATGGTGTAGAGCTGGATGAACGTGGCAGGCCGAGCAGGAGAGTTGACATTTTGAGCCTAAACCCTTCTAGGCCCAAAACAACCGCTTTCCTGTTCCTCTGATGCTGCTTGGCCTGCTGTGTTCATCCAGCTCTAAGCCTTGTTATCTCTGCTTCAATAGCAAATTCAGTTCACCCATTCACTGCTGTGCTGGCTGATCTCTCAACATATCTCCACTTCACTCTTGTCCTTTTCAGACTCTTCTTAAAACCTAGCTTTTGACCAAGCTGTTTGTCACTGTCTCTAATCTCTCTGATTTTGACTCCTAATATATTTTTAGGATTTGATAATGTATGAATATAGCTTATATAATAAGACTGGAGGTCTCATTACAGTTTAGTTGTTTTTACAGAAATAACATTCATTATCTTAATTATCTTATCTTAAGAGGTAGAAGACTCAGTGAAGGATAGTACCCAACATAATTGGCCTTGGAACAAAAGGTAACTCCTCAGCAGGGTGGTTGAAGTGGGAAGCCAGAGAGTGGGTTTGTCAACTCATTTAAAAAAAAGATTATGCCAGGTCATGGTGTTTAAAATTCGTATGCAACTAGCTCTGCTCAACTTCAGTGTGATGCCTGCTTTTGAAGTAAATATTTTGCTGAATGCGAAGTGGCTTCAATATTGACTTTGGATAATTGTTAATTTTTTATTTTGTACAGTCTGCCTTATCCTTTGGACACAATGGGGATTTACAGTGGCTGGTAGAATGGAATGCAATATTAGTTAACAGCCATTATGATGTAAAGAGTCCTTCTCATGTCTGGATATTCGCTCAGTCTGTGAAAGATCCTTGGGTTCTGTGCCTCTTCAGCTTCCTTAGACTGGAGAATCTTCTAAAGCATTGCCCTACTGCACTTAGTTATGCTTGGCCATATGCCTTTACCAGATTGCAGCTGTTGATGCCACACATTGATCCTAAGTAAGTAATATTGAATATGCTAGTTTAGCTTTTAAAGCTGTGCGAAACCATACAAACAGTTATTCAGTTGTGAAGTTTTCTCTCCATTACCAAATTTAAAATTGTTACTATGTAATTTGGAATAAAATCTGTTTGAGGCACTTGGTATAATGTTACTGTACCTCGACGGTGGAGGGAGTGAATGTTTGAGGATGTGGTGCCCATGAAGTAGACTGTATTTGTCTTGGATGGCTGTCTAGCTTCTTGAGTGTTGTCAGAGCTGCACTCATCCAGACAAGTGTGAAGTATTCCATTGCATTCATAACTTGTAGATAGAATTAGGCTGATGTGCTAACATTGTCTTGGGATTTTCGTTCTGGCAGAATTTCAATGTTGGGACAGTGTAGTATTCCTAGACTTGATTGGTACTATCTTGGAGCTGCCTCTACCACTCACCAATGCTTTGCTGCGCAGCAGCTCATTCTTGCTTCAAACTCTCTCACATGCCGCTTCCCTTCCTGACTCTTCAGCTTAAAGCCCCTTTTGCTCCCTTGCTGCCTTAATCTTTCTAGCCCTCTCTCAAAGTCTTGCTCACAGAGTTTGTGAGAGGGAAGCAGTGGAAGTGGCACGTGGGAGAAATGACCAGTGAGAGAGGTTGTGTATGTGAGGGAGTGAGAGAAAGAAGCAATGCAAAATGAGGCTGACAAATGGGAGAAAGAGAAGGGGAGCAGGAGAGAGTCAGCAAGCAGAAGTTTGGGCTGGGAGAGACTTGGCAAGTGGGAAATGCCAACAAGCAGGAAGGAGTCAGGGGTTGAGAGGAAAAGAGTCACTGAGTAGCAGAAAAAGCCAGAGAAACAGGAAGTGAATTAAACAGAGCTGGGAGTAGCAAAAGAGATAGACAAGCAAAAAGAACTGGAGCTGAGGCTAGCAATAGGCAAGTAAAGTAGTTAATATATTTCTCGCTTTGAAATGTGTTTTATTTTTAAAATGCCTTGACCAATATAGGAATTGATAAATATGCAGTATTTTAAAGCTCACTGGATATAGTATTTCACCATCTTTTAAAAGAGAAAAACCATACAAAATGTAAATGCAGCAGTTCATTGTAATGAGAAAATATGGTTCACTTAAGTTGATTCACTTTAAAGTTGCATTTTTCAGGCATGTACCAGCAACATTAAGTGAAGAATTTCTGTTAATTCAAAGACAATAATAGATAGACATTTTCAATGTAATGATTTTACCACTGAAAGAAAACGATTAACAGGAAATGAAAGGCAGCTTGTGAAGACAGTGTTAAGTGGAAATGAGTGGGGATTTTGAGGGAGCTCATGTGGAACATAGACCCTGGTATAAATCTGCTGAGCTAAACTGTTATAAATTCTGTGTATTTTAAATATTGCTGATAAAAGGCACATTCTTGCGAATTATCCTAGTGGATGCACCATGAAAATCTTTGTCAAAGTGTGTCTTTTTTCAGCAATACTCAAGTGCGTATAAAGTGACTATTTCTGTGTAATCTGTGCATGTGTCAAGCAAACATCAAGTGGTTAAGATCAACAATAATTTCAGATTTCTGTTCTGTTGTTTTGCAGTAGTCCTATGTACACAAAAAAAGTGAGCACAGTTAGTGCTGGGGACAATTATGTGACCCTTTGGAGGAACTATCTTATTCTCTGCTTTGGAGTAGCAAAACCCAGTATTATGAGCCCTGGTCACCTGAGAGCTTCAACTCCAGAAATTATGGCTACAACTCCTGATGGTAGCTATAACTATGATAACAAGGTATCAATCTTTTTCTGTAACCTGAATATAAATTTGATGCTTTGCAGCTGAGTAGTTTTCTACAACAGAATTAAAGCTCTTCTGATTTATGGGCAGAGCATTATTAATTTTTAAGTGAGTTCAGTGATTCCAGCCATTACAATGTTAAAACTCAAAAGAACGTGAGAGGAAGTCGATAGTCATTAATGACATTTGCAGACAGGATGGGGTAGATAAAATAACTACCAACTTACCTCCCACATGGTCATCAGTTAAGGTGTCGACTAACTCCCTTTCCCTTGTGTCTACTGAGATTCTCAGTAAAGGATCTCGTACCAACTTTTCTGCGGTAATGCAATGGTTTGAGAAAGGCAGAATTAAGGAAAGAATCAGCCAGGTCTTCCTCAACCTGTTGCTAAAATGTGGGAAGAGGGTGTCTTTAGTGATGCCCTGTACACATCAGGAGCACTTACCCCTCCATAACTCCCCCTGTCTCTCACCCCACCATGATAGCATTCACAGTTGCACAGCTTAGATGGAACTTTGGTATCATGGGTTCTTCTTTGTTTACCATTGTTAGATAACAGCAACCTGGGGTTCTAAACTCTAAGTTGTAGAAGGAAGAGATGTCTGAATTTTTTTTATCTATGTTATATAGTTTAGCAAATGTGTGACAGAAGAATAAAATGACTAGATCTGAATGTTAATTTTATAGTGTTGTGAATTTTAACAATATAAGTATATTAGCTTCAGTGCTGTATCTTTTGTGATGATATGTCTGAAGGCTTTGGGTAAAAGATGAAATCATGATCAATAAGTTCTAGAATGTTATTCAATGTGGTTTGAGGTTGTCATTATTTTCATTATTAATGTGCAGGTCATAGGAACACCATCTGTAGCAGTATTGTTGAAACAACTGGTTCCTTTGATGCGTGCTGAAAGTATAGAAATTACAGAGTCACTGGTACTGGGATTTGGAAGGACAAATTCACTTGTGTTCAGGTACTTCAGTCAGTTTTGGCTTGGCTTGCTGAAATATAAATGATCTAATGATATCAGATCAAGTCTTTATCACTTTTTTACACTTTGATATAAATTTCAGTTCTGGAATAATCATGCATGTATTTCAAATGATTTGCTCTCTAATTTGTCATTTGGGTGCTTGATATGTTTTAAAAGCAGGGAACATATCAACATGTAAGAATAAAGTAGATGGGTGATTGAAGGAAAGGAGTATAAAGAGATCTTGGGATCAAGATATATCGCGGCTGTAAAATTGGCTCACCATTGCTTCTGACATGGTGTATTCTAAATGCCATGTTTGCAAAATGGCTAACACGTACATGGAACATCTACCAGCAATACGTCGAACAGGCAAATCATGATGTGATGCCGATTTAATGACAACACAACCATTTTGGATCCATATACTCCAACCCTCTCTTAACCTTACTCAATGAAAAACTTTTAAATAACATTAGGGACTGCCCACAAGCTGTATTTAAAAGAGATCATCACTGCTTACAGGTTAGTTGCTGGTTTATTTCTTCAGTCTGGTGCTGTAGTTCTTTAAAATTTTGGTGCTTTTCATAGTGTTTGTTAAGTTTCAACAGTCTGCAGGGAATGGATGTGACAGGTGGATGAACGACTTACGCTGAATTGCGCCCATACATGGGGGCACAGATAAGCTTTCCTCTAGGAATCAACCAAGTTGGAAGATGAACTAAGACCACTCATAGTGGAAGAAGCCGTAGAAGGGGAAAATGTGAAAGAAAGCCTTCCGCAGAGAGCCCATGACCATGCATGACATTGACAGAGCAATGTAAAATAGTAAACCATTGTAATGACCTATGTTTCGTACATCTGCACTTCTGCTAAACACTGTGCCATATTTTCTATCCCAGAGCAAATCTAGGATTACGTATCAATTATTATGAAAGTGACGATGGCTATGAACTTCACAAGGAGAAGTAGGTGAAAAATAGATTGCAGAATTCTCCATCATGCAGGGTGCTCTTGACTGTGAATGTGTAGTGTGTAGACTCTGATACTCAAACCTGAAGGGATTCCATGCCCTCATCGCGCAGTTAACGTGTAAATTAAAGTCACCAGAGCGCTATATGGCATCTGTCAGATTAGAGAGAGACGGAGAGAGAGAGAGATGACTGGTAGTGGTATAACCTAAAGGTCATGTTGCCTCAGGCAAAGGAGGAGATTGAGAAGGTAGAACATTTGTGGTGACCTCAAACAGTGTAGGAAATTGATCCCTATGCTGTTGGCATCACTGTGCTTCATAAACCCGCTGTGCAGCCAACTGAGCTAACCAATCTCAAAGCTGAAGGGTAATCCATGGGATGTCACAATTTGCAAACCACATGCATGTGAAGTCAGTGAGAGCCAGCAAGGCTACAAGAAATCTGTAGAACAGACCATTTGACATGCAGATTCCACTGCCTGGACTGTTGAGGTGCAGTACAGTGTGCAACCAAGCCAGACTCAGGAATTCTCATAATATGCTACACAGTTTGCCAGCTTACATTTTTTTGTCACCACTCGTCGGGTGATACATTAGCCTTCCTTTCCCAATTATGTAGTACTCATGGATACCCCAGAACTGATTCTACCTACAACTTTTCTCTTTGCCTTTCTGGACATCCTTCAACTAGCATCCTTCAAATATCAAAGCACGCTTCGCCACTTCATTACAGCTAATAATCCCAACTGCACCATTCTACTCTCTTGCTGACCTTTCCTACCAGTGCAGTCATTCTGGACTATTCTTGCCAATCTTTTTCCTCTACTGTTGAAGCTGTGAACTCTGCCAGAAAATAAACTATCGTCACCTGAATGTCCTCCAAAATGTTTATTCTCTTATGAAAAAAGCCCTTGCCATCCAGGAACATATACCATCATAACCATGGTCAAAATTGTACTGAGGAGCTCTCGTTCACATTTGGAGCATTCTGGGAAGAGTCCCGTCCAAGGGACGCTTTGCATCTCCTGACTGACCTGAGGTGGATGAGAATGACGGAGTCTCCAGGCACCTTGATCCCTTCTCACTTTGCCACTGTTGCAGAATGATCATGGATAAAGCAATAGTATGCCAGCCTGTGTGCAATTCCAGCACCCTCTGAGTGATTTGCACCATCTTGTTCTCTGACGGTCACCAGCTCTTGATGGGGGAATGCATGGGCAGAACCCAGGTCTGGGTGGACTCCATTTCGTGCATATGGCCATCTCTGCCAGATGTTTCCTACTCCTTGCTCCACCTGTGGTAGATTCTGGGTTGATAATGACTGAAGAGACATGTTATCAGCTTGGGCAACAAGGACTTAGTCTTCCATTGTCTTCGACTGCAGTTGCCACAACTGGCACAGCCTCTGTCAGCATGGTCATGCTTTCACCAGTTTATAACCCTGGATTTACAAGCACATACTAACCTAAATGAGAGTATCTGTAGTGTGTGGGAGAAGTAATATGATGCTATACACTCTGATGATCCCACATCAGCCTCAAGTAGATGGCTAGTCACCAGTCTTGGCAGTTGTACTTACTTTTGAATAACCACGATCTACAGGAGAGGACATAAGCTTTGAGAGGTTAAAAACCTCCCAACTTCTCATCCCAAAAATGTCTGATGTAAAGCTCCATGTGTCCATTGGTAGACATGTGGGTGGTGACCCTGGTGTGGGCTGATAGTGTTATTGTGCCCCTGGAGTTGATCACTTGCTTCATATCAGCAGTCACCAGCCAGAGATGCACCAGTTTCCAGTTGCCCTGGAAGTTGAAAGAGGAACATAGTTTGTTTCCCCACAAAGGCTGGCCTGTTAACTCCCTAGACTTGCTTGCTATTCAAGCAAGACTAACTGTGTAAACTACTTTTGGTTTCAAACACCAATCAGACTCTTAAGAATGGTCTTAAGAAGTTTCTGAAGCAGGGTCTAGGCCCAAAATAGTATCAGAGATAATGGGGACTGCAGATGCTGGAGATTCCAAGATAATAAAATGTGAGGCTGGATGAACACAGCAGGCCAAGCAGCATCTCAGGAGCACAAAAGCTGACGTTTCGGGCCTAGACCCTTCATCAGAGAGGGGGATGGGGGGAGGGAACTGGAATAAATAGGGAGAGAGGGGGAGGCGGACCGAAGATGGAGAGTCAATGGGAGAGAGATTCCCTGAGGTTGGTCCGGAGGGAGGAGGGTAACTTCTTCAGGTTAGGCATCCCTGGAAGAGGCTTCGCAGTGAGGTTAAAATAGTATCAGAGATAATGGGGACTGCAGATGCTGGAGATTCCAAGATAATAAAATGTGAGGCTGGATGAACACAGCAGGCCAAGCAGCATCTCAGGAGCACAAAAGCTGACGTTTCGGGCCTAGACCCTTCATCAGAGAGGGGGATGGGGGGAGGGAACTGGAATAAATAGGGAGAGAGGGGGAGGCGGACCGAAGATGGAGAGTCAATGGGAGAGAGATTCCCTGAGGTTGGTCCGGAGGGAGGAGGGTAACTTCTTCAGGTTAGGCATCCCTGGAAGAGGCTTCGCAGTGAGGTTAAAATAGTATCAGAGATAATGGGGACTGCAGATGCTGGAGATTCCAAGATAATAAAATGTGAGGCTGGATGAACACAGCAGGCCAAGCAGCATCTCAGGAGCACAAAAGCTGACGTTTCGGGCCTAGACCCTTCATCAGAGAGGGGGATGTCAGCTTTCCTGCTCCTTCCCAAAATGTCAGCTTTCCTGCTCCTCTGATGCTGCTTGGCCTACTGTGTTCATCCAGCTCTACACCTTGTTAACTCAAAGTATTATTTTTTGTTTTTATGTTTCTAGCTGTCTCTCATACTCTGTTTTCCTTTATTTTAATACTTCAGGTTTTTTTTTACTATTCTGTCTAATCATGTGACCTACCTTCTTTGTATAGTTATGTGTTTTTTTTTAAAGTTTGTACTATCCTTAGCTTTTGTTTAGTTAATAACATATGATCAGTCCTCCTATTATATTTTTTGTGTATCATTTGGATGTATCCATTCAGTGTATCCCAGAATATCCCTTTCAGCATTGGTCAACAGAGAGGCAGTAGTCAATCTGTCAAACTAATTTGTCAATTCTCTTTAGCTGCTCTGCTTTCAATCCTTCATAATTGCCCTTATTTAAATTTAAATTACTGTTCTAATACTCATGCCTCTCTTGTCACACTTAATATAAATTTCAATCATATTATAGTTGCTGTTTCATGAGGGTGTCATCGCTATGAGATATGAATTTGCATAATATCAGGCCTAGTATAGCTAGCTCTCTGGTTGCCTCTAGAATGTCTTGTTCAGGAAACTATTTGAAAAACTTTCAACATCTCTTAATCTAGGAATCTTCTGCCCATTCTATCCCACAATTTGACATTTTTTTAAGCTGTTCATGGAATACGCATGTTGCTGGCTAGATCAGCATTTATTGCTCATCCATAGCTGCCCTGGCAAAATTTCCCCAATTGAACTGTTGCAGTCATTGGAGTGTAGAGACGTCCGCAGTGGTTATAAAGGAAGTTCCAGGATTCTGACCAATCAACAGTGAAGAAATGGTGACATATTTTTAAGTCAGGATGGTGTGCGGCTTGCTGAGAATCTTGCATGTGGTAACGTTCCCATGCATCTGCTGCCCTTGGCCTTCCAGGTGGTGGAGTTTGTAGGTTTGGGAGGTACCATCAAAGAAGGTTTGATGAATTACTGCATTGTACCTTGTAGATGGTACAGACAGTTGCCACATTGTGTTGATGGTGTAAGGAATGAATGTTGAAAGTGGATGTAAGATACATTTGTCTTGGATGTTGTCAAGCATCATAAGTGTTAGAGTTTCACTCATACAACCACGTGGAAAATATTCCATTCATTCCTGACTTATCCGTTTTAGTAGGGAGACAAAAAGTGAGTTACTTGCCACAAAATTCCCAGCCCCCAACCTGCTCTTATAAGCACGGTATTTAGTCCACTTCATTTTCTGATCAATGGAAACCTTAGAATATTAACAGTGGGGTTTCAGCAAAGGTAATTCCATTGAATACAAAGTGGGAGTGTGTAGATTCTCTCTAACTATCGAAATGGTTATTTCCTGGCACATGTGTGGCACAAATTGTACTGGCCACTTATCAACCATGTTGTCCATGTCTTGCTGTACATGGACCCAGGCTGCTTCAGTGTCTGAGGAGTCATGAACGGTGCTAAACGTGGTGCAATCATCAGTAGTCATCCCACTTCTGACCTCATGATGGAGTAACGTCATTGATCAAGCAACTGAAGATTGTTGGGGTTAAGGCACTACAATGAAGGGCTCCTATAGTAATGTCCTTGGAGTGAGATAATTAAGCTGCAGTAACCTCAAGTTTTCTCCTTTGTAGTGGGTATGACATTTATTATACCAGGTATGACTTCTTGCCTTTGTTATTTACTAGTCCTGTACAAACCTCTTCTAGCCAGCTTCCTGAACTTTGGTCATTCATTTCCATTGAGATAATACCATTATTTGACAGATCTAGCACTCCATCTTTTCCTGGCTTTCTGTCTTCTCCTAAATGACATTTTATGCTTTAATATTCAGATGCAGCAGCCTGTGTTCGGGCTGTGAGATCATATGTATTTCTATTCACGCGATCAGAATTCTTTTATTCATTTCTGGGGTATGGGATATGGGCATCACTAGCTGGGGCAACATTTATTGCCTATGTCTAGTTGCCTTAATTCATGTATTCTGTTGTGAATGCTACATGTATTCAGATAGAGAGTCTTCAGTTTGTTCTTTTATTATTTTTCGTAACTTCTGGACACGTGTTAACCTATTCCTAGATCTCTACTCAATTAGTTTTTATCAAAATCTATGCTTCATAACCCATATCAAAACATTTCTCCTTTACCTTGCACCTACTCTTTGATTTACCACATCTCTCCAAATTTGATGTCTAGCCCTGTCTAATTCCATAGTTAACAAAGTGTGAAGCTGGATGAACACAGCAGGCCAAGCGACATCTCAGGAGCACAAAAGCTGACGTTTCGGGCCTAGACCCTTCATCAGAAAAAGGAGATGGGGAGATGATTCTGAAATAAGTAGGGAGAGAGGGGGAGGCAGACCAAAGATGGATAGAAGAGAAGATAGGTGGAAGCGTGGAGGCGGAGGCGGCAGAAAAACTGCTCAATGTCCGATTGCGCTTGGGAACCCTGCAGCCCAATGGTATCAATGTGGACTTCACAAGCTTCAAAATCTGCCCCTCCCCCACTGCATCCCAAAACCAGCCCAGCTTGTCCCCTCCCCCCACTGCATCCCAAAACCAGCCCAGCTTGTCCCCTCCCCCAACTGCATCCCAAAACCAGCCCAGATTGTCCCCTCCCCCCCCACTGCATCCCACAATCAGCCCAGCTTGTCCCGCCTCCCTAACCTGTCCTTCCTCTCACCTATCCCCTCCTCCCACCTCTAGCCGCACCTCCATTTCCTACCTACTAACCTCATCCCGCCTCCTTGACCTGTCCGTCTTCCCTGGACTGACCTATCCCCTCCCCACCTATACACTCCTCCCCACCTATCTTCTCCTCTATCCATCTTCGGTCCGCCTCCCCCCCTCTCCCTATTTATTTCAGAACCCTCTCCCCATCCCCCTTTCTGATGAAGGGTCTAGGCCCGAAACATCAGCTTTTGTGCTCCTGAGATGCTGCTTGGCCTGCTGTGTTCATCCAGCTCCACACTTTGTTATCGTGGATTCTCCAGCATCTGCAGTTCCCACTATCTCTATTTCCATAGTTATGTAGCTCTCTACAAACTGTCCTTAGTACTTAACAGGTGTAGACTGTCTCACTGGTGAAGTTGCCTCATCCTTCAGTATTGCTGCCAATGTACCTCAAACCAAAATGCACTTGTACCACACTACTCATTGAGCCATGAATTAATTTTTCTCAACTCATTTTTCATATGCCTGGGTAATAATCCAGACATTACTACTTTTGAGATTCTGCTTCTTAGTTTAGTACTCAACTCCTCATACTGACAGTGTGCACTTTTTCCCTTGTTCCGTAACTACCATTGACATAGATATGGACCGTAATGGCTGTATCTTCCTCCTCCCAATGTAAGTTCCTCTCCAACCACAAGCAGATATTCTGAACACTAACACAGCTTTCTTGACTGCCGCACTTTGCTGTGAGAACACAATCCCATCACTATACTGTCCTGTACTTTGACCTCCTGTAACATGGCGCCACAGTGAGTTAACTCATCCACGTTGCACTTCTCAATCTCAACCAGACAAGCTGAAAGAACCTCAAACCAGTGGAGTAATTGTAAAGGCTGAGTCTCTGGTACACCTGCATTCTGGATCCTGTTGGCTATCTCATTTACAGTCACACCTTCCTTTTCCAGTGAGACTGACTAAAATCAGAAGATTCCTTGCTAACAGATCTGACAACCTTCTGATAAAAAGAATCCAAGTAACAACCTGCCTTCTGTCACCTGCAATCTGACCCCACTACAAAGGATATATTTCCCTCCCCACCCTTACCTGCCTTCTGGAGGGACCACTCTCTCCATGACCCCCACGTCCTCTCCACACTCCCCACTAGCCCCACCACCCCCGACATCTTTCCCTGCAACCTCAGGAGGTGCTACACCTGCACAAACACTGCCCCTCTCACCTCTATCCCAGGCCCCAAGAAAACTTGCCACATTAAACAGATGTTCACCTGCACATCTGCTAATGTGGTCTATTGTGCCCACTGTTCCCAAAGTGGCCTCCTCCACATTGGGGAGACCAAGTGGAGGATTGGAGACCGCTTTGTGGAGCACCTAAGCTCAGTTCGTGACAAACGACAGCACCTCCCAGTCGCAAAAGACTTCAACACCCCCTCCCAATCCCTGGATGACATGTCCACCCTGGGTCTCCTCCAGTGTCACAATGATGCCACCCGAAAACTGGAGGAACAGCACCTCATATTCCACCTTGGAACCCTACAACCCAATGCCCTCGATGTGGACTTTACGAGCTTCAAAATCTCCCCACCCTGACCGCATCCCAAGACCAGCCCCCCTGTCATCCCTGCCTCCTTGACTTGTCTGTCTTCCCTCCCACCTACCCACCCCTCCCTCCTCACTGACCAACCCCCATCCCAACTCCCTACCTATACTTACCTTTACTAGCTTCATCCCCTCCTCCCTGACCTGTCTGTCTTCTCTCCACCTATCTGCCCCACTATCCACCTTTTCTATCACTGCCTCCCCCTCTCCCTATTTATTTCGGAGCCCCCTTCCCCTCCTCCATTTCTGAAGAAGGGTTCAGACCTGAAGCGCCAGCTTTCCTGCTCCTCTGACACTGCCTGGCCTGCTGTGTTCATCTAGCTCCACACCTTGTTATCCCTGATGTATTGCAGGTCAGCCGCAAGATCATAAACTCTGCGAAGGTGTTTGAGCTGCACGTTCACACTACAGACGTGTTTGTCCTGGATCACATTTGCATCCAGGATCTGCCACATTCTGCAATCCCTGTGCACTTTCAGCCCTACTGTCTTTATTGTGTCTTAGTTAAGTAACTAGTCATCTACATGATTAATTATTAAATTAATCTTTCTTCTCACCATTAAGAGTGCTAACTGAAACCAATAAGTGGTACCACTTAAAAATGAGATAATATATTCACTTGCTTCTTACTTCCTTTCTGTTACAGTCTCATAAATAATTATCAGTTTGGTAATTACAACCTGAATAAAAACAAATTACAGTAGTTTCTTTTTCAGCACTTTCATAGTCCCTAACAGCAGTTATTGACCAACCAATTAGCTCATGACTTTCCTGTGATTGCACTGCTTGATTTTAGTTTTCAAACTCAGTGTATTTGTTATCCTCTCCCCCACATATATCTCCTGCTGATTCACTCTTCTCCCTGCTGGTAAGTAATGTAAATGTGTAATTGCTGCAGGTCTGTCTTGTCCCTGCAGTTAAACCTTCTGACCAGTCAGGTAGCAAGAGGAGTCTTCTGCCTGGTTATACAACGGATGGAGTCTTCTGGACAATAGGGCAGGAAAACCTTTTACAACAAGGCAGCAATGAATGCAAGGCTAGTAGGCCTTTAAATGTACCATCAGTACCTGTTGCTGAGACAGCTAATGCTGTCAGCAGTGTCTTATTTCCTGCATCTACTCTGGACTTATCTCCCGAGCTTAATTGTCAGCTGTTAGTGTGATCATTTGTGGTTGTTCTTGTTCATTTCTTAATTAAGGATGCGAATCTAGCTTTTTATCACCTATAGTTTGAATCAGATCCTGCCTCCTAGCAGTGGCCTTCTTCCGTTAATAGAACAAACAATAGCTTCTATGTTTATATTCATTGTTGAAAGATAGTTTTCTTCCTCTTTCTTTAATTTAGAGAGTTGGTTGAAGAGTTACATCCATTAATGAAGGAAGCACTTGAACGCCGACCAGAGGTTAGCTTTTGAGACTTTTGTTTTTATATCGTACTAATAGATTCAGAGTTTCTGATAAATCTGTTTTTTTAATGTTTTCAATATTATGAACTCCTGTTTAATCAGATTGAATATCATTCTTTAATTATTTAAGATATAATAGGGATAAATCTAGTAAATGAAAATACAAGTTTAGTTATTATTTTGAACTTGAGAAATCTAAAAAGTGAGGAATGGGGTCAGGTGCAAAAATAATGGCTAGGTGAAGGTCAGCCTCTGATGCCCTACTCAAGAGTAGGTGTAACCATAATTTGCTCGTTGAACTTTATCTCACTTTAGAGTCATAGCATTTGTTTCTTGGCAGACACTGTGGTACCATTCATATGCTGCTGAAAGGTAGAGAAGTATAAAGCAAAAGTGAAAGGGTGAGGGAGTCAGGACTGGCAACCAGTGGGAACATAGAATGAAACAGAGTGTAAAATTGACATTAAAAAGTCATTTAGTATTGTACCTGAATGCACAGTACATCCACAAGCAGGTAGATGAATTAATATTGCAAATAGTTGTAACTGGGTGTGACATGATTGTGTTGCAGAGACATGGTTGCAGGATTATGAAGGCTGGGAACTAAAGATCCAAGTGTATTCAGTCTTTGGGAAAACCAAAAGACCTAGAAACTCTCCTAACCTTCCTGCCAAAGTGCATATCAAATTTGTGTGCATTATATTCCATCTGCCAAGACAATTGAAAAGGAAAATGAGGCGGTATGGCATTGTTAAAGAAAGATTAAGTAGCGAGAAAGGATATTGGTGCAGAAAATGTAGATGTGGAATTGGTCTTGATGAAGCTAATTGGCAACAAGGGTAGAAAATATTAGTGGGATTTGTCTGCAGGCCTTCAAACAGTGGTGGTAAGGTAGGTGAAGGCATTAAAAGAAAATCAGAGATGCTACGGTAATCACATAATAACCTTAATCCACATATAGACTAGCCATAACACATGAGCATCAATACTGTGTCAGATTAGAATGTGTTTGAGATTTTGTTTTAGATCTGCACATTGAGAAATCAACTTGGAGGCAGACTATTCCAGATTTGGTTTTGTACAATGAGAAAGGGTTTATTAATAACCTTGAGAGATTCTTTAGGAAAATGCAATCACAATACGATAAAATTTTTCATTGGGATAGAAAATGAAGTAGTCCAATACTAAACTAGGATCCTAAATCTAAACAAATGAAAAGTACGAAGGTAGGAGGAGTGCATTGATTGTGATGCAACTGGGTAGTATCATTAAAAAGTATGATAGTGGATAGGCAATGCTTAATATTTAGGAATTAATGTATAATCTATGCAGTGTCCACTAGTTCCTTCAAAGTGTTTAAGGATAAATTGGCACAGCAAAGCTCTGGTGCATTGTAACCTCACCAGCACCATTTTATCATTACACCCTTCTAATTTAATTGCCCCCGTTCCTTGTTTCCTGCCTTTGATTTTTTGTTAGTGTTACACAGACTCTGGTGGGAAGTGTCGTAATATATTAATTTGTCTATTTGTTCGTTTGGTGGCTATATTAAAGAAAAAAGATCTGGTTTTCCTTTTTTTTTCTTTCTTTTTCCCCACACTACCCCAGGTGGTCAGTGTTTATTAAAGATTGACTTGTTAATTTCGTGGTAAGGGTATTTATATTTCAAAAGAAAGAGATGGGTTAATTCCCAGTTGGTTTCTGGACAGGGAAATGCTCTATGAGGGAAAGATAGAAACTGATAATATTAAACTATTGGTTTACATTAAAACCCTTGTAAACCTTTGCTATCTACTTCAGCATAGACACTGATGTTGAATTATGACAGAAGACAAGGATCTTTGAGGCAATTTGAACAATTGAGTGAGTGAGTAATGCATGGAGTATGCTGTATTATGAGGAAAAATGTGAAGTTGTCCACTTCAGTAGGAAAAACGGAATGGCAGAGTATTATATAAATAGTGATAGTTTGGGAGCAGTTGATGTACAAAGGACCTTGATGTCATTGTACAACAGTCACTGAAGGCAAGTAGGCAGGTGCATCCAGCAGTTAGGAAGATATATTGTATGATGGCCTTCATTACAAGCTATTTGAGTACAGAGGACTTAAGAAGTCTGATTGCAGTTGTACAGGTTTTTGTTGAGACCACACCTGGAGAATTTTGGTCTCCTTACTAAAGGAAAGAGGGAGTGCAGTGAAGGTTTGTCAGGTTTATCATATGCCGAGAGATTGGGTTGACTGGGCCTTTATTCAGTGCAGTTTAAAAGAATGAGAGAGGATTTCATTGAAAGAGTGGGGGAGATTGGGTGCAGGAGTGATGTTTCCCTTAGCCAGGAAATCTGGACAAGGGGTCAAAATTTCGGATACCTAGCAGCATTTCAGACTGAATGAGCTACTTCTCTATCAAGAGGGTGATGAACCTGTGGAATTCCATACCAGAGAAGGCTGTGGAGGCCAGTCATTAGATATATTTGAGAAAGAAATAGATAGCTTTCTAGAGGCTAAAGGGATCAAGGGCATGGGGACGGTGTGAGTGTATGGCACTGAGATAAAGTATCACCCCTGACTACATTGGTTGGCAGAGCAGGCTCAATAGGTGGAAATGACTCCTTCACCTACTTTTGGTGTTTCCAATTTAATTACAAGAGTTAGATTTTCATTTCACTGTTAGTTTCCACAAATGTAAACTTGTTATGCTTTTCCTTTCCAGTCTCAGATTTCTATTTTCTGTCATCTATTTTAGAACAAGAAGCGTCGTGAACGTCGAGATTTATTACGACTACAACTGTTGAGGATATTTGAACTTCTTGCTGATGCTGGTGTTATAAGCGACAAGTAAGTTTGCAATAAAATAATTGAAGTGAAAGATTAACAAAGTTTTCTACTATGTGTCAAATCATTGAATCATCAATATTAGATACGTGATTGGCATCTCAAGAGCACCAATCACAATCAGTAGAGCTCCGATCTGGATTGTAACAAATGGAAGTGTATTGATGACATTTAACAATGAAAGGAATAAAGAGGGAAACTGAGGGGAGAATTCACACAGGGTTAGGTTGCCAAGGAAGGTAGCGATGAAAGAAGTATTATAAATGAACTATAAATATAGAGACAACCAGTTTTTTTTAACCAAAGGCAAAATTTGAAAAGCTAATTGGAAAATTCAGATTAGCTTCTGATAACTGCCATTAATTGACTTACCTTAATTGGTGTCCATATTTATTGTTATTCTCGTACTGTGATGAAAATTCAATCTTGGAACAGGTGATTAGATGGCATACATATGTGAAAGTCTCTCAGACTAATATTTGAATCTTCCATATAGTTACCCACGTAAAGCATGTTATGCGTTAATCTTGTTACTGCATGAAAGATGCATTTAAAGGCAATCAACACTCACAATTGTCACTCACTGGCAAAATAACAGCCATTATGAATGCAGATACTATTGTGCCTATCTGGCAATAATTATATCTTAATAATTTCTACATTTTCAGAATCCAGCCTCTGAATTGTGCTGTCTGCTGCTAAGACATCTTGAACTACCATGCAGTATACAAGCACAACGGTTGAAAGTGCTGTTTACCACACTTCCAAATGTATTGCAAAACTAACATATCAAACGCCATTGAGTGGCAAACAAAATGGAAACATAGAACGTAGGAGCAAATCTACTCAAGAGCCTTAGGTAGGAGCAGGAGGAGGCCATTTGGCCCTTCGAGCCTGGTCCGCCATTCTTCACAATCATGGCTGATCATCCAACTCAGAAGCTTAATCCTGCTTTCTCCCTATGACCTTTGATCCCGTTCACCTCTTGAGTACATTCAATGTTTTGGCATCAACTACTTCTTGTGGTAATGAATTCCACAGGCTCACTACTCATTGGGTGAAGAAATGACTCCTCTTCTCCATCCTAAATCATTTATCCCAAATCCTCATACTCTGACCCTTGGTCTGGACACACCCACCATCGGGAACATCCTCCCTGCATCTACCCCGTCCAAACCTGTTAGAATTTTATAAGTTTCTGAGATCCCCCTCATTCATCTGAACTCTAGTGAAAGCAATGTCAACCTAGTTAATCTCTCCTCATGCGTCAGATTGCTCACTTTTTATAATCATGCCATGTGACACTACCCACTGTTCCCCACTTATCATTCATAGGTGATAAGGTGGTAACTCCTAAGATAAAGGCTGACATTCAATTTGCCTTCCCTCTTACCCACTGAATCTGGTTGCTAGCTGTTTGTGATTTGTGAACTAAGACCCCCCCCCACATCCTGCTGTGCAGCAGCTTTCTCTTGAATTTCAGCATTTAAATAATATTTAAGTAATATAACATGTTTAATAGTAGCTTCTAACATGTTCCCTATGACAGGTGATAAGATAACTGGCCCATCATCCTTTAGAAATGCTACCAGTTTGCAAATACTATTAGAATGTTCCCAAAAGCTGCAAGATATTTTACATCTGTTCTGTATTTTTTTTTTGTTAATCCTTCAATACCTTTTAAATATAACTTAGAGTTTTCTGTTCCTACCACAACTACACATTTTCAGATTTACTCTTGAAGTAATGAATACTCTTGAAATGCAAATGAACTGACATCAAAAATCTGAGTTCCATTTGTCGTCTGAGTTACATTATCATTCTGGCAAGATTTGTAGCACTTTTTAACCAGTTTACATGAAAGTAAGCCAATAAATAACAATTAATCCAAATGTGTTTCAATTAATTGTTGAAAATAAATGTCTTTAGTCTTCAACCGCATTGAATAAACCTCAGCTTTCTTTCTATTTACTAGTACGAATGGAGCTTTAGAACGGGATACTTTGGCACTGGGAGCTCTGTTCTTAGAGTATGTTGATTTAACCAGGATGCTACTGGAAGCAGAAAATGACAAAGATGTTGAAATTCTAAAAGACATCCGAGCACATTTTAGTGCAATGGTAGCCAATTTGATCCAATGTGTTCCAGGTAAAGCCATTCTACCTGTGCTGTTGCTTTTCTAATTTGAGGCATGGTTTTTATTGGTCCACTGTGGCAAGTTTTGTCCTGAAAGAATTTTCCAAAAGTAAATTGTCTTTTATGTGTTGTTTACTACTAAAAGGCCTTTAAGGATTTCAAAAAAACAAAACAGATTACCTTGATGGCTTCACGTTTCTGACAGTGAACTCTACCTACCAGGAGCATACAGCATTAATCTGAGGACTTGCTGCTTGCCATTTTCTAGCCACTAATTCAACTGGTTAGAAAGTTACAAACAACAAGCACCCATATTTGCAATGCTCATCTCTGGCAAGTTGGACTTCTGAAGTCAGAAAATGATCTTTGATATTTAGTTATGTATGAATTATGAATAGTTCTTAACAAGCCAGTTGGGAATGTAATACATTTTTGAAAGTGCATGCATACTTATAATTAAACTTCATTTTATATGTTCTTCAAATAGAAAGTAGGTTAGGAGTATTTTAGCTACTCTCTTATGATGCTACTAATTTGCCCAGAAATATAATGTTGTTTTGAGGTAGTACCACTGTGGTGCAAAATTGATATTTTTTATATGAGGAAAAAGAAATATATTTTTGCATTCATTCACTAAATTATTCCCATTGAAATCGCTGACCATCAATCTATGATGAATAAAATATAAGAAGGAGAACTAAATTAATTGAGCTAAAAGCCCAAGGTTAATGGAACTGTGTTTTGTGTGTGTAAAGAGCTAAGGTGAAAGCAATTAAACCAGACCTGACATGTTAATTTTGAGTTAATAAATGTTAGTAAGCAACTATTATTGTGCCTAGATGGTTATAATGCTGTAAATATTTTGAATTTTTTTCCAATAAGACAAACAGTAGAAGCAGAATGTTCTGCACACATTCAATTCCAATTTTACTTGGACGGTATCAAGGTCAGAGGTATATTGGTGATGTTCTTCCCATATTTGAGGGATAACGAATATTGTTGGGGATAACGGTGTTTGATGAACCAAATATCAAATTGTATGTCATTATTCAGACCATTGTTTTACTGGTTGACATGAACAGTTGAAGCCCATTGTATTTGCTCTGTTATTCCAGCTAGTCAACACTGTTTTATCTTTTTAATCCAAAATAAGAGTGTTTTTAAGCATTCCAGTTGAACTTGAATACGAGGGCTCCCATGGAAGCTGGTTCCTCATTTTCTCCAGCTTTAGTGTGAAAACATCTTACTTTGATTCAACTTTTAAAGATCTTTTCAAAATTTTAATGCCAGGCCATAGGGGAAAGATAGATCCTGTCAATCATCTTCAACCCCTAACATTAGATATGATTCTATCATTGGACGACATTTGCTTGATAAGCCTGAGTGTACAAAGAATTACACTGACAACCAATTTAGGATTGTCAGTTGGGCTTGCAGTGTGGTATATACTTTAGTATACTGGAAGCTAGATGTATTAATACAAAGTACCCTGTTCTTTGCAGACCGAAAGAACACGTATGTGCATGGCTCCTGCTTCGACTCAACAAAATAGGTGACAGCCATTCACTGGTTCATTTCTTAGTGTAATCCCTGATAAATAGAGTCAACCAGCCTGGTTTAAAATTTCTGATAACAAAGAAATAACCTTTTATTTGCCTGCTCCTGCAATTCTGCATGTGGCTTCCTTCAATTAAGAGGGTAATCGCTTCTTTTCTTCTTTTGTAGTACATCACCGGAGATTCCTATTCCCACAACAGAGTTTGCGTCATCACCTTTTCATTTTGTTCAGCCAGTGGGCAGGGCCTTTTAGTGTCATGTTTACTCCTCTGGATCGTTATAGTGACAGAAACCATCAAATTACAAGATACCAGTATTGTGCTTTAAAGGTATGTTTTCATTGTGTGCTTGGTTCCACGGTTCATTTACTTGACTTGATGAGATTTGAACAAAAGTCAAATAAAATTGATGGTTACTTTGAATAATATTTTGCAGACTAATGTTTATTTCCAGTGTAAGATTTCTTCTAAAGTAATATTATATTTGTACAGTGACCATTACTAGCTTTGACTTTGAATTCACTTTTTCAAAAAAGATGTTTTCTAGATGTCAACTTTGAAATGAAATAATAACAACCTCTGTTTGAGTATATTTGTCTGAGTTCAATGTTGCTGACAGAAATTACTCAAATTGTTAGTCTCAAAAGTAGCAAAACACGTTTGCAGCTCTGCATAAATGGCTCATGGGGAACTGACCCTGCTGACCTGTCACAATCTGGTACATTGTAAATTTGGATTGTTTGCCTGGTGGTTGCCCAGTTATTTACACTGATTTGTTTAGAGATGTTCCTGGTAGGCATGAAACTTTTTTTAATAGAATCATGTAATCCCTACAGCATGGAAAGAGGTCATTTGGCCCAACAAGTCTACAGTGACCCTCCAAAGACTATCCCAGCAGACCTGGCTCCCTACCCTACCCTGTAACCCCACATTTGCCATGGCTAATCCACCTAGCTTCCATACTCCTGGACTCTACAGGGAAATTCAGTATGACCAGTCCACCTAACCTGCCATCTTTGGATTGTGGGGCGAAACCGGAGTATCCAGAGGAAACACATGCAGGCAGGGGGAAATTGTGCAGATTCCCCACAGACAGTCACCAAAGGTTGAAATCGAACCCGGGTTCTTAGTGCTGTGAGGCAGCAGTGCTAAACACTAAGCAACCATGCTGCCCCTTGTTCAGGAGCATTGCCCTTTAATTCAGGAATAGTGCCAGAATGTCAGCTCTGCTCACCTCACCTCACCTTCACCCATCTCTACCTTCCACTGTACAACAAATATTAGACATTTTCAGGTTTCTTACATTTATTTAAAGGATTTATTCAAGTGATTTGTGAAGTGTGGAGGCATTGGGCCGAAATGGCGGGTGGTTAGAGTCTCAGAAATCTGCTTCCCAACCCAAACCCACCAAGTTTCAGTTTCAACTAAGGCTGGAAATTGGACTGGTGAGCAGTGACTTCATAGCCATCATTATAATTCGCTTAATGATACGACTTCAGTTAATCGCCACCCCTTCTCCCCCAGACCCCCAGGATTGGCAGCACACCTGACTGATGCCTCTCCTTCCCACAGGTTGACATCATCCCTCCCTTCAAACCCCCAACCTCAAGATTTCCATCCTCAGTCTTAGCCCCTCCCCCATGCCAGTACAGATTTACCAGCTGCTGTGGTCTTCAATGACCAGTTGCTTACCTGACTAAATGTACAGCCTTTTAATCAAGGTGGTCTCTAGGCAGACAATCAATTGGTAGTATCAATACATGCTAATGGAAGTAAAATTATTTAAAATTTGGGGAAATCCCAAAACGCAATTACCCACAACATTTTGACCAAACCGATATACAGGTAAAATCAATAATGCAAAATTTTGTCCGTTCTGTCAGTTAATGGTAAAGATATGAAATATTTCATCATCTATTTACAGTGTGTATCAGAGCTTTAAATAAATTATTCCTAAAGTAGTGTGTTACAATTTTTGTACAAAATTTATTCAGAAATAGAAAAATAAACTGTGAACATTTCTACTAGAATGAAGAAAGCAAAAGCAGCTAAAATAAACATTGGTCTCACAGAGAATGAGACTGGGAATTAATAATAGAAAACAAAGAAATTAATAAAAAGTATTCTTTTCTTCAAATCTACCTTCATGACAGGTGCTGCAATTTGAATAAAAGAAGATCTGAAAGTAAATTAAATGCAGCTGGATCTTAACTGTCCACTGAAATGGCATAGCAAGCCAGTCAATTCAAGTGGCAATTCGGGATGGATAATGAATACAGGCCTTGCCAGTGATGCCCACATCACGTAAACAAGTCTAAAAAAATTAGAAAAATAACTATGCAAATTAATTGGACTAAAGGTTGAAAATTCCTTTGAACTTGTTCATCTTCATTGTGACATCTTAAAAGAGGTGCATTTGGGTACAATGATTTTAATGTTTCAAAATTCTCAATTCTGGAAAATCATAAATGTAATACTTTTATTCAAGGAAAGAGCCAGAAAACTACAGATCAGTTAAGCTAGTAAATGTAATTGGAAACGTGTAGAAATCCATTATTCATGAAGTCGTAAGACATTTAGAAAATCATAATACAATCAGGCAGAGTCAACACAAAAACAGAAATTGCTGGAGAAACTCAGCAGGTCTGATAGCATCCGTGGGAAGAAAGCAGAGTGAACATTTCAAGTCTGAGTCTTCATCGGAACTCCACTTTTTTTTTCCACCTGAAGAAGAGTTGTGGGTGGCGGCCCAAGCAGGATTGGAACAAGGAATGTTCCATGTACTCCTCAAAGATACAGGCATAATTTGCACGCAAGCGGAAACCCATGGCCACCCCTTTGATCTGAAGAAAATGAAAGAAGTTAAAGGAGAAGTTGCTCAAACTGAGGATGAATGAGTCCATGCAAAGGAGTAGGATGGTGGATGGGAATGCTTCATACCTTTTTATTGTGAAGAAGCAGAGAGCCCCAGCACCAAACCAATGGGGAATGTATGGGTAGAGAGATTGTGGAACCCATGGTGCAGAAGAAGCAATTAGTGCCTGCCAACCAGGAATTTTGAAACCAACATAAAATGTAAGGAGGATTTAAGTGGGAAGGAACTAGGCAAGGAGAGAAACTATCGAGTCAGTGTAGGAGGAGATAAGATCAGTGGGAAGGAAAAGGCAGAAATAATGGGCCTGCTAGAGCAGTCCTTTTATGACTTCTGGAGAGAAGGTAGAAGCCAGCTGTACGGAGTTGGGGAACTGTGACCTGGGAGGCAGTGGGGGCAAGTCATCAGATGAGATAAGGTTGGTGACAGCCGCGAACACAATGGCCTGATGCCGAATGGAAAGCATCATGATCCGGGGGAGACAAGAGGAGGTGGCTGAGAGCTGGCACTGAGCCTCTGCAATGTCGAGGTCAGTATGCCAGACACTAGCAGCACCACCCTTGTCAACCTGTTTTTCATCACTTGTTGTCAATGTCATTTAAAATCATTTCCACTGGTCAATGACTGATGGCAAGTGTCCATGATTAAGCAACCTATTGGACTTTCCTCGTGTTGGACATTTCCAAAGTCACACTACCAGACTGGCATGCATCCAGTGCCAGAACAGTAGAAGATGTGCTGAAAGCTCAATTGGCTAGTATAAAACTGGATAAATGGAGACCCTAAGATAATAAAATGTGAGGCTGGATGAACACAGCAGGCCCAGCAGCATCTCAGGAGCACAAAAGCTGACGTTTCGGGCCTGGACCCTTCATCAGAGAGCATTTATAAATGGAGACCCTACCTAGTTGTATAACAAGCCCTGACTGAAATTTCGAGTCTTTAAGTGGTCAAAACAAAAATGCTGAAAATCCTGGAAATGTAAAGTAAAAGAAGAAAATATTGGAAATACTAAGCAGCATAGATGGTGTCCTTGGAGAAAGAAAGTGAGTTCATGCTTGAAACTGATGACCTTTCCAGGCTACACATATAAAACATCTGTTTTCCCTCTATGCAGATATTGCCTAACCTGCTGAGTATTTACAGCATTTTCTGTTTTTTATCTCTTCAACTAGATGACTCAATTCCACTGAAAGACCCAAAATCCTTGCCTTTTGGCCACATACCTCAATTACATGGTGGTGACCACACATCCTCACCCCACTACCACTCTTTTTGGACCACTGTGTATTCATGAGCGAAATCTACACCATCTTTGCAGCCTCATTAACATTAGCTGCTCAAAATGATTTATACTGATGGATTGACTTCAGCTTCGTTTGTCCGAGTTCACCCAAAATTAAATCTAACAATCTCGGTCTTGCAACTTCAACTGCCCCTTTATCGATGTCATTTTGTGTGAACAGGGTTTGATATTGCCATTTCACTGTGTGAATAAAAAAATTCTCCTTGATTTCATTCCCAACAGGCAAATCTTTAAGATTGTCCCACCTCATTCCTCAGATTCTGGCTGAAGCTGTGTACCTCTGAAACATAACTTTCTTGCCTTTATTTTTTGGGGAATATTTTATACCTTCCATGGAGTTAAGGCAGGAGGCCAAGAGAACCAAAAAAACTCCCAAGATCTAAGTGTCAACACCTGGCTTAAACTTCTTTTGTAAAATAACTGTAGTTGAGCTTAACTTGTTATTTGATTAAATTTTTTTGGCTTTTCCTCACATTTCTTAGGCAATGTCAGCTGTACTGTGTTGTGGCCCAGTGTTTGACAATGTCGGTCTGTCTCCAGATGGCTACCTTTATAAATGGCTGGATAATATTTTGGCATGCCATGATCTGCGGGTAAGGAAATTGAGGTAACTTCTTAATGCAAATGACTTGATCATTCAATATCTTTTGCACTTGCAGAGTCATTATTTCTCCACTGTCTGACTCAACATGCAGTTCTGCAGAAGAGATGTTCACATCCTATTTTGAAAATAACTGACTCCTAACAGTCATATTTACTAACATTTACTGCACACATTTAATCTTATTGTGACATAGGCACATTAATTAATGCTGATTCCAAGAAATGCATCTCAGAACCTTAAAATACTGTAAGTCATGACTTTAGATTGACCATTTGATTGTCAAGGAGTTCAAACGTTATGGGGTGCAGACAGGTAAATCAAGCTGAGACTGTAATTAGGCCAGCCATAAGGCTATTAAATTATATAAGCTTTCTGGACAGAATGGCCTCACACTGCTTCTAAGTCTTATGTTTCCTATCTAACTTTATAAAGGTAGATGTGATTGCTCAAAATCGACAAATGTGAGTTTTTGAACAGTTTATACAAAATTCCAAACTGAATGTTAGAAAACAGTTCTGTCAAAGAATAATTTTATGACATCAGTGTCAAATAAATTTAACCCATTTTTCTATGCAGTAATTCTGGGGGTTTTGAATGTAAATTTGCCAGTCATATTGTAAAATAATATTGAAATAGCAATTTGAACTCCATCAAGGCACAAGGCTATTGTGCTGTGGGGATACACATCCAATTATATCTGTAGTATCTGTATTTGAATAGCCCTGTTAAGATTAAGATTTTGATTTGGTGTTCATTCTTGGGAGGAATTTAATTCATTCACCCCTCATCTATGGGAGTAATTAGAAAATAAGTAAGGTGGGTTGTGTGGAATTGGGTGCAGGATCATAAAATCTGGAGGTAGAGTGCCTATTGCCTTCCCAATTCCCGACTGATTAATTCAAATTTAGGAAAGATTAAGATTACCTTCCTGTTGGTGCCACTTGAAGCCTTACATGGCTATTCAGTGCCACATAGAGGCCACATCTCTACCTGGTGGCCTCCTGATGAGGTCAGGGGGATGTGGCTCATTCACTGAGAGGCCCCTTCCCTGTCCTCACCAACATCTGCATCCCCTCACCCAGGGTCTGTTTGGATGTCTTGGCAAGCCAACACCCCCCACCCCCAACACACACATGCACACTCATTCGGCACTGGTAGTTTCAGCCAACAGTAGTACCAGCGGTGGCCATCACTCCTTCTTTCTGATTGGTCGGCTGATCTTAGAAGTAAGATCTTCATTTTTAAAGGCATGGAAGCCCTGATGCTAGGTGGTAATTATCACTCTAAATTTCATTGAATCTTTGCCCAGGCTTCCAAAAATAGCCATGATAGAGTTGCTTTAGCTTCCCAGCTAGTGGACAGGCCTCCTCCCATCAAAACTATTCATTTTAGCCTTTTGAATCTAAAATCTTTGTTAATGGTGAAAGATTCATGATAATGAGTAGTTTATTTTGAAATGTTTTCTGAATGTAATTAAACTATTTCTCACATATACATTGTATGTTGCAAAACAAAAAAAATCCTAAATGTTTTACCTTTTAAAAAGTAATTTTAATACAACGTTTCAAATTTACCTAGATTGTTAACAGTTGAAGAATATATTGATGTTTAATTTAAATAACCAATTGCTGACATGGAGATATTATATAAACATATATTTTTTAGAAAGGAAACATTGGGAGATCTGCATGATCAAGACTGATTCATTCAGCATACTTTATTTATTTGCATGCATACAAACCTGAAAACTACACCATGCAATTATATCATAGTACCACTGTAAATGTATCAGATTCCTAAGCCCATAATTTTATGAAGACACTCAGCTGTTCAAATTAGTACAAATTTGATACAAGCAGTTTAAGCGTTTATATTGTAATGCATAAGAAATGTAACTTCTAGGCCACATTGAGGTTTCAAAGCCTTTCTTTGAAATTACAGGTCCATCAGCTTGGCTGTGAAGTTGTGATATTACTGCTAGAGCTAAATCCAGACCAAGTGAACCTTTTTAATTGGGCTGTAGATCGTTGTTATACCGGATCTCACCAGTTGGCATCAGGATGTTTCAAAGCTATTGCTACTGTATGTGGAAGCAGGTAATCAACTTCAGATTGCTGGGTATTCTCAGTCTGTGCAATACTAACAATCAGTTCTATACTTGTAGTTTTTTTTAATAAAAACAAAGTATACGAACAAGAATAGGTAATTTGGCCCTTTTGAGTCTGGTGCAGTATTCAGCATGATCATGCTGATCATCCAACTCAGTACCATTTTAGACATTGTGAATTGAATGTTGGCCCTTATTTCAAGTTGGCTGGGGCCTAAGAGTAGGAATCTTACTGAATCTGTACAAGGTGCTGGTGAGACTATATCTGGAGTACTGTGAGAGGTTTTGATCCCCTTATTTAAGAAAAGACATAATTTCATTGGACAGTTCAGAGTAGGTTCACTAGGATGGTTTCTGGTACAGAGGATTGCCTTATGACCAGAGGTTAATCTGTTGGGTGTCTACTCACTGAAGTTTAGAAGAATGAGAGGTGATCCCATTGAAACATATAGGATTCTTCAGGGACTTGACAGATCTGCAGGAACTTTTTGAGGATGTAACTGGTAGAGTGGATAAGGAGAAACCAGTGGTTCACTTGGACTTTTCAGACTTGAGAATATGTTCAAATATCAGTGAGTACCTTACAATGAATAATGAAATAATTTCATTTTTCTTCCTAGGAACTATCCATGTGATATTGTGACGTTGTTGAACCTGGTGCTCTTTAAAGCTTCTGATACAGACAGAGATATTTATGAAATATCAATGCAGCTCTTACAGGTATAAAGTAACCTATGTGAAATCTAGTGGAGTTTAACTATGAATACTTAACCAAGGACCAGAATTTTACTAACAAGGGGTAAAGTCCTGATGTTAGGACCAAATGTAGGTCCCCATCCCACGCAGGCAGAATATGGGGCCACCATTGCGCATTTCCGAGGTAGCGTCCTCTTATCTGGTTGTCTTTGGGATTGCCAACCTAACTAGAGTGGCAGGCTGGCTATCAATGCTGCCAGGCCATTCGGTTAACTCGATAGCACGCTTGTTATAACATTTTGTTTTACACCAGAGACAGGCAAGCAGACCCCAGCAACCCTTCCTTGGTTGGTGTCCAGATTTTAGAAGGAGCCTTCATACTCAAGGGGCTGCCTCGTTGGAGGACAGAGCTTTTAGTTTGGATGATCCCTGGTAAATTGCCTCCATAACAGCTAACTGCATATATATATGATGGGTGGCCAGTCTGCTGCCAGAAAAACACAGAGGCTCAGAAAATGGCTGCATTTGAGCCTTTAATTGTTTGATTCACTACCTTCAATCAGTGAGTGGACAGCCAAGCTATTGCTGCACTAATCTCTGAAATGGCCACAGAGCAGGACTGGGCTTCCAACTTTGCTCCTCCAAACTTTTACCAGACCTTCTGTCTCCTATCCGCCCAGCCAGAGAGTGGCCACGAGGTGACTATCCTTTGACAACTTTCCTTGTGAGTCCAGTGTATGCTGGGTCAGTCTGTGTGCAACAGAAGTCGTGCTACTATGAAGAAATGATACAGTAGACAATTGGTGGGCTGAAACAGTACTCCCAATGCATGGTCTATTATATGAAGGAGCCCTGCAACATTCAGCAGATGTGTTCAGATGCATGCCCTACTGCATCCCAGGTGCATCACAGTGTGGCTTGCCACAACCTTCCTAAGGGCAATTAGGAATAAGCAATAAATGCTAGACTTGCCAATGACTTTCACATTCTATGGCTCCCTTGGCATCAAGTTTAACTTGCATGATGATATCAGTCTGGGCTTTCAGATTAGCACCAAATTTTTGGTGGTCTCTGCTTGTGCTGCAGCAATAACTGAAGCATAGCTGTCCAACACTATTCAAATGGTTGAGTCTGTAAGTGCACTAACCTAATTGGCCATCACCTCTAAGCTGGAAAATGTGGCATCAGAAGATATAGAGAGATCCAATGGTAGTTGGACATAAGGATAAAAATTAGATTTTCAATTGTTTCACTGCTGCAAGTGGTCATGGTCCATGGGATATCCATCCCAGTTATGGCAAGCACTGTTTCCTTCAGGATTAGTCTCCCACCAGTCAGCTTCTACTGACCCAGTAAGCACCAGCTTGTTCTTTAAGAGAAAATGAAGTGTGTCAGTGTGTGTAATGCAATGTGTTTAGGTGGTTTGGCTGTCAGTGTTGAATATTTGACAGTATGTGATATGTGAGTGCAAGACTTGCAGCACTGTTAAGTAATGGGATTTAGTACTTGAAGATGAATCCTTTATATTAAACATTCATAAGAGGGCATTTAACCTGTTGTGTTGCTGCATTCAGGTTCTCAAGTTTTAACTCCTTGCCCTGACCTCCAAGACTAACTGCTACCACTTTTTGTCTGAATGGCCTCATACAGACTGATGGTATCTCTATCCATCTCCATACCCTCAACCAAGAACAGCATCCCAGCATTAGAAAAGCTTTCAGTATGCCACCGGCACCCCACCACCACTACCATCACCATCGGCGCCACTTTTATGTCGTAAGTTTGCTATTCCAACCCAGTTTCCCAGACATATTTTCAACCACCTTCTACCAGAATGCACCTCCCATTTAACTACTGCAGGCTAGCTTTAAGTAGTACTATCTTTTCATGAAACTGAGCTCTCTACTGAAGCACATAGCTAGTCAACAGTGCAGGTACTGCTTTAAACAACATTCGTGCAATTTCATGCTGAACACACAGTTGCTATGCAGCCTGCAGCAGAAATAATGAACCATTGTTAATTGTGCAGTAGCATTCATAGATCTATTTCAGTTCTAATTTAGCCACTCCCATCCCAAAGTCTGATCATTAACCCCCAAACTGTGGCACTTTTTATCCAGGATTGACAGAAGATCTAAATACTGTGCAAAGGGTCCAGAACCCTAATGTAACTTATTTATTGCTATGTGCATCCAAACTGGAGTTCAATATAACAACTGATTTTATTATCTATTCTTGTTTTCAGATTTTGGAAGCCAAACTATTCCAGTATTCCAAAAAGGTGGCTGAGCAGAAACCTGATAGTATTCTGTTTGGAACACATGGACCATTACCTCACCTGTATTCTGTATCATTGTCTCAACTGTCAAACGAATTAGCAAGGATGTATCCTGAGCTTACACTTCCTATGTTTTCAGGTATTATCTAAAAAATGTTAGAAATAATTGTTCATTTATAACTTATTTTTCTGTTCTGGTGAATAATAAACATGAGAAAACATGGAGCTTTTATTAGGATGCTCAGCAGATCTGGCAGCATCTGCCAGGGGCCCTTCTTCAGGTATTTTGTAACTGAAACATTAACTCTGCTTTCTCTCCACAGATGCTGCCAGATGTTATGAGATTTCCCAGAAAATTCTGTTTATGTTTCTGATTTCCAGCATCTGCATCATTTGTTTTATTTAGTGCAGCTTTTATTGCATATGCAATATAAGTCTATTAGAGACAGAATGAAATTAAACACTCATGAAAAGTTTTTAATATTATTCTTGCTGTATTTTTCAAGCATTTAATCACAATGTGAAAGGGCTGACTCTTTATGGGCAGATTCTGTAGGCAGAAGAGTTTCTATGTTTGCTTGCTTGAACTTTGGGTTTTATTGCATACTACGGAGATTTGTCTCTCTTATGGCATCGTTTTAATATTCCTAGTGGAGAGAAATCAGTTTTGATAGCCTGGGCTTCTAGTTGGAAACACTCCACAGACACTGCTGGAACAGCTGGGACATGGGGTGGCCAGTTCCCTGAGAGCTGTGGGGGAAAGCACTCAGCTTGTCCTGAGGCTTTCCTGGAACATAGAATAACACAGCGCAGAACAGGCCCTTCGGCTCTCGATGTTGCGCCGACCTGTGAAGTTACCTCTCTTCTCCTGTAAGGTGACCTTAAATCTAGAAATAGCCACCCATCCAGTGTTAAATTAGCAAAATAGGTTCATTCAGACGTGATTCCAGTGAATTTTCAGTTGGCCTCAAAGGTTTAGAAATACAACCACTCCTGGAATGCCACTTAAGGGCAAGCCAACAATTCTTGAAAAATATAATCTGCTTATTTTTATACATGGGGTCTGGAGGAACAGAATGTTTTCTCTTGGCCCTACATTTTAAGATTATGGCTTGTGCTCCTCCAAGACACATTGATGACTCCAACCACCCCCTTCTGTGGGATGCAGCATCAAACCCTGGCCAGCACATTTATCTGCCTGCCTGGATATATATGAATTTCTGTTGCGTGCAGCCACAATTCACTGATTCTGCACAAGAAGTGTAAGTGAGACTGGAAATTAGCATGCACCATGCATGGGGCTGAAATGGACTGATACCCGTTGGGTGAGTTGCCTTTTAAGGAAAAGCTGAATAGGCTATGCTTGTATCCATTTGAATTTGGATCACTAAGAGGTGTTTTGATTGAAAAATACAACAGTATGAAAGGATGTGACAGGATCTGTGTGGAAAGTATGTTTCCTCTGGTGGGAGAACATAGAACTATGGGTCACTGTTTGAAAATAATAGGTCAACCATTTAAGACAGATAAGGAGGAAAGGTTTTGTCAAGAGTCATGAATCATTGGCTCTTACTTCCTCAAAATGCACTGGAGGCAGAATGTTTGCAAACTTTTAAAGTCAGCAGTGGATGGATTCTTGACAAAGGGTTGGCAATTTCTTGAGCTAGGCAGGAATATAGGGTTGAGGTTAAATCACATCAGCCATAATGCTATTGAATGGTAGGGCAGGCTCAAAGGGAAGGACTAACTGGCATCTTCATACTCCTATTGCGTATGTTCTTACGTTTTCCTTTGGAAATCTACTGTTTTGAATGAGGTGTTTAATGATAGGCACAGACTGCGCACAGTACTGACAGAACAGTTAGATGTGACACAACTACAGCAAGCCAGACAGTACACTAAGTATTCTCTAAAAATTCCCATTTTCATAAGAAACCAGCATCAAAGGCATGCACCATCATTTGCAGTTATAACTTACTTTAATTACCCATTATATATGATCAACAATGAAAATAATTACTCATTTACAGGATTGTGTTCAGTCTGTTCAGTTTTATTTCTGTCAGCCTCTACTCATGCATTGCACAAATAGTCTTTAAATTGTGCATATCTGTTAATTGTGTGCGCTGCTTTTGGTTATTTGTCTGATACTTTATCATTCTTCTGATGTTATTTTCCAGGAAATGTTCTTGTAGACAGTGATGTTGTTATGGTAACTGCTGTAATAGTGATTGATCATTCTATAATCTGCGTAGATGATGAGATCACATCTTGCCAGCTGCCTGAAGTGAAGGCGCAGTTCATGTAGTTGTATGTAAACGCTTGTGGTTGCAACTACAGAGCAGTTACACGCACGCATAGCTGTGCCGCCTAGAGTGAACGTTGGTTGTAACGGCATATCTGGTCATTCATATTCATTGTTTATGATCAAGGTGACTACATAGGTTCCAAATTGTCATATGGGCTGACTCTTATTGGGAGCATTCAGTGTTTGCACTCTGACTGGCTCTTCCTTGCTCAACTCTGGCAATGACTTAGCAATTTTATCAAAGTGAGATTTGTATTTCTGCTGTTTCGCTTTGATTTTGTCACTCATTCTTGTTAGTAGCTCTGGCTTCAGTGTTTTTTTTTCATTATTGAAAACTAATCTTAGCATGACGTTAGTCTTTGTACTGAAATACTTTCCATGCTTTCAGTAGATGTATTTATCCATTCAAGGTTTGTACAGGTCTGTGCAAGATTTGTGCAGTTCCTTGATGATCCCTTTGACGATCTTCCTGACTACCTCTGCCTTTCCATTAGTGAAGTATTGTATTGAATTACCAAATCAACTATGAATGGCCTGAATTCTTCAGTCATAAATTACGGACAATTATCATACATCACAATGCCTGGAATGCTGTAATGACTGAAGTTTTTTTTCAGGCATTCCAGAATCTCATTAATAATCATTAGTATGATCTGGTCCAACTTTGAGTAGTCAGAATAGTAGTCAGTGGTAACAAGACAATCAGTTCCTGCAAAAGCGAGAGCTCTACTCTAAGCTTCATCCTTGGTCTGTCTGGGATTTCATGTGTCATAAGTAGCTCTTTAGGTTGTTAGCTTTGTATTCGTGACAAGCACTGCACTGGTTAATGTCCTTAATCTCATTGTTCATGTAGGACCAGAAGAGCATTTTTTTTTGTCTTCTTCGGACTGGATTCCTTGATAGCATGCATAGGTGTGCTACATCTCTTTTCTCAAGTCTTCACGGATTATGACTCTGTATGACTTGAACCAGCAGAAATGTTTCCTCTGATTCCTATTGATGCAAGTTTGATAGGGCTTCTTGATGCCACCTTTGTCAAATGCAGCTTTGATGTCAAGAGCTGTCACTGGCAACTCGTTAGAATTCAGCTCTTTTATCCAGATTTAGACCAAGAAGGTCAGGAGCTGAGTGGCCCTGGCAGAGCCCAAACTGAACATCAGTAGCATGTTACTGCTGAAGAAGTGTTGCTTGATAATACTGTTGATTACTCCTTCCATCACTTTACTGATAATGGAGAGTAGACTGATGGGGAACTAATTTGCTTGGTTAGATTTGTCCTGATTTTTGTGTAAAGGATTCAGAAATTTCCACATTGCAGGTGTGTCAGTCTCCTCCTCAAATTGCTTAATTGGCCATGACAATTGTCACAACAGTATGTGGCTGGACAGCAGACTTTAGATCTGATCATGGGTTATGAAGTAACTTAGCCCTGTCTCTCACTTGTTGCTAATTTTTTTTGGCACATAAGAAGTCCTGTGTTGCAGCTCACTGTGTTGATAACTTATTTTTAGGTATGCCTGATACTGGTCCTTGTATACTCTGCTGCACTTTTCATTGAACCAGGGTTGATCCCCTGGCTTGACGGTGGTGGTGGAGTGCTGAGCTATGAGGTTGCAAGTTGTATTTGTCTCATGGAAGCCCAGTCTTAAGTTACTAGAACTTTTCAAAGTCTAGTGCATATGGTATGAAAATAGTGCCTCACAACACAATAGATAATCTCTTCAATGTGAAGATGGGATTTCATCTCCTTAAAGTCTGTGCAGTCACTCACATAAAGGGCAGTTAGGAATGGAGGAAAGGAGCTGTTTTTGATCATGACACCCACACCCCAAGAAAGGCCAAAGAAGAAAATATATACATGATGTGTAGTTTCACATGCTATAAAGATTGGTCTGTTGAGAAATGGCATTAATAACCATTTGCTCGACCTGCAAACTTGACACAGAAACAAAATACATCAAACTTAACCTCTGGGACATGGACAGTCCTGATCAGATCATTGTTGCTGCACATCATGGAAACTTGCAAATAGGACAGAAAAATATCCTTTTGGAATTGAAAGTTTCTCTCTGCATAGATGCTACCAGATCTACTATGTTTCTCCAGCAGTTCCTATTTTGATTTCCGGTTTCTAGTATACTTTACCAGTATAGTTTACTTTCATTTTAGATTATTCACTTGCCTAACAAGAATCTGCAGTTATTGGACGTAGATTGAAATGTGAAATGTGGAATGCGAAACACCAATGGATCAGCCATGATCTTACTTAAATAATGACATAGGCTTGGAGTAAAATGGCCTACTTTTCCAAATTAGTACTTTTGTAACGCTGAACAATTCTTACTGTGCTAATAGCAGCACTAACAGCTAATTTGAAATACTCAGTTGAGCTTGTAATGTGGCTTATTTATGCTTCTTAAAGCAACACCTTCATATGCAGGGACCTGTTCACTGCAATCTAAAGCCATGCACCTTTTTTTAAATTACTCAAGGACCTGGGAAGTCTATGGACCCCTGTTGCTCTCTCCAGGACAATGCCTGAACCAATCAAAGTGAACTTGCCAAACTATCAGCACCTGTTTTTCTTGTAATATAAATTGTTGTGATCGTTTTATGTTTGAATTCTTGCCTTTGTCGTGAAGAATGCAAGATATACAGCTTCAGCATCACAGCACTCAGGCCTGAGGGAATTTGGGGTATAAGGTGAACGAAGAGCCAGCAGGAGAGGGCACTGAGGCTGAGCAAGAAATAAAAATTGTGATTGAGACTTAATGCCTACACTCTTAATTAGGAACCCAGAGAGAAAGTGATAGCGAGAAGAGCCAGTGGGGGAGGAGACTCCGAGATTGGAAACAGTGGGTGAAAAAAATGTGTGATCACAGGAATAGCCATAAGGTCATTAGTTGGTGAGTATTTGCTAATTTGAATAACTTCTAAATTACTTTCAGATTAAAGGTAAATTGGAAAAACATATTGCAATTAAAAACTAAGGATCAGTAGAAATTTTTTAAAATTAAAAATAAATAAAGAATTTGGAGATTCAGGACCAGATGACACATTGTACCTGCATGATATGGGAACTGATGGACACCATTGTGGGTCATTTTGACCACATCTGTAGCCAGTGTTGGTTGCTTGAGGAAGTCCAGTTCAGGGGTGGGGAAGAGTTACATGGATACTGCCTTCTAGGGGTTTGTCACACCTTGTAGGTCAAGTGCTTCAAATTTGGCCAGTGGTCAGGGACTGAAGTGTATGACTACAAGTGAGGCAAGTCGAGGGTTCATGAATTTAGCATAGGAGGAATTCAGCTCTTGACCTTGTCCAACCTGTATGAGGTACTTGCTCTCTGTGTGACTGATGAAAAGGACTGTAGGGATAATAGGGAAATTGATCACTGCACTGTGGTACAGGTGGCCTTTCAAGCAGGCGGAACAAAGAGAAAAGTGGTAGAGGTAAAGGATTCAATAATTAGGGATGCAGATAGCATTCTTTGTAAGCAGGATTGAGAATCCCACATGGCATGTTGTCTGCCTGGTGCCCAGGTAAAGGACATCTTGAACTGGCTTGAAAAGATATTGGAGAGGGAGGGGCGGGATCTAGTCATTACCATCCAGGGTAGGACCAGTAATATAAGTAGGATTAAGCAAGAGGTCCTGTTTCAGGAATATCAGGAATAAAAGACAAAATTAAAGAACAGGACCTCAAGGATTGTGATCTCTGGATTATAAAATGAACTACGTCCGAATTGGCATGGAGATAAGAAAACTAGCGGAGTAAATACGTGGCTAAAGGAGTGGCTTGGGAAATAGAGGTTCCATTTTGTGTGGACGGGCCTCAGTATTGGCACAGGTAGGAATGTACTGTTGGGACAGGTTCCACCTGAACCAATCTGGGACCAGAACCCCAGTGGAAAGACTAAATGGGATGGTTACAGGGCATCAAACTACTTAAAAGAGGGAGAGATCAGGATAGATTATTAAATTTTTTTTCAGAACAAGTAATAGATAGAGAGCATGGAGAGGGTCAGGTATCCTCAGGCGCAGCAGATGAGGGTACAACTGTAATAAGAGGGGCTGTCAACATTGTACTTAATTGCATGCAGTTTAAAAAAGGGTAAATGAACTTGTAGTGCAGATTAAAAATAGCGGCTGTGATGTGGGCTTCACCGTGACATGGCTGCAAGAGGATCAGATCTTCAAACTAAATTTTCAAGGCTACGTATCTTGTCAAAAGGGCAGGCAGGGGCTGGGATTGCCTTTTTATTAAGAAATGTAATTCAATTAATAGCAAGAAGCGATATAGGTTGAATGGCATCAAATCTGTGTCTAGAGTTGAGGAACTGCAATGGAGTAAAGACTGTGATGGGAGTTATGTACAGGTGTCCTCGCAGTAGTCGGGATGTGGGACAGAAAATAAATTAGGAGATAGAAGAGGCACGTACGAAAAGCGCCATTATAATAATCACTGGGGACTTCATATGTAGGTAGACTGGGATAATCAGGTTGGTAGCAGATCCTAAGAATTCACCCTGAAGTTTGAAAGGTAGAAGCTTGACTCAGATGTAACAATATGACAGTTGAGTGAAGGTAACAGAGTAAAGGGAGGAGCTGGCCAGAATCAATTGGAAGGAGAGCCTACCAGGGAAGATGGTTCAGTTGCAATAGCAGGAGTTTCTGGCAATTTGGAAAGCATTGCAGAAATTAATCCCAAGGAAGAAGTAACACACGAATGGGAGGACAAGGCAGCCAAGGCTGACAAGGGAAAATCAGGGACTGCATAAAAGGAAAAGAAAAAGTTTGCAAAATGGTGGAGACCAGTGGGAAGCCAGAGGATTGGCAGATGTTTAAAAACCAGCTGAGGACAAGTTTTTTTTTAAGAAAGGGAAGAAGACAAAATATGAGTTTAAACTAGCTAATAATATAAAAGATTGCAAGAATTTCTTCAATCTCTAGAAAGTTGGAGCAAGGCCAAGAGTGGACATTGAATGGCTGGAAAATGAGGCTGGAGAACTAGTAAGGGAGAGAAAAGAAATGACAGAGGCACTCAATAGATACTTTGCATCACTCTTCATGGTGGAAGACACCAGTAGCATGCCAGAACTTCAAGAGAAGCAGGGGGAAGAGGCAAGTGTACTGGCCATCACCAAGGAGAAGGTTCCGGGAAAGTTGAAAGGTCTAAAGGTGGATAAGTCACCCAGACCAAAAGTACTACACCCCAGGGACCTGTACAGCAGAAAATTCGCATTATACAAACAGCATCTGCTATTCATCAATCGTGTTACAGCCAATTCATGTTAACGAAATACATGTTACAGCAGAACTACTTGTACTACTAGAGAAAGTACAAAACTTAACCTACTCTTGAGAAGTAAGGGAGGGCAGGTAACTGATGTGTCAGTGGAGCAGTACTTTGGAGCCAGTGACCATAATTCTGTTAGTTTTAAAACAGCGATGGAAAAAGATAGACCAGATCTAAAAGTTAAAATTCTAAATTGGAGGAAGGACAATTTTGACAGTATTAGGTGAGAAAAGTGATAGGGAGTCGATGTTCGCAGGTAAAAAGGTGGCTGGAAAATGGGAAGCTTTCAAAAATGAGATAACGTTAGGTGAAGGGCAGGGCTGGTATGTGCAGGGAATGCTGGATGACTAGAGAAATTGAGGTTTTGGTCGAGAATAAGAAGGAAGCATATGCCAGTTAAAGACAACATGGATCGAGTGAATCCCTAGAAAAGTATAAAAGCAATAGGAGTAAACTTAAGAGGGAAATCAGGAGGGCAAAAGGAGGACATGAGATAGCTTTGGCAAATAGGGCTGAGGAGAATCCACAGGGATTCTACACCTACTTTAAGGACAAAAGAGTAATAGGGGAGACAATAGAATCCCTTAAAGATCATCAGGGTTGCCTATGTGTGGAACTGCAGGACATGGGGGAGATACTAAACTAGCATTCTGCATCAGTGTTCATTGTGGAGAACAATATGGAAGATAGAGAATGTTGGGGCAATAAATAGCGACAACTTGAAAAATGTCCATACTACTACGGAGGAGGTGCCGGGCATCTTCAGGCATAATGGGTGGGTAAATGAGATAACAAAGTGTAGAGCTGGATGAACACAGCAGGCCAAGCAGTATCAGAGGAGCAGGAAAGCTGATGTTTTGGGTCTAGACCCATCTTCAGAAATGGGGGAGGGGAAGGGGATTCTGAAATAAATAGAGAGGGGGGAGGCGGATAGAAGATGGATAAAGGAGCAGATAGGTGGAGAGGAGACAGACAGGTCAAAGAAGCGGGGATGGAGCCATTAAATATGAGTATAGGTGGAGAGGTAGGGAGGAGATGGGTTAGTCCAGGGAGGATGGACAGGTCAAGGGGGTGGGATGAGGCTAGTAGGTAGGAGATGGAGGTGAGGCTTGAGGTGGGAGGAGGGAATAGGTGGGAAGAATGACAAGTTAGGCACGAGCTGGGCTGGTTTTGGGATGCGGTAGGTGGAGGGGAGATTTTGAAGCTTGTGAAGTCCACATTGATACCATTGGGCTGCAGGGTTCCCAAGCGAAGTACGACGTGCTGTTCCTGAAGCCTTCGGGTGGCATTTTTGTGGCACTGCAGGAGGCCCAGGATTGACAAGTTTTCTAAGGAATGGGAAGTGGGAGTTGAAATGGTTCGCGACTGGGAGGCGCAGTTGTTTAGTGCGAACCGAGCGTAGGTATCCCGCAAAGCAGTCCCCAACCCTCTGGTTTCCCCGATGTAGAGGAGGCCACATCAGGAACAGTGGACATAGTATACCACATCAGTAGATGTGCAGGTGAACATCTGCTTGATGTGGAAGGTCTTCTTAGGGCCTGGGATGGGGTTGAGGGGTGAGGTGTAGGAGCAGGTGTAGCGCTTCCTGCAGTTGCAGGGAAAAGTCATGGGTCGGGTCCCAAGATAAATCTCTGAGACCTGATCAAATGTACCCTGGAACTTTGTGGGAAGCTTAGGGAAGTGGTTGCTGGACCCCTCGCTGAGATATTTGTACCATCGATAGCCACAGGTTGGGTGTGGGAAGACTGGAGGTTGGTTAATTTGATGCCACTATTTAAGTAAGGTGGTAAGGAAAAGCCAGGGGGCTATAGACTGATGAGCCTGACTTCGGTGGTAGGCAAGTTGTTGAAGGGAATCCTGAGAGTCTGGATTTACTTGTATTTGAAATGGCAAGGACTGATTAGGAATAGTTACCGTGGCTTTGTGTGTGGAAAATGGTGTCTCACTAACTTGAGTTTTTTGAAGAAATAACAAAAAGGATTGATAATGGCAGAGTGCTGGACGTGATCTATATGGACTTCAGTCAGGCAGTCGACAAGGTTCCTCATAGTAGACTGCTTAGTAACTTTAGATCGCATGGAATAGAGGGAGAACAAGCTATATGAATGCGGAACTGTTTCAAAGGTAGAGGGTTGTGGTGGAAGGTTGCTTTTTGAGACTGGAGGCCTGTGACCAGCAGTGTGCCACAAGGATTGGTGCTGGGTCCACTGCGTTTTGTCATTTAAATAAATGATTTGCATGTGAATACAGCGAGTTTGCAGATTATATCAAAGTTGGGGGTGTAGTGGACAGCAAAGAAGGTTGCATCAGAGTGCAGCGAGATCTTGATCAGATGGTCCGAGGAGCCGCAGATGGAGTTTAATTTGAATAAATTTGAGGTGCTGCAATTAGGAAAGACAAATCTGGGCAGGACTTATACACTTAATGGTAAGGTCCTGGGGAGTGTTGCTAAACAAGGAGACCTTGGAGTGAAGGTTCATAGTTCATTGAAAGCTGAGTTGCAGATAGATAAGATAGTGAAGAAAGCACTTGGTATCCTTGCCTTCATTGGTCAGTGCATTGAGTATAGGAGTTAAGAGGTCATGTAGCGGCTGGACAGGACAAGTGGTTAGGCTGCTTTTGGAATACTGTTTGCAATTCTGTTCTCCCTGCTATAAGGAGGTAGTTGTGAAACTTGAAAAAGTTCAAAAAATATTTACAAGGATGCTTCCAGGGTTGGAGGGTTTAAAGTATACGTAGAGGTTGAATAGACTGGGGCTAAATTCCCTGGAGTGTTGGAGGCTAAGTGGTGCCCTTAGAGATTTATGAAATCATCAGGCATGGATAGGATGAATAGGCAAGATCTTTTCCCCAGGGTGGGAAAGTCGAAAACTAGAGGGCATTAGTTTAAGGTGAGAGGGAAATGATTTAAAAGGGACCTAAAAGACAACTTTTTCTCCCAGAGGGTGGTGCATGAATGGAATGAGCTGCCAGAGCAAGTGGTGGAGGGTGGTACAATTCCAACTTTTAAAAAGCATCTGGATAGATATATGAATAGAAAGGGTTTAGAGAGAGATTGGCTAAATGCTGGCAAATGGGACTAGATTTATTTAGGATATCTGGTTGACATGGACGAGTTTGACAGAAGGTTCTGTTTCCGCACTACCACTCTGACTCTAGGTAATGAGCAAGTCCGACAAAGAAGAACCAATGGATGTGATCTATTTAGATTCCCAGGAGGCCTTTGACAAGGTGCCTCACAGGAGGCTGCTAAAAAATAATAAAGCCCATGGTGTCAGTGATAAGGTATTGGTCTGGACAAAGAATTGGCTGACTGCCAGAAGGCTGAGAATAGGAATAAAGGAGTGATTTTTCAGAACGGCAGCCAGTGACAAGTAAGTTCTGCATGGGTCTATGATGGGACTTTGACTATTCTCAATATATTAATGATCTGGATGTAGGAACTGAGAGCACTGTTGCTAAGTTTACAGATGACACAAAGCTAGGTGGAGGGAAGGTGATATATAGAAAGTGGGGAACTGCAGAAGGACATGGATAGGCTGGGAGAGTGAGCAAAACATGGCAGGTGGAATGCAATATGGGAAGGTGTGAGGTTATGCACATCGGCAGAAAGAATAAAGATGTTGATTATTTTTTAAATGGGGAAACACTTCAAAAATATGAATCTGAGAAGGACTTAGGAATCCTGGTTCAGAATTCTCTTCAGGTTAACATGCAGGTTCAATCAGCAGTTAGGAAGGCAAATGCAATATTAGCATTCATTTCGAGACGGCTAATATACAAGACCAGAGATGTTCTGCTGAGGCTGTATAATGTTCTGCTCTGACTGTGTTTGGAATTTTGAATGTAATTTTAGGCTCCATATCTAAGGAATGACATGCTGACCTTGGAGAGGATCCAGGAGAGTTTCACAAGACTGATGCTGGGAATGTAGGACTTGTCATATGAGGAGAGGTTGAGGACTCTGGATCTACACATAATGGAGTTTAGAAAACTTATAGAATACTGAGAGGCCTGGACAGAGTGGATGTGGAGATGTTTCCAATAATAGGAGAGAGTAGGACCCAAGGGATCACTGTCCGAGTGAAGGCTGACCCTCTAGAACTGAGATCTCGGAGAGTAATGTATCTGTGGAACTCATTGTCAAGGCCAAGTCATTGAGTGTATTTAAGACAGAGATAGATAAGTTCTTGGTTGGTAAAGGGATTAAATATTACAGATAGAAAGCAGGAGAATGGGGTTGAGAAACATATCAGCCATGATCAAATGGAGGAGCAGATGTGAAAGACGAAATTGTGCTTGGCTTTTTTATTGTCTTCGAGTCACATTTTTCCCAGTAATATTGTGTCCTGAGCATTTATTCTCACATGAATGATGGCAAATTCATAAACACTTACAAAGTTTTCTGAAACAAGCTTCATAAATGCCGAAAGTATTCTTAACAGCTTTGCCTAGTGCTGTCTTTTGAACAGACGTCCAGGTGTTGATGGACTGTCCATTGTAGAATCTACCCATTATTTACTGCTGGCTGTTTCTAATATGGGGAACTATTCCAGAAAATGAAAGTTTCTGTCAGAATTTCACAAGGAAAGTATCTGTACAATAAAACTACCAGTGATTTATTTCAGTATTTCGTGCAGTTATGGGTTTGATTTTTGTGCAGTACTGCTGCAGTTATGATGTCAGCCACACAAGTGTATTTCCTTAAAATAAATCTCAAAATAAATCTTGTTATCTTAAAAACAGTTTGACTCTTGCCACAGCGAAATATCCTCTGTGACAGTAGTTCCACATTTCCTATTTTATGTTTGGGATCTCCTGAGCTAGTAGTTTCTATGAATAATACTGTATAAATGTGATGTAATTTTATATTTCCTGTGAAGTAAGAATGGAGGATATCACATATAACTTAATATCAAGGTAACTTTATGAGCTATTTTGCATTTGCAGGATTACCATTGCTTTGTATATATTTTTAGAACTACTGAAAATAATGTTTTGTTTCCATCTCTTGGACCAGAGGTCAGCCAGAGATTTCCAACCACTCACCCAAATGGCCGGCAAATTATGCTCACTTATCTCTTGCCATGGCTACGTAACATTGAGTTAGTGGATGGCGGCCTTCTGCCCATTATGTCGAACCCACAAACCCCTGATGAACAAACAAACTACAAGGAAGAAGAAATGATTGAGGAATGTGGATTGAAAGGAAATGGCTGGGGATCTCCACAAGCCACGTCTCTGGTTCTTAATAACCTCATGTATATGACTGCTAAGGTAATGTTTTATTATTTCTTAACTGTGAATGTATGAGAGGGCGAGGTGGCTAGAATGTAATGCATAATAAAACTGACAGCCTGTTTTTAGTCCCCATATTGACTGAGGTAGTGCTTGATCCTGTCTGTTCTCCTTGAGTCATATCATGGCATGAGCCATGACTAACAATTCACAGATGATAAGGACATAACGTGCAGAGAAAAAGATGAATCCTATTTCTTCTCCAATTCAGCACCATGAAACAAATTAAGTTAGACATATATTCATGAAATGGTAAAGCACTCTTGCTATTAATAACATACATGAAATTTTTGGGCCAGGTTTTCATATATAGAACATAGAACATAGAACATAGAACATAGAACAGTACAGCACAGAACAGGCCCTTCAGCCCACAATGTTGTGCCGACCATTGATCCTCATGGATGCACCCTCAAATTTCTGTGACCATATGCATGTCCAGCAGTCTCTTAAATGACCCCAATGACCTTGCTTCCACAACTGCTGCTGGCAACACATTCCATGCTCTCACAACTCTCTGCGTAAAGAACCTGCCTCTGACATCCCCTCTATACTTTCCACCAACCAGCTTAAAACTATGACCCCTCGTGCTAGCCATTTCTGCCCTGGGAAATAGTCTCTGGCTATCGACTCTATCTATGCCTCTCATTATCTTGTATACCTCAATTAGGTCCCCTCTCCTCCTCCTTTTCTCCAATGAAAAGAGACCGAGCTCAGTCAACCTCTCTTCATAAGATAAGCCCTCCAGTCCAGGCAGCATCCTGGTAAACCTCCTCTGAACCCTCTCCAAAGCATCCACATCTTTCCTATAATAGGGCGCCCAGAACTGGACGCAGTATTCCAAGTGCGGTCTAACCAAAGTTTTATAGAGCTGCAACAAGATCTCACGACTCTTAAACTCAATCCCCCTGTTAATGAAAGCCAAAACACCATATGCTTTCTTAACAACCCTGTCCACTTGGGTGGCCATTTTAAGGGATCTATGTATCTGCACACCAAGATCCCTCTGTTCCTCCACGCTGCCAAGAATCCTATCCTTAATCCTGTACTCAGCTTTCAAATTCGACCTTCCAAAATGCATCACCTCGCATTTATCCAGGTTGAACTCCATCTGCCACCTCTCAGCCCATCTCTGCATCCTGTCAATGTCCCGCTGCAGCCTACAACAGCCCTCTACACTGTCAACGACACCTCCGACCTTTGTGTCGTCTGCAAACTTGCTGACCCATCCTTCAATTCCCTCGTCCAAGTCATTAATAAAAATTACAAACAGTAGAGGCCCAAGGACAGAGCCCTGTGGAACCCCACTCACCACTGACTTCCAGGCAGAATATTTTCCTTCTACTACCACTCGCTGTCTTCTGTTGGCCAGCCAATTCTGTATCCAAGCAGCTAAGTTCCCCTGTATCCCATTCCTCCTGACCTTCTGAATGAGCCTTCCATGGGGAACCTTATCAAATGCCTTACTGAAGTCCATATACACCACATCCACAGCTTGACCCTCATCAACCTTACTAGTCACATCCTCAAAAAACTCGATAAGGTTTGTAAGGCATGACCTACCCCTCACAAAGCCGTGTTGACTGTATTTGATCAAGCCATGCTCTTCCAGATGGTCATAAATCTTATCCCTCAGAATCCTTTCTAACACCTTGCAGACGACAGACGTGAGACTTACCGGTCTATAATTGCCGGGGATTTCCCTATTTCCTTTCTTGAAGAGAGGAATTACATTTGCCTCTCTCCAGTCCTCAGGTACGACTCCAGTGGAGAGCGAGGATGCAAAGATCTTCGCAAGTGGCGAAGCAATTGCATTTCTCGCTTCCCAAAGCAGCCGAGGACAAATCTGATCCGGGCCTGGCGACTTGTCAATCTTAATGTTTGACAAAATTTTCAGTACATCAGCTTCCTCTATCTCTATCCATTCCAGCATGCACACCTGCTCTTCAAAGGTTTCATTCACTACACAGGTCGTTTCTTTCGTAAAGACAGAAGCAAAAAACTCATTTAGGGCTTCCCCTACCTCCTCAGGCTCCACACACAAGTTCCCTATGCTATCCCTGATCGGCCCTACTCTTTCTTTGACCATTCTCTTATTCCTCACGTAAGTGTAAAATGCCTTTGTGTTTTCCCGGATTCCTTCTGCCAAGCCTTTCTCGTGCCCCCTCCTGGCTCTCCTCAGACCATTTTTGAGCTCCTTCCTTGCCTGCATGTAATCCTCTCTAGCTGAACTTGACCCTAGCTTCCTCCACCTTATGTAAGCTACCTTCTTCCTTTTCACTAGAAGCTCCACCGCTCTCGTCATCCAAGGTTCCTTTATCTTACCCCGTCTTGCCTGTCTCAGAGGGACATATTTACTCATCACTCCCAACAACTGTTCCTTAAACCATCTCCACATGTCTATAGTTCCCTTACCATGGAACAACTGCTCCCAGTCCATGCTTCCTAACTCGTGTCTAATCGCATCATAGTTTCCTCTTCCCCAATTAAATATCCTCCCATTCTGCCTAATCCTCTCCTTCTCCATAGCTATGTAGAATGAGAGAGTGTTATGGTCACTATCACCAAAATGCTCTCCCACCACAAGATCTGATACCTGCCCCGGCTCGTTTCCGAGCACCAAGTCTAGAATGGCCTCTCCCCTCGTCGGCCTGTCAACGTACTGCGTTAGGAAACCCTCCTGAACACACCTTACAAAAACAGCTCCATTCAAATCTTCTGCTCGGAGGAGGTTCCAATCAATATTAGGAAAGTTAAAGTCACCCATTACAACAACCCTACTGCGTCCACACTTTTCCAAAATCTGTCGACCTATGCTTTCTACAATCTCCCTGCTGCTATTGGGGGGCCTGTAGTAAACCCCTAACGAGGTGACTACTCCCTGTAGTCACCTCGTACTCCCTGTACTCCCTGTAGATATATCTGTCACTTAGATCAGAAGTCGGGCAGGATTTAAAAGCACCTGACTCTGGGATTCTTTCCACATTCCTATTAAGTGGAGTTATTAAGGGTACGGGTCACGAGCAGCCACATGGTAATCCCACTGTTGCCTGTTCATTGCAGAGGTACACATTTTAGATGCTGTTTCCATGGAGATAGGCTCATTTCTGGAGGAGGAAAGGATTGCAGTACCTCTGAGGAGATATGAGCCATGGGGAATTCCGAATCTGGAGCCGTAAACCTTTGACAGTTGAAAAACATAGAAAATAGGAGCAGGAGTGGGCCATTCAGCCTTTTGGAACAGTTATGCATTCTGTATCATCATGGCTGATCATCCAACTTGGTGCCCTGCTCCCATTTTTTATCCTATGATCTTTGAACTATTTGGCCTCAAGAACTACACCAACTCCTTCTTGAAAATATTCAGTGTTTTGGCCTCAACATTTCTGGTGGCAGAGAATTCCAAAGACTTGCGATTCAGGTGAAGAAACTTCTTCCCATTCAGTCCTGCCTTGCCTACCCAGTATTCTTGGACTGTGACCCCTGGTTCTGGACTCCCCACTCATCAGGAACATCCTTCCCTCGTTTATGCTGTCTAGTCCTGTTAGAGTCTTGTAGGTTTCTATGTGCTCCCTCGCTCCTTTCATTCTTCTAAACTCCAGTGAACATGGTCCTAACTGATGCAGCCATCTTTCATCTATCAATCCTGCCATCCCAGGGATCAGCTTGGTGTTGCCAAGTACACATGTAATAATTTGACATGAGAAACATGCTAAAAACAGTGATTAATGATCAGCCTTTGTTTAAAAAGAAATAGGTAAAAGTAACCATTAAATTGGGAAGCACTGTGAAAATGTTCAGATGCATTAAAGAACTTTGTCCTGCATTAGGACAAATGAAAGAATGGAAATTTCAAACAAACAACAATATTACAGATAATGATTTCAGGAAGTTACTTACATTCACAGAACAAGGATCATAGAACAGTACAGCACAGTACAGGGCCTTTGGCCCACAATGTTGTGCTGACCTATTATCCTGCTAAGATCAAACTACCCTGCATACCCTACATTATGCTGTCATCCATGTGCCTACCCAAGAGGTGCTTAAATTACTGTAATGTATCTGACACCACTACCACAGCTGGCAGTGCATTCCACGCGCCCACCATTCTCTGTATAAAGAACCTACCTCTGACATCTCCCCTATACCTTCCTCCAATCACCTTAAAATTATGCCCCCTCATAATAGTCATTGCCCCCCTGGGAAAAGGTCCCTGGCTATCCACTCTATCTATGCCTCTCATCATCTTGTACACCCCTATTAAGTCACCTCTCATCCTTATTTGCTCCAACGAAAAAACCCCTAGCTTCCTCACCTTTCCTCATAAGATCTGCCCTCCAGTCCAGGCAGCACCCTGGTTAATTTTGCTCTGCACCCTCTCTTAAAGCTTCCAATTCTTGCCTATAATGAAGCGACCAGAACTGATCATAATATTCCAACTGTGGTCTAACCAGAGTTTTATAGAGCTGCTGCATAACCTCGCAGCTCTTAAACACAATTCCCCTGCCAACACACCAAACACCTTCTTTGCAACCCTATCAACTTGGGTAGCACCTTTAAGGGATCCATGGACGTGGACCCCAAGATACCTCTGTTCCGCTACACTGCCAAGAATCCTACTATTAACTCTGTATTCTGCGTTCAAATTCAGCCTTCCAAAATGAATCACTTCAACTTTTCTGGGTTGAATTCCAACTGCCACTACTTTTGTCCAGCTGTGCATCCTGTCAATGTCCCGTTGCAACTTGTAACAGCCTTCCACATTATGCACACCTCACGTACAGCTACCTATTGTCTTCAAACGAAAGAATCATATTTAAGTCTTGTACCTTTTTTGTGTGTTAACTAGAAGATTGGAAGCTTATGATTCCTGTTGCTTTCTCACTGGCAATGTCTCAACCAATCAGAGTTGACTTGCCAATGAATCAGCACTTTTTCTTTGTAATATTGTCGTTTCTGTTTGAAAGTTCTATTCTTGAAGTGGAAGTCAAAAAGCTTTGGCAACACATCTTTCTTTCCTGCAATACCCTTAATTGTGTATCACCACAAAACCCTTTATTACTTTGGAGAGTCCTATTAATTCCCTGCAGGCAATTTATCACAGCTGATACAGTAAATGTCTTTTTACACCCCATCTGATTTTACAATGAAAATAGCCTAATACCTTAAATCTTTGACCGTAACCATTGATTTCACTTCTGTGATTAGCCAATCCTTGGTTGAAAACGTACTTGGTGATATTTCCGTTTACTATTTCCATTGATCTTATATTTCCTTTAACGTGAAAAAGATATTACTGGAAGATTGTATGCTGTTTATTTATAGAAATAACTAAAAGTGACTGCTAAACTTTAAATAACGTCAATTCATGACACCTCAAAATCAACTTGTTCAGAAATATACAATTACAAGTAATTTTTTCCTTCTTTTTCCAGTATGGGGATGAAGTTCCTGGATCAGAGATGGAAAATGCCTGGAATGCACTGGTAGACAATGAAAAATGGAGCAATAATCTCAGGGTTGCCCTGCAATTTCTGATCAGCCTGTGTGGAGTTAGCAGTGACACATCTCTTCTGTTGTATGTGAGTATCTTAGACCTTAACGTAAATTCTATACAGAGATCAGAATTTCAAAATCTGAAATAAGAGACAAATTGCTGAAGTTTCTTGTTTAGGGCAGACAAAATTGCCAAATTTCAAGTAATTACAATAATTTATATGTATTTATATTAATTTATACCATTGTTTATAATGGAGTCCTATCTAGCATAAAGGAAGATATTGTGACTGTTGGAGGTCAGTCATCTCAGCTTCAAGACATTTCTGCAAGACTTCCTCAGGACAGTGTCCTAGGCTCAGCTACCTTTATTTGCTTCATCAATTACTTTCCCTCCATCATAACATCAGAAGTGGATGTTCCATGTGATTGCACAATATTCAGTAGAATTTGTGACTCCTTAGATACTGAAGCTCTCCAGGTCCAAATGCAAGACGTGGACAATATCCAGGCATGGGTTGAAAATTGGCAAGTAACATTTATACCACTTAAATGTCAGGCAGTGACTATTAAATGAGAGGCAAGCTAACCATCGCCCTTTGACACTAAAAGGCATTACCATCACTGAATCCCCCACTACCAACACCTTGAAAGTTACCATTGACCAGAAACTCACTGGACTTGTCCTACAAATTCAGTGGCTATCAGACCTGGTCGGAGATTAGGAATTCTGTAGTGAGTAACTCACCTTCTGACTCCCCAAACCTGTCCACAATTCACAATGCTAAATCAGGAGTGTGATAGATACTCAACACTTACATGGATGAATGCAGCTTCGACAACACTCCAGAAGCTTGACACCATCCAGGGCAAAGCAACCTGCTTGACACACAGGCAAACATTCCATCACTGCACACCAGCATTCAGTAATGGCAGTGTATACAATCTACAAGATGCACTACAGAAATACACCAAAGATCCTTACATAGCACCTTTCAAGCCCACGACCACTTCCATGCACAAGGAAAAGGGCAGCAAATACATGGGAACACCAACCCCAGCAAGTTCCCCTCCAAGCCACTCTCCACCCTGGCTTGGAAATATATTGCCATTCCTTCAGAGTTGCTGTGTCAGAATTCCTAAGTTCTCTCACTATCTGTATTGTGGGTCTGCCTACAGTCATTGTGCTGCAACAGTTCAAGAAGGAAGCTCACGCTACTTCTCAAGGGCAATTGGGGACAGGGAATAAATGCAAGCCTAGCTAGCAATGCCATCTTGAATGCTTCAGTTGAACCTGCTTCCAGCACATGCCCAGGGAGTGTATTCCATACCATAACTACTCATTGTGTGAAAAAGTATTTTTTCTCATACCTCCCTTGCTTCTTTTATATACCATTTTAAATCAATGCCCTCTCATTCTTTGTTTTCTCTTTTATGAGCTGGAACAGCTTCTCACTGCTTACTGTATCCAGCTAGCTCAAGATTAAGTGAATGAAAGGAAAATCAGGCAAACAGTTGCCATAAATGTACCATAGAAAATATTCAGTTTATTGCTGTTGACATTTTTAGGCATTACTGTGTCCTCCAAGACTTCAAACAGGGCTGACAAAATTGATCAGAACCCCAAACGTCAAAGACTGACAACACTATATTCATGCCATATGATCAGTAGATGTGTTAGCAAAACAAGCAATTTCCAGACTAAGCATCTACTTCAAGAGCCTAAAAATGATTTGGAGGTTCTCTTCAGTATGTACCAGTCAGAGTATCCAGAACTGTTATATAACATGCACTCTGCACAACTTTATTAATGAAGATGACAGAAAGCATTAATAGTGCTGACTATGTACCACCATTGCACACTAGTGTGATCGACACAGCTATGCCATCATTCTTTGAGTCATTAACAGTATTCAAAGAGGCCATTTGGCCAATCAAATCCATCCTAGATTCCTGCAGAGCAAAGCGGTCAGTCCCACTCCTTGCTCAGTTCTCTGCAAATGTCTTTCTTTGTTGTCCAATTTCTGGTCAAAGCCATTGACTGTTTTCATTCTTGTTACACTGCGCAAAGTGTCATAGTCCTGTGCACCTAAGATCAGCTGTTTTTAATAAGTTCAGACTCCTTAGTCCTCCCTTTCTACATGGTGGTTCACAATTGACAAATCAGTTTTACCATGGTCATACTTATGTTTAAATTCCATCATTGACTCATCCTTCCCATCTCATAACTTCCTTGATTACTAACTTATGCTGAATTAGATAATTGCTCTGATTTTGGCCTGTTACCCATATCCCTCCCAAATTCCAGTGACAGCTAGGACTTCAGCTGCCTAGTCACTGTGCTGTGCAACTGCGTCCAAATCTCTCGTCCTGCCTGACCTCCATTAAATTCCTATATGGGTTTCTGTGTGATTGGTTCTGTTTTTTCAAACATTTTCAGTTTAGAACAAACTGGCTGCTGGTAACATTTCTTTTGAGCCAACATCAGTTGAAATTCTCTGTGCTGGCTAAAACGTTTTAAACCCTCTTGATAACTGAAGAACTTCGAGAGACAGAGTTAAAGAATGTATAAAAACAGTAGGCTTCTGACACGAGGTGGCTACACTTAAAACAGTGATGCCTAAATTGAACATGGAATCTATGGTGCAAAAGGATTGAAAAAGATTAAGGAACAAATTAATACATGAAGCCTGAATGCTCATGAAATCTTTATCTTTATGCAGAACTTTGAAACCGTATTTAGACCAAGCAGTTAAGCTTCCAATATCTAATAATAGTCTGACTTGAGTTGGGGAAGCAAGTCAAATGGGTGGCAAAGAGAATGTGAGGTTCACAAGTTGATTTGCAATATAAATGAATCTGTTTATTGTACTCTTAGTGTATTTAACAGAAGGTTTAAGACAGGGTAGTAAAAAGTCAACAAAGATCTTTGTGGCTTCATTCTTTTAGGTAGTACTTGGGTTTTCAAATTTCTGGTCGCTACTGAGATCTTAGCACTCCGTAAAGACCACTTTTTTGACAACCAATTGATTTTTTGGTTATCACTCCAAATACCTCTCCTTGGACAAGTGTCTGTGATTCCTTACACTTACGTAAAATACATTCAAACTTTTCTGAGATTAAAAGCACTTCATGACATTGTTTTTGTAATAAGTTTGAATTTATCATGTTTCAGATAAAGAAAGTAGTAATCTACTTATGTCGTAACAACACTATTCAGACAATGGAAGAGTTGTTGTTTGAGATGCAGCAGACAGAACCTGTAAACCCTGTTGTCTTGCATTGTGATAATCCACCTTTTTATCGCTTCGCTGCAAGCAACAAAACTTCCACAGTTGCATCAGGTGAGACAAATGTTTTTAGTGGATCTTGAACTTCTCTAATTTAGTAAAAGGCTGCCATATATTGGTGTCAGCCAGTGTCAGCCTTGACTCAGGGATAACATTTTCACAAAATCAGATGGCTTGGAGATTAAGTTCCTAAGACTAGAGTTCATAACTTAGACAGCCACTTGTGTACTACATTGAATGAAACATTTTCTCTTGGAAGTTAGATCAAGCCTTTCAGCCATCAACTTATTAATAAATGCACAGGCTGAAAGGCCTTCTGCAGCTACTCATTCATTTGGTCTCTCAGTTCCATATTGAAACTCTCTTGTTCCAAGACATCCCTTTGCAGCTACACTGTTTTCCTACAAGGAATACATCTCTTTATGCTTTTCAATGCTCTCCTCTCTCTGTGCTATCTCCCCACTCTCTCTCTCTCTCTCTCTCTCTCTCTCTCTCTCTCTCGTGATGTCCTTTCTCTCTCTCTCTCTCTCTCTCTCTCTCTCTCTCTCTCTCTCTCTCTCGTGATGTCTCCTGTCTCTCTCTCTCTCTCTCTCTCTCTCTCTCTCTCTCTCTCTCTCTCTCTCTCTCTCTCTCTCTCTCTCTCTCTCTCATATGCTGACTCCCCTGTCTCTCGCTGTCTGTCCTCCCCCCCCCCACCCTCACCCCCCCGGGTTTTTCTCTCTCCCGTCTCGCGCGCGCGCTCTCTCTCTCACTCACTAATGCTGTCTCTCTCTCTCGATCTCCAGTGCTCTCTCTCGCGCTCTCTCTCTCTCTCGCTCGCTCTCTCTCTCAATCCCCCCTCTCTCGGTCTCCTCTCTCTGCCCTTTCCCCTTTCTTTCTCTCTCTCCCTCTCTCTCTCCCTCTCTCTCTCCCTCTCTCTCTCCCTCTCCTCTCTCTCTCCCTCTCTCTCTCCCTCTCTCTCTCCCTCTCTCTCTCCCTCTCTCTCTCCCTCTCTCTCTCCCTCTCTCTCTCCCTCTCTCTCTCCCTCTCTCTCCCTCTCTCTCCCCCCCCCCTTTCTCTCTCCACCCCCCCTTCTCTCTCTCCACCCCTTCTCTCTCTCTCCCTCCCCTTTCTTTCTTTCTCTGTCTCTGTCTCTCTCTCTCTCTGTCTCTCTCTTCCTCCCCTCAACCCCACCCCCAACCCCACTTCCTGTCTTTCTTCTCTCTCTTTCTGCTAATCAGTACATTGCTTGTGGTGAACATGTGTCTTGCTGGCAGCATGCCTCCGACCTTGTAAATTTGAGGTGACATGAAAATGAAAAACAAGCCCCCAACTGACTCCTGCAGATGGCCGTTGCAGTAACCTTGCTAACCTCATCACAATTTCCATTGCATTCCAGCTGTTGTTGAAGTACATCTGATTGACTTTTCATGGGTAAAATATTAATGAACTGTGCCCAAGTTTCCAATTACTATGCAATCCCATAAAACATGTTTAAAAGATAAATAGTTTAAATATGTATGTGCATCACACTGCCCATCGGAAACCAAGCCAAAGAGACCCAAGCTCATTTTTCTCCACATTAAGGCAAGGCAGCTGATTCTAATGTAGAGTTCAATACTATTTCAGTTTAAATGTTTATTTCCATTCTGTTATATTTGATATGGATATTTCTTGGTTCACTGATCAGTTTTTTAGTAACAGAAAAGTGTAGTCTTGCCTGAAGAAGGATCACTGGATCTGAAACATTAAACCTGCTTTCTCCACACAAATGCTGGCAGAACCACTGAATTTTTCCAGCAATTTTTCCTTTCGTTTCTGATTTTCAGTATCTGCAGTTGATCACTTTTAGTGTAGTCTTGTCATGTTGTTAATGCTATCCTTGAGTAACCTATGTCATTGATATTAGTAAATATATTTTTTGTTGCAGGGACTACATCTAGCACCAATACTTTGGTAGCTGGACAGGAAAGTTTCCCAGAAATAGATGAGGGACGAATGATGAAAGAAACTGATGAAAGGTTTGTGTAAAATCTGAAATCTCATCAATAATTTACAGACTTGGAATTAAGATTTGCTGTACTCTGAGATCATGCCAATGTAGTAAAGTGTGCTTGAAATTGACTAAGCAACCTCTACTTCATGTGAAAGCTTAAAGAATATTAGTTGGGGGGTGTGGAGGTTTCACTTCATAGAATCTCGACAGTGTGGACAGAGGTTGCTCAGCCCATCGAGCCTGCACGGGGCCTATAAAGACTATCCCACTCAGACCTAAACCCTACCCTATTCCCACATTTACCATGGCTAATCTACCTAGCCTGCACATCCCTGGATAATGGGAGGAAACCAGAGCACACAGCAGAAACCCACACAATCACCCAAGGCTGGAATCAAACCCAAGTCACTTGCACTACAAAGCAGCCATGCTAACCACTGAGCCACCGTACCACCTGCAAGTAAGAGACAGGAAAAGTGAAAAATTTGAAATTGATATCATCTAATAGCATAAGAAAGTCCTTAAAGCCAAAACGCTGTCTCCTGCTTTAAAAGGAGGAATGAGATGATCCAGGCATTCGACCTATTGTGAAAGTATGCCACAAAACTGTCCAAAAGGATTTGATCAGTTCATAATATTCTTGAGTTTAAAAGTGTAACAATAAGATTGGGAACAAAAAGTCAAAGACTACAAAGTATATTCTTGCATCTGTTTTCACAGTTAAATTTTATTGGAACAATCATAAGCATTTCCACCACTGAAGGAATCTGTGATAATTTGGTAGCATGTCACCACTTTGCATCATGCATGGCTTATCCAGATGCTCTCCCACTCTGCTTTAGGATTATCAGGAGAACCTACAAATAGATTATTGACCTGATTATAGGTCACATTACATCATACCTTCTATGATGAAAGTCTGGAGTGGGACTGAAACCTAGAGTTCCTGGCTCAGAGGCAGAGAAACTATCACTGCACTACAAGGTCCAAGTGGATTAGCCAAACTGAGTAGTAGAATTTGCCATACCAATTCATATTCATAAGTATTTTCCTGTATTTTGTAAATCAATGTAAAAGCAAATAAAATGGAAGTATTATAAAAAATTATTTACATTTTGCTAATTTTTAATCATATATTGATCTCCCAGCACAAAAAAAATGTTTTCTAGGTTCGCCATATGACTCTTATACAGCTTTAAATTTACTATGAATATTGCCTGCACGTTTTATACAATCAGTATCAGCTAGCATGAAAATTCCAACTAATACAGCAATCAGCTGCTTGTTGATGAAGTGAAAGAAAAATATCGTTTGGGATTTCATCTTAATTCATTCATGAGATATGAAATTGGTGGCAAGGCCACTGATTCTCATTTCTAATTGCCATTAAGAAGGTGATGGAGCACTGTTTTCTTGAACTGCTGTAGTTGATGTTTCAGCCACAGTGTTGCAAATGAGGGAGTTCCAGGATTTTGATCCCATATTTATAAGTAAATGCGTATTTTACTAGCAGGTTTAAGATTCTGCAAAAAAAAAACGTTTTTACTGGAGAAGTTCAACAACACAAACTTCATTTCCATTACACCATTTAATGGAAATAGATCGTCTTCCTAGGGGTGGACACAGCAAATCCTCTCAAATAGTTTGAGACAGTTCTTTCCTTGCACTTGTCTAGCATGTAAGTTACTTGCTACTTGTCACATTGGATGTTGTCCAAGTCTTGCTCTGTAATGATAAGGACTACTTCAATATCTGAGGAGTTGAAAGCAGTGCTGAGCATTGTGCAGTCATTTCCAAGAAACCCCCACTTCCGACATTTTGATGGAATTAAGGTCATTGATGAATCAATGAAGATGGTTGAGTCTTGAATGCACTCGGTTAAATGTGACTTTCTTGTCAAAGGCAACCGCTTTCTCAACATCACTAAAATTTCAGTTTTTTTATGTTTGGGCCATGGCTATAATTAAGTCAGGTACTAAGTAGCCTTGGTGGAATGCAACCTGAGCATTAACGAACAGGTCATTCCTTTGCAAGTCATTTGACAGCATTGTCAACAAACCCTTCCATCACTTATAGAGTCGTAGAGTTATGCAACACGGAAGCAGACCCTTCAGTCTAACTTGTCCGTACTGACCTGATACCCTAAATGGATCTAGTCCCATTTCCCAGCATTTGGTGTATATCCTGTTAAACATTTCCTACTCATGTACCCATCCTGCTGCTTTTTAAGTGATGTAGTTGCACCCACCTCCACCAGCTCTTCTGGTTCCATAAAAGCACTACCGTCTCTGTGAGAAAGTTGCCTGCAGTCCTTGTTAAACCTTTTCCCCTCACCTTGAGCCAGTCACTCTAGTTTTAGACTCCCCTACCCTGGTGAAAAGACCTTGGCTGTTCACCCTATTCATGCCCTCATGATTTTATGAACATAATTCTGTGAGATCCCCCCCCCACCCCCACCCCCACCCCCACCCCCACTCAGCCTCCAATGCTCCTGGGAAAAGAGCCTCTTCTTTTGGCTCAAATCCTCCAACCCTGGCAACATCTTTTATGAATCTTTTTAAGTTTAGCAACATCCTTCCTGTAGCCAAGAGACCAGGAATGAATGCAGTATCCTAAAAGTGGCCTCACCACCGTTCTGTACAGCTACAACACGATGTCCAACTCCTGTACTCTGTGCACTGACTAGTGATGGCTGCCTACCTTTCTGATGCTCAAGTGGACCAATAGGCAGGTTATTGCTGGATGAAATTTGTCCTGCCTTTTTATGGACAGGAAATACCTGGCAACTTTCCATATTGTTGGGTAGGTGCCAGTGGTGTAGGTATATTGAATAAGCTTGAATTGGGGTATGGCTAGTTCCAGAAGAAAATCTTCGATACTGTTGCTGGAATAAGACTTAATAGGGTTCAAAGTCTGAGTACCATAAGAAATTGGAAAAGGACCCGTCCATTCAGTCCCTTGAGCTTGCTCTTCCATTCACTAGGACCATGGCTGATCTAACATTCCTCACATCCACTAACCTGCCCTTTCCTGATAACCCTTAATTCCCCTACTGATCAAGACTCTATCCCAGCCTTAAATATACACAACAACTGTGCCCCGCAGCTCTCTATGGCAAACAGCTCCAAAGACTCTCAACCCTCTAAGAGAAGAAATTCCTGCTCATATCAGTCTTAACTTGGAGCCCCTTAATTTTGACAATATGCACCCTGGTCCTTGACACTCCCACAAGGGGAAACCTCTTTTCAGCAGTTACCCTGTCAAGCCTCTTAAGAATCCTGTATGTCTCAATAAGATCACCTCTCATTCTTCTAAACAGTACTGAGTGGAGTCCCAACCTGTTTAACTTTTACTCACAGGGCAATTCCTCCCAATCATCTTTATGAGCCTTCTCTGAATGTCCTCCAATGAAATAATACCTTTCTTAAATAAGGGAACCAAAACTACTCAGTACTCCTGATGTGGTGTTACCAGCACCCTGTACACTTGCAGTAAGATCTCTCTAATCTTATACTTAAAGCCTCGTGAAATAAGGACCAAAATTCCATTACCCTTCCTGATTATTTGCTGTAGCTATGTGCTAGTTTTGTTTCTTACACAAGTACCCTCAAGTTCTTTAGTGTTGCATCTTTGTGCAGTTTTGTTCCATTCTGTTCTTTTGTACTATCTTCTAAAATGAACAAGTTTGCATTTTCCCATATTATACTCCATTTGCCAATACCTTTCCTACTTACTTCATCTATCAATATCTCTCTGTAAACTATTTGTGCCCCTCTCTCAACCAGCCTTTCCATTTATTTTTGTGTTGTCTGCAAACATGGCTACAGAACATTTATTTCCTTCCTCCACATCATTAATATATACTGCAAACATTTGTGGTCCAAGCACCGATCCCTGTGAACCCCACTGAAAAAGAACCCCGACCCCATTTACTGTTTCCTGCCCATTAACCATTGATCCTTGGGACATAATGAAGCCCAAAATGACCAAGGAGACCTGTTCCAGCTCTTACACCTGCAGCTTGCCATCCACAATTATCAGGTATTCAACAAGCTGCTGGTAGGAGTCACCAATGCTCAGTGCATGGTCATGTCAGTAAACCAGCTGTCCTAGCAAGATTTATATTGAAAGGGACAAGATGAGAAAAAGTTTTTTAAAAAAAAGTATTGTGAATAAAATGTTTAAAGAGAATTTCCATCACCCAATGTGTCTCAGAACCACAATCTTGTAGTTCACCCGGCAATCTGGTTCTCCATCAAACCTCCTTCATGTAGTGCTCTGAGTTGAAACCACCCAGCACTCAGGCTATCCTCCTTAGGCCTGCTGGAAACATACTAGATTATTGTGGCTGTGTATCTAGTGCCCTCACCTGCCCAAGTCTTAAGGCTACATCTCTTCCCATTCTGCCTCAGCCTCTGGTTTACACCTATCCCTAATTCCCCGAGTGTTACGGCTATAGCCTACCAGATTTTGGGCTTGCTCCCTGTGGTCTCTCCCCACTGTCCCAATTTGCCCCTCCACCCACTTTCCTGACAGCAATAGGTTACCCAAAACTTATTCAACCTCCCAAAGTCACCGCTGTCTGATCTCTGCTCCATCCCCATTACAACTTGGATTTCTTGCTATTCTCAACCAGAACTTTGAATTAGCACAATTTCAGTTTTAACCAGCATCTGTGCCTTAAGAGAATGGTTGGGGAGAGGGTGCCAGGGGTGAAGGGCAAGTGTGGGAAACCAAAGGGGAATGTGCAAGTGGGCCAGAAGATGCAGGGTGTGGGAAAGTGCAGAAAGGGGCACAATGGAGTGTGATCAGGTGGGGATGAAAGGAGAGGCCAAGGCCTCTAATAATGTAGAACAATAAGAATAATTTCATGTTATTGTAATGTATCACAGTGACTACAACAATAAATATAATTTTATTAATGACATCATGATCACTGTCATTATTTGGCAATGTCAGACAATCACACTCACAACTGAGACTTTCTTTTTAAACTTGCACAGCTTGCAGCTGAGGCTTAGAAAATTTATGGTCTGAGTTGTTCCTTCTCTTGATTACTTCTGGCTCATCAAGTTTCTTTTCAGCTTATTTTCAATTATTTTAGTTGAACACTGTTGAGCACTTTAAAATGAATATTTTCAATTAACAATTGCTTGGAGTGCTATGTGATTCTGCTTCATGGTCATTGATTTCACAAGATTATTACAGATGTGAAGCGATGATTGAATGACTGCTTTGGAATGCATATTGGATGTTTTGCTCAGCACAAATGAGTGTGATCAAATGCTGTTGAGCTAAGAACGATACCAAATTTTTCTAGTAGGATTGGATTGGATAGACACCTGAAGGGAAGCATTTTTAAGTGGTGTGAGGAAAGGGGAGTGGCAAGTGGCATAGTGGGTAATGTCACTGAATTAGTTAATGATCTGGGAACATGGGTTTGAATCCCACCATGGCAGATAGTGAAATTTGTACCAGATAAAAAGCTACTCTAATGGTGACCTTTGTCAATTGTCATTAAAACACTTATGGTTTATTGTAGGAAAGGGAATCAGCCAACCTTATCTAGGCTATCCTACATGTGACTCCAGATCCATAGCAATGTGGTTTACTCTTTGCTGCCTTTGGGGCATTGGTGGTTGGACAACAAATGCTGGTATTGCCAGCAATGCCCACGTCCCCTCCCACACTCCCTCCCACCACTGGTTACACTTTGGGAAACCAGCCACTTTTCTTGCCTGCTGGAAAGTCAGAGAGTTGGGAGGGTGGTGATTTGAGGCTCTTTGGTGTCTGTTAATTGGTCACACCAGATAGTGCTTCCTTCCCCTTTCCTCATGGACAGAGCTCGCTCCTACCCCAAGTATACTGTTTTTCCTGTAGCCCTGGCTATAGTTTATTGCTCCCATCCCTAGCTCCTTCCTCTCATTCTGAAGTTCCTGATTCCTGTCTGGCTGTGTTGCAAAAGTCAGAATTATCAGGTAGTTTGTGAGCTGCAAAATGGCATCAATTCGTTTGGCATCTGCAGCTCACTGTTAGCATTTGAGGCTCAAACTCAACTTTTGTTTGGGTGTCTCACAGGCATAAATAAGTGGTACAACTATTTCTGGAGAAGGGTCCGAACCAGAAACGTCAACTTTCCTGCTGCTCTGATGCTGTCTGGTAGGGTAGTTTAGAATGGGTTTTAGCCCTATTGATTGAGTAGGTATGGCAGCACTGCCATTTTGAATCACTAGGCAAGACAGAAAGGAAAAATAATCCAAAATTCCAGATTTTTTTTACACCTAACTGTCATTCATTGTCCGTGCTGTAGAATACATAGCTGCACATAACTGACTGAGGGTATGGTTGAGAATTCAGGTTGGTTAACTAATGGTTACAAATTAAACATGTACGTAAGAAATAACTATTTAAATATGTTACATGTGTAATGTAACTTTAATTATCACTTTCGAAAGAGAAACCAAGAGGAGAAATTCGGATTATTTCTATTAAATGAAAACAGTCATTTTATTTTCATTAAATACTACAAGTTTTTTTAGTGGCTAAAATATCATGTTTTAAAATACTGTTGATGTACTTTTTAAAATATTTTCATTAGGTTCAACAATGTTGTGATAAGAGCACATTCTCGCCTCGAATCCAGGTACAGCAACAGTTCTGGTGGATCCTATGATGATGAAAAAGGTAAAAACTTTCTTGCTTTTTACTATTATTTGTTATTCTCAAACAGTTTTCAACAAGAAGTTGGCTAAAAGGGTTGCTTCAGCACTGCTGCCTTTCTACAAAGTAAATATTTGTTCAAGCTGAACCCAGCAATGCTGTCTATGTGCATGTGCCAAGACTGAATGCTAGTGTATGTTAAATGTTACTTGAAAAAAACTGGTTTCTCCCGCACATTGAGTATCTTAAGTAATTGGTTCCAGGATTTTCGCCTGACTGTTACAGTGGCTAGCACTTGCATATTTCCACACAAGGATCTATTTAGAAAGAGCATCCGGTACTCGATGTCACCAGGGAACTTCCAGTGACTGAAAAATTCTTTAGATGTTGTTACAGCCTGAAAAGGCCTCATGGTTCATCTATTAGTCAAATATCATTTCAACCCATTAAATCTGTGAAAATAAATCTCTCATGTCTTAAACATAATCTGTTACCAGAATAATCAACATGACAACCCAGAGATTAGCTCTCATCAGACACCAAAATGTATTTAGCAGGTCAAATATAAAATAAAAACAAGTGTTGTAGAATCTCAGTAGATCTGGCAACCCCTATGAAGAGACATTAAGCGAATTATGCAATTGTGTCTTTGACATGTGAATTTTGTGTTTTATACTCATAATGCAAGATTAAAAAGAGTGAAGAACTTCTCATTCCTTTGCCTATTGGAATAGAAGATGAGGCTTTTGGAGGCCATTCTCCTGCCTTGTATAAGTGTCTCTGTCTTTTTCAGGTTGGAACAAATGGATTCCAGCACCCTGGTTACACATGGGGAAACCAGCCACTTTTCTTGCCTGCTGGAAAGTCAGATAGCTGGGAGGGTGGTGAATTGAGGCTCTTTGGTGTCTGTAGATTGATCACTTTGGGCTTAATTGCTTGTGAGTCAGGAAAGTCCCTTCTCACTCAGCAATTAATGGGCAAGGGGGTGAGTATCATTTCAGGGTCAATGCGCTCATTAACACCCCCCTTCTCACCAGCTGTCCCATGACCTGCAGGGAGGGGCAAATTGCACCTTTGTGTTTTCATCTGGTTTTGTAATCTGTTACTCTGTACTGTGCTGTTGTACTAGAAGCCCAATTGCTTTCCTATTATTTGTCATTTGCTGACAGGTCCTCACCTGCACTTTTAATCTGGATAGCATATTACAGCAAGTGCGTTAGAAATTTTTCATATGTATTGACTTGCCATTAATTGTCAGAATCAGACTATGCTGGAATGAGACAAAACAGAATGAGTACTTGGGAAATCGAATGGAAAGTAGGAATTTGGTGCATAGCAGGGAAAAGGTACTTGAAACAAGGTTTTATTGGCAAAAGGGGAAAAATTGTTCCCCTTAAAAGGATCAACAACAAGAGCAAAGAAGGATGAGAGGTGACTTGATATGAGGCGTACAAGCTGATGAGAGGCATAGATAGAGTGGATAGACAGAGACTTTTTTCCCAGGGCAGAAATGACTATTACGAGGGGACGTAATTTTAAGGTGATTGGAGGAAGGTATGGGGGAGATGTCAGAAGTAGGCTGTTTGCACAGAGAGTGGTGGGTGCCTGGAATGTGCTGCCAGTGGCAGTAGTGGAGTCAGATACATTAGGGACATTTAAGCGACTCTTGGATAGGCACATTGATGATAGTAAAATGAAGGGTATGCAGGGTAGTTTGATCTCAGGGTAAGATAATAGGTCAGCACAACATAATGGGCCAAAGGGCCTGTACTGTACTATGCTGTAAGACAGAGATATAAGGTCAATTGTAAAACGAGTACATATAAGCTGAGAATTTGTCTTTAATTTTGCAGTGAGCACTTAGAATTTGGAACACACTGTGTGATGGAGGTAGGTTCAGTTGAGGCATTCAGAATGGCTTTGGGTGGTTACTTAAATTGAAATAAGATTCAGAATAATGGTGAAAAGGCAGGAGAATGACAATGCTTATTCAAAGAGCAGGAGAAGACACAATGAGCTAAATGGCTTCCTTCTGTGCTAGAACAATCCTGTAATTCTATAATAAACAGTTATTTTCTAACTGCAAGCTATTAATCAAATGGTCATTATCATCATGCACAGAATAATTTCAATATTTCACTGGAAATAATTTCAATATCATTAACCTTTAGGTGACCCAATGCCTCCTTATGCTACGTGGTTGATGAAAACTGCGGAGGCTAATGTACCACAGCCCCTGCCCATGCCTATAAATGGAGGCTGCTGGGCCCCCCTCGTGGATTACCTCCCTGAAACAATCACACCTCGTGGACCACTTCACAGGTTAGAAAATTGTCTTCAAAATGCTGTTTATATTTTAAAATTTATTTCTCAAGATTATGTATCAAAAGTTTGTCCATTTTGTGCCCAACTTAAGGAAGGGCAATTTTGATATGTACATGTTCAGAAAATGACTCTCCTTTCTACACAAGGTGACATTTATCAAGTCTTAATTTGAGCAGACTGATTATGTTCTTGTTATTTGTCCCTATTGCCTAAAGTTTGACTTATTTTGTGACAACTGTCACCGACCTGCTATGATCTTTGTTCAATTCAGTGAACCAGCGTGATGAGTGCCCAATATTCAAGGGAGAGAAGAAGATGCAGTTGTTGGGGTGAGACTGGAAATCTGAGGGAAAGTGAAGAACCTGACAAATTTAACAAGTTGAACTTTAAGAAAAGGAATGAAACTGGATAGACCATCCAATGTCAAGCTATGCACCGGAAATGTCAATATCAAACCCAGCAGTTTCAATGCTGCTAAATCGTCCTTCATACGAAATGGGGACTTGTCCCACACAGTAGCCAAGTGACAAACTGACATAGTCGTACACAGGGCAATACTTTGTAGACAATGTGCAGATGCCACCAGCATCATTCCAGATGCATACTATCTCAAAACAGGGCAAACCCAGTAGAGATGGTGCCATTAGTAAGGAGGGAACCTTTAACATTGACACAGGACTTCATAAAGATTCTTGGCACTATGATCAAAGATGGGCAATGGAACTTGCAAATTACCATTAGCACCAGTTGCCACACCTTCTGCCCACCCTGCACCAGCTGAATCAGTATTTTTGCCTATTAAACACCATATGGAAGAAGGACTGGGAGCAGCCAGGATATGAAATGTTCTCTTGGTTGGGGATCTTCAATATTAACGAGACCTCTTGCATGCTATATAGCATGTAATAGATGAGGCAAAGTGACCAAGATCAACAGTTCAGATCTAAGCTCTGCAGTCCTGCCACATCTAGTCATCAATGGGCTGGACAGTTGATCAACTAGCAAGTAGAGGAGCCTTCTCAAACAACCCATCGTTCATATTTGGGGAGCCCAACGCATCAATGCAAAAGGCAAGACTGAAGCAGTTGCATCCATCTTCAGCCAGAAGTGCAAAGTAGATGATCCATTTTGGTCTCCTCCTGAGGATCCCAGCATCCCAGATGCCAGTTTGCAGCCAACTCAGTTGACTCCACATAATATCGTGGAACAGTTGAAGACAGTGAATACTGCAAAGGCAGTAATACGGAAAATGGGAACTGTACCATTGGGCAGTCCACACCTGAACCATACTGGTTCTTACAAACTGCATAACTAGGCAAGTAGAGCAGATTTTAAACTAAGACGAGGGGGCAAGGGCCCAATTTTGGGAAGCTGTGATGAATCAAAGAGTGGGGAAAATGCAACAGAGGAAGGAATTAAGATGGCAAATGATTAACAGGCAATGATGGGAACGGACAGAAAATGCAGAACTAACAGCAAATCCACAAATACAACTGGATACTGCAACAATAGTAGACAAAACTTGAGGCACTGTTTTAGAATGCATAAAACAGATGAACTTATAGTACAAGAACAGAATTAGCTGGAAAAGCGCATCTGTGAAGAAGAAAAATCAGAGTTAATACAGAGAAATACTGGGGTCATGAGTTCAAAGTGAGAGGAGGAAAGTTCAAGGGAGATATGCGTGGAAAGTTCTTTACACAGAGGGTGGTGGGCGCCCGGAACGCGTTGCCAGTGGAGGTGGTAGACGCAGACACGTTAGCGTCTTTTAAGATATATTTGGGCAGGGAGCAAATGGACACAGACCGTTAGAAAATAGATGACACGTTAGACAGAGGATCTTAATTGGCGCAGGCTTGGAGGGCCGAAGGGCCTGATCCTGTGCTGTAGGTTTCTTTGTTTCTTTAATATTTCAGGCCCGGTGACCTTTCCTCAAACTCAAAGTACAAATTGAAATAAATAAGTATGATGAAATGGCCATAACTGAGATGTGACTATAGGATGACCTAGATTGGGTCCTAATTGTTGAAGGTTATGTGATATTCGGGAAGGACAGGAGGCTAGAAAAGGGTGAGGGAGTGACTCTTAATTAAATATGATGTTAGCACAGTAGAGGGGATGATTTTAATTCAGGAAACTACAGTATAGAAGCAGGCTGGGTAGAGATGAGGATTGATACAGGCAAACAGTCATTTGTGAAGGTTGTGTACAGTCCTCCTAACAGTGACTTCGTGGTAGGGCAGCAATAATGGGAGCTTTTCAAAAGGGTGCAGCAACTATTATCGGGGATGTTTACCTGTGTAAAGACTTAAAGAAATCAAATGGGATAAAGGAGTCACAAGAGGAATTTATTGAATTTTTGGGACAGTTTCTTAGCTCAGCATGTTAGGGAACCAACCAGAGAGCAGATTGTACTAGACCTGGTTTTAACTAACAGAATAGAATTAATTACTGACCTCATAGTGAAAGTATCCCGAATAGCAGTGACCACAAGATTTAATGTTACAGATGGTTGAAAGGAGAGAAGTGTGAATCCACGACTACAGCTTTGAATTTAAACAAGCACAATTATTAGGGCATGAAAGCAAAGCTACTGTACTCTAGACAGTACTGGTCACCATACTTGTGGAAGGATGTTAAAGTGATGGATGCATTTCTGAGAAGATAGACTTGGATAATACCAGGGATGGTCAGATTGCCTTATGAGGAAAGGCTAGATAGGCTAGCGTTGTGTCCTCTGGAGTTTAGAGAAGTCACAGGTGACTTAATTGAAGCATATAAGATCCTGAGGGGACTTGACTGGGCGGATGTGAAAGCATGTTTCCTCTTGTGAGAGAGTCTATAACTTGGAGGTGGCCATTTAAAAATAAGGGAAACTCATCTAAAATGGAGATGAGGAAACATTTTTTCTGTCCTGGGCTGCAAGTCTTTGGAGTTCCTTTCTTTAAAATTCAGTAGATCCAGAATCATTAAATATTTTTAAGGCATAAGTAGATAGATTCTTCATTACCAAGGGGATGCAAGATTGCCAAGGATGTAGGAATATAGAGTTGAAGTTAAAATCAGGTCAACCATGAGCTTTTTGAATGATGGAGTGGGCTCAAAATACTGAGTGGCTTATTGTTGTTTCTTGTTTGTATGACCCATGTTCAAAGCACCCCAAGCCCACTTGCAACAAGACCTGGGCAAAATTCAGCCTTCACCTGATATGTAGCAAGTAAATTCCATGCCACATGACTGCCAAGCAATGACCAGCTCCAATGAGGCAGAATCTGATCATCTAGCATTGACATTCAAAATTACTACAATTGTTGTATGTCCCACTATCAACATCTT